>NW_028274823.1:57578484-57881515 GCF_037043125.1 Eumetopias jubatus | reverse complement strand
GACCTACAGGAATGAAGGGAGAACACGGACACCCAGGGAGCCCAGGAGAGAAGGGGGAGAAAGGGGAGACAGGACAGGCAGGCCCCCCGGTGAGTGCCAGGGCCGGCCGGGACCCTCTCCTGGGAACGCATGTCTGCCTGCACAGGTGCACCACCCCCAGCATGGCTTCTGTAGGGTGCCTCCTGCAGCCTGGGCTGGAAACCTGGGGTCGGGAGCTGGGGGCTGGGGACTCCCCTGGGTTTCCTTCAAGTCCCTGGCTTTAGGAAGGCCAGTTGCCCCCCCCCCCCCGCAAAGAGAAGGGGCCTATTCTGTCATCTCCTGTGTCTTTGGGAAAGTCCCTGAGGCTTGCAGGACCTCTGTTTTCTCATCTCTAAAATGGGGCTAATCATGCCCTCCCTGGATACTTCACTGGGTTGTTGGGAAGGTGATGAGGTCATGGGTGTAATCCTGCCTCTTTGGCAAGCATGCAGAAGGCCGACCCCCAGGGGAGGCTGCCTGTGCTGAGAAAGCACCTTGCCTAGTCCGCCGAGGCTGCTGACTTGACCCGGGAGTCTTCCGTGGGCTTCAGTGGTTTTCTTCTGTGAAATGGGCACCATCCTGGACCCCTGCCCTTGAAGGAAGGGAGTCACATGTGCATGCCACAGTTGGTCACAGATGCTCAACCGATGCCCTCGCTCTTGACTAACAGAGATCTTTGTCGATCTGTAGGGTCTAGACGGCCCAACTGGGGAGAAAGGAGAACCAGGTGGCCAAGGGAGACCCGGAGCAACAGGATTGCCTGGCCCTATCGGGCTCCCGGGATTTACAGTAAGGCGAGAGGGTGGGGTATCGAGGTTGTCAGCAGGCCACTGTGGATGAGGGCATGGGAGCAAGGGTGCCCCTCACAGTGGTCACCAGCCTAGCGGATGCCTGGCCCTGCAACGAGGCTGCACTAACCCTCTGCCTGCTTGGCCTTTTCCGGGGGGAGGAGGGGGCCGGCGGGTCCTCTTGATGAACAGCTACTCCGTGCGGACCACTGGAGTGTGAACACTAGTTCCCACTTCTCAGGTCACAGCGTGGTGGCCTCTGCCTTCAGGCACTAGCCTGGCTCGAAAGTGCTAGAGTCTTAGACTCAGCATTCTCCTCTTAGAAGTATAAAAAACCTCAGAGGTCAAACAGTCCCACCTGTGACTCGGTGCAGGCGTCCCTCGGGAGCCACTCCCCGGGGCTACCCGACTCAGCTGGGACAGGCAGGCAGCCCCCGGCCTCCTGACGTGTCCCCTCCACCGCGGAGCAGCTCCAGGGCTGGAGGGACTGCTCCTGGATGTGGTGCGGAAGCTTCCTCATCAACCTCCCACCCCTGGCCCTCTCCCTGTACCTAGAGCCAGAGTCATTTCTGCAGCTGCGTAATGAATCACACATTCGGCGGCTGAAAACAACGCACACTTTGATCTGTGTCTGTGGGTCAGGAGTCCAGGCTCGCCTCCACCGGGTCCTCTGCCCGGGGGGGCGGCTCACGAGGCTGTGGTCAAGCCACTGGTCTACATGCTCATCCTCTTCCAGGCTCGCCGCTGTCGGCGAAGTCAGTGCCTTAGCTCCTAGGGGCTGCCCGTGGTTCCCGGCCACAGGCTCTTGCCCACAGCAGGCAGTTCACATTAGAGCAGCTTGCTTGTTCAAAGCCACGGCCAGCCGGAGTCTCTCTGAGTGCCTGCAGCCAACACAGGGCTGTTTGTGTGTGTGTGTGTGTGCATGTGTGTGCGTGTGCGTGTGTGTGTGTGTGTGTGTGATAACCTGAACGTAGGCATGTTATAATTTGTAACATGAGCCTGTAACATAATCACAGGAGTGACATCCCATCACCTCGGCCATAAGCCATATTCTATTGGTTAGAAACAGGTCACAGGTCACCGCAGGGTCCACACACGATATCAGCCCCTCCTCCCACGTACTGGGACCTCAGATCCCCAAAGACTGTAATCTCGGGCCCCCTGCCCAGTCTTCATACTGCAGGCTGACTGTCCCCTCAGCCTCCGAGGTGGTCCTTGACAATACCTCGGCCTTGTCTAGCCCCAGTGTGGTTTGTCACAGAGGTGAGGGTGTCCCTGTGCCCGGCCCTCCGAGTGTCGGCACCCATAGCATATGGTGTTTTGTGCCCACAGGGAGAGAAAGGAGAGCCCGGGGAGAAGGGGGAGCCAGGAGTGGAGGTAGGTTGTGCGGCTTGGCCTTCTGTGTCATGGGGGGTATTTGACAGGGACCTCATCAGCCCACGGTCCTTCCAGGACGCCCAGCATTTCCATGCTCTAGAAGGAAAGGCAAAGCTGCCTGACATGGGGAGCGAGCAAGAAGCTCAACAGTCACTGAGCACAGTAGCCCAGCCTCGGAGCCCCAGGGCACGATCCCCCGACTGGTGTTCACAGAGCACCCGCCAGGTTTCCTTCCCGGTGCTAGAGTCTGGAGGTAGGAAAAGAAACAGAACCTCCTCTGTGCAGTGAACGGTCCCCAGCAGCAAACACTAGAATGGTGAGCCGCTCGAGGAGTTGGATGAGCATCCTAGAAGATGGGTCCTTTGAGCAGGATCTTGAAGACTGTGTAGGAGTTTGCCTAGAAGCTCGAGAAGTAAACTTCCCAGAGAGACGCATTCTACTCTGAGAGGTGTGGTGGTGAAGGGAAGAGGAGAGAACAGTGGGGAGAGAGAAGTCCTGGGGTGGAAGCCAGGTTCCCCTAAGATGAGAATCAGGCATATTTGGGGCATATCAGGGAAAGAGCCCAGAAAGCAACAGAGTTCAGCAGCACGTGAGGGAGAGGATGCTTGGCAGGAGGGCCTGTGCCACACAGAGCCAGGGGAGGGACCATCAAGGCTTCGCAGCCCCCAGAGAGGTCCCTGGACCCCTGTCACCTTCAGTGTCACCAGGGCCCGTCCACAGTCAGGGAAGCGAACTTGATGAGATGGAATGTTCCTGAGTTAGAGACGGATGGCCTCCTGATAAAATGCTCCAAGATTCAGGAAAAGCACTACACACACAGAAATGTTCCTTCCAGAAGGAAGTAAAAATTGGAAACAAGCTACATTTCTAACAAGAAGGAAATGATTCAATAACTTATGGTAATAACATTAATGGTATAATAGTCCCCATGTTTGGGAGCGTTCCTTGTGCCAAGCCCTGCTCCGGGCCCTAGCCGGGGAGTAACTCATTTCGTGCCGCTCAGTCGAGACATGGAAAGGAGGCTTGTGGGGAACATGCAAAAAAAAAAAAAAAATAGAAAAACAGGTTTTGGGTTAAATGCAAAACAGCAGAGAATCAAATTATATATAAAAAAATCATCATTAAGCATGGACATATATTCATGTACATTTTATGCATCAAAAAAAGAGTGGAAGGAAGTAAAGCAGAGTATTAGGAGTACTCACATACTTATTCTTTCCATTCTTTCAATTCCCTTTAATTTACAAAATATTTTAATGGGTCTGTTATTACTTTAAATTTTTTTTATTTTCAAGATTATCGTACAGTAAAATTGACTTTTGGGGGGGAGTGTGTATAGGCCTGTGAATTTTATTTAATACGTTCATAGGTCTTTGTAGCTACCACCACAATCAGGATGCACGAATCACTTATTTATAATAGAGAAAGAAAGCAGTGAACTTTTTAAGAAAAGAATCTGGAGTTTCCAGAGATTGAGCTGAGAAGTCCATGGATCCGAGACACATGAGAGGGACCCGGTCTGCCCAAGTTCAGGGTCTCCTCTTTGGTGGCCTGACAGAGGGGTCACCACTCTGGCCACACTCTGTGGGATTCGAACCCTGGGAAGGCAAGAAGAGCCCCAAAGTTGAGATGGGGTGACCAGCTCAGAAAGAAGCAGGCAGGCCTCCCTCCTGCCTCCCTCCTGCCTTTAATTAAAGGGAAGCAGAGACCAGCAGTCTCTGTTACAAGCCCGAGGGGACTTGAGGGATATTTTCAAAAGCTGCTCAGCCTCCCCCCATTCCATATAACCAATCTCTGCTCCTGTAAGCCAAAGGTCTCAAGTTCAAATACCAGGCACACAACAAATGAATGCAAAGTTCCAGGTCACAGACAATAGGGAGTGGTGGGGACTGGGGTAACCTGAAGATTTCATGCCCCACCTGGAGGGGAAAGCTTTTATTCAGTTCCAGGCAATTATGGCCATGCATGAACAAGGGCCTACTGCTGCCAGGTTTTTCTTTACTCTTTCTTTCTATTTTTTTTTTTTCCCAAGAAAATCTGGAAGGCTAGACGTTTTGACAGCATTTCCTGGCAATGTGTTTTTGTTTTTGTTTTTTTTTCAACATGAGTTTCTGCCCTGTTCTCAGCCTTCTTTGGGGAGACCACAGGCTGGGCAGCTCTGTCCTCCTCTGGCTTTGCCGTCCCCAGCTGGACTGTGGGCCATGTCAGAAGGGGAGGCCACTTGGGAGTGTAACAGGGGGTGGGCTAACCATCTCCCTTTGGATTCTAGGTTCCTGGGCCTCCAGGGCCAGAGGGGCCCCCCGGACCTCCGGTAAGTGGGGAGGGCTCGTCAGCATTTCAGCCCACTGTGATTGGGTCCCTACCATCCCCTCCCAGCAGTTGCTGTCACCTCTTCCTCCCAGGGTGGGATTTTCTCATCCACGAGCCCCTCCCTACTCCCTTGCCCTCCCATGTTAAACCGGCACCATGTCAATGACACCCAAGGAGACTGTGCCGTGCCGGCTGTCCTGGAAACAGTTGACTGGCATGGCAGCCGCGGGGCCTGGTCCCACCACCCCACAGGAGTCCCTCTGCCACTAAGCTCTGCCCTTTGCTATCAGACGCCTGCTCTCCCCCTTCCTGCTTCCGGCTAACCAGCAGCAAAAACATCTGGATTAAGATGGAAAGTGATGTAAAACCAGCCCCACTGGATTGGCCTTTCCCGGTGACAGGTGAAAAGATGGGGCTTTTATAGGGCCCCTAAGCATCCTAAACCAATAGAGGCTGGTCCTTCCTCTGCGGTGTTCCCAGGCCCCACGGCCCTGCGTCACCCATTGTCATTGGCAGAAGTAGTAGTAAGAACGATGGCAGCCAGCATTTACCGAGACTTCTTACGTGCCCGACACTGCTCCAAGCACTTCGCATCCATAAATCTAATCAACCTTTGCTGTGTTCCTTCTGCATCTTCCCTTCATGAGGCTCTAGGTCAGCTGTGGGGGGGGGGGGGGTCACAGAGAGACACAGTCAGTCCCTGGCTGGGGAGGCCTGGCTCAGACTCCACCCCAGGGAGCCCCAAGCACAAACCCCCTTAGCACCCCCTCCACTTCCCCTGAGCAGGGACCCCAGGCCCTTGCTCTTTTGTGGTCCAACTTGCAGACAAGGTGTTTTTGACTTACCTAGAAATGCATTTCTGATGGGCCTCGTTTTGATTCCAAACACAGGGGCTCCAAGGTGTTCCTGGACCAAAGGTAAGAAGAGGTCACGTGACGGGTGCTGGGGTGGGGAAGGGGCGGTGTCAGAGAGGGCCGAAAAGAAGGAAAGTCCTTTGGAGACGGGTGGCCCAGCCGGTCCCTTCCCTAAATGGAATCGTGTTGACACTGGCCAGTGGCTACAACCGGGAGAGAACGAAGTCCTTTTAACATCCATCATTGACACTGGGCGGGCTTCCGATTTAGAATTTTCCCATCCATTAATCCACCCTATGAGTAATGGGTTGGATTCTTAGCAAAGGATGAAATCCTTTTCCAAGTAACCTGCCCCAGACCTTTCACTCACCCTGAAGTAGAGGTGGAGACAGGGAGGGGTGTAGTGTGGGCCCCCTCCCTGGGTCCAAGCCCACTGGTCTCTGGCCAGGGTGGGGGGGTCTCCCAATCTCCCCCTTCAAAAGCATTTCAACTGGATAAGAGGCCCTTGGGACTGATGGCATATTGTCCCGTGCCCCCCCCCCAGTATTCCTCAGGAGACTGTTGGGCAATTTTTCGTCCCAATTAGTTGGGGAGCCTCAGAGCTCCCATGCTGGCATTCTAGGCACCTGCCAGCCAATCTCTCCTGGGCCCCAGTCTTCCTGCTCTGCAAACGGTCACTTCTGCCCAAGCCTGATCTGGAACTGCCCTGTGGGTCTGTCTCTGCTCCACCCATCCCCTTTTCCTTTGGGGACCTCACAATTACCGCAGGGATACCGAGGAGTCTAACGGAGGTAGAACCAGGCTAGGAATTCAAGGATTCCTAGAGCCTCCATCCGTGGGCCAGCCACCTCTGTCCCCTCCTTCCTCCATCCTCTACCTGCCCCCATCTCCCCAACCCACCCCTGTCTCCAGGACCCCAGAATGCAAGAACGAGTTGTCTGAGACATACCCTTGTGTGATCTCCCCCCCTCCCTTTCCTTCAGGGGGAAGCAGGACTAGATGGAGCAAAGGGAGAGACGGGTGTCCAGGGAGAGAAAGGAGATCGAGGGCCGCTGGGATTACCCGTAAGTATCTCAGAGCCAGCAAGCCTGTGAGGAGCCTAGCTGGGTGGTCCTGAGGAGGCTGGGGTGGCGTGCCGGACCCCGGGAGAAGGCTGCTGCAAAACTGGGGGTTCGAAAGTTCTGAGCATTCCAGAACACTCCGTGTGGTTTTGCTTTCCTGCCTGGGCAAGACTGTAGACTCTAACTCCCTTCCCGAGGGCTTCCTCTGGGCCAGGTCCCGACCTGGGTGTCGGAGAGAATGCAGAACTAAATAAGACAGGGCCCCCCACCCAAGGAGCCCCCAGCTGGAGAGCCTCAAGTGGCCTGAAGAACAGCCTCAGGCCCTACATGTGCCTGATTCGGAGGCAATAAAAATCTGCCCTTAATGGGAGCCAAGCTTGGAGGACCTGGGAGCAACAAGACGGTGAAATGTTCTCCAGCTCCCTCCTATTTCCCTATCTTCAGCACCCACTACAGCAGAAAAGCTTGCACAAAGGCAGATTCTCTGGTCCCAGCAGGCTAAGGCCACTCAGATCTCTCATCTCAGCCTGTCCTGAGATCAGACCCCAGGTTGGGGCGAGGTGCTGCTCGGGAGGCATCTACATTTCCAGATGTGGGGGCCTAGCCTGGGTGAATCTTTTTCCCCAAGCCCCAGTGGGCTCCTGGCCCCATCAATGCCTCCCCTCTGTCCAGGTGCATGCCCTCTACCACCCACCCTGGAGCCCTGGGCTTCCTCCTCCCTCACCCCCCAGTGGGGCTGGCACTCTTTGTGGCTTGGTTTTCGAAAGCTGGAATGGACGTCACAGGTCCGTCTACTCATCTTACTGATGGGCCCAGAGAAGAGGGAGTCACTTGAGGTCACATATGAAGTCAGTGGTTAGGCCATGCCAGAGGCCGCTCCTTTGCTGAGGCCATCGCCTTGCAAAGGGGCTCTTTCCAGCCACTGGGGCTTCCTCTGTCCTGGGCGCGAGGCCAGTTCCCACCCTGGGAAGCCATAAAGAGCAGGAGAACAAAGAGAAGCCCAATTACCCCAGCTGGGCAGAGCTTGAAGGTCTGGTTAATATAATCACAGCAACCAAACAGCAAGAGCAAAAGGTATGATCACTCCCTCATTAGTGCATCAGACGGAGGACATGTAAGGAGCTGATGTGCCTGACAGACTATAGGGAACTGATGACTTTAACAGGCATCTTCCCATGTCTTGAGCTGTGTCCAGAATGTTTAAGTACTCCTCACAAGAAAAGAGCCTTCCTGCCCCCACTCAACCACAAATCTCCCCTTGTCCACCTTCAGGGCCCCAAGGCCCTAGTGAATACTGGAGAATTTAGTCCGGGGTCGAAATGCAAATGGTGCAGAGACCAAACAGGTTGTATAAACAAAGAAAGTGCCAGAGGAAAGACAAAAGTGCCCGGTCCTATCTCTAAGTTGTCAACTTTCAGTAGAGACATGGGTACAGAGAAATACTTTTGCTAGCTTAAGAAAACAACACAGCATCTCCACAAATGGCAACCAACGGGGACTTCAGAGAGGCAAGAGGGAGCGGTGGGGACTGGGGCACGCTGGAGGCCACGCATCCCTTCTTAAGGAGAGCAGTCCCTCCTCCGTTCAGCTAACTGTCGTCACGGGGGAATGAGGGCGCAGTACTTCCAGATGGTCTCATTTTTCCAAGGAAGCTGGACATCTGGCATTTTATGTGAAATCTCCCCATTTTCTAACATTAAATCAAAATTACTTGCAACTCCGCAGACCATGCCAAATATGTCAGTGGCCTGCACATGGCCTGAAAACTACCAGTCCGTGCCCCCTGCTCCAGGTGTCTCAAGATAAGTCGGTATTGATACTGCGTAGACAAAGTTTGTGGATATTTAGTTGAAGTTCGGATTTTCAGCTTCACCTCCATAGTTTATGCCATAGAGTAGCAGCCTGTTTTTCCAGAACATCCTATGGAATTCTTCCTGTTGGCCCTACGGAAGTGATTCTCAGTGCTGGCTGCACACTGGAGTTGCCTGGAGCTTTTCAAACAAGTCATTACCCTGGGCTCACTCTTGGAGACTCTGGTTGAATTGAGGTGGGGGAGGGCCCAAGCATCTCTATTATTTTACGCTCCCCCTCTCCCCTCAGGAAATGCTGATGATGCCGTGGGGTGGAGAACCTCAGCTCTCTAGGCCATGAGTTAGGATCATCCCCTAAGTGTGTGATCCTAAATCTGAGAAGGGAGACCCTGGAGGCTCCTACTACCCAACACCTTTTTCCCTGTCCTCCCTTGCCTGGGGGCATTCCCCCACCTTTAAAATCCTGAAGCCTAGGCTCATTTCTGAGGCTCAGCTGGTAGCCGTTTTTAAGAACTCAGTCCTTACTGGGCTAGAGTGTCCCCACTGCCTTCTCTCTGGTTTGTCACATTGCGATCATTAGACAAATTTCCCTCTGGGTCTCCTAGGTGTGTCCTGGGGGCAGCTTCCCAGCCCAGCTTTGGAGGCAGAGCACCTGCTTGCACCTCATATATCACCGGATGCTACAGAGCAAGTGGGTCTTAGCATCCCACCCGCCGGCCAGTTTACTCCAGGGCATAGGTGGCCTTAGACCTCTGTCCCAGTCAGCTGCCCCCAAAGCCTCTTTCTCTAAAAGGGCCCCTGTCTGGGAGAACAGGAACGGATTGCGTTTGTGCTGAGCTTTGCAAACCACGCAGTGCCAGAGAAAGGTCAGGCATCGGGAGGACCAACATCCGAGGGCCTTCCCCTCTGCCACCCCCAGAGCAGAAGCAGGCCAGCTTCTACCCACGTTCCCAAGCCAGGTGCTATAACTCAGTACTGATTTCCTCAGGGTTCCCCAGCCTGGCCGTCTCCACAGCCGTGCAAAAAAAAGGCTGGGAAGACAACCCACCCTTCACATAGGCTTGTCCCTCTGTAGGGAGACCCGTCCTGGGAAGGATGCCCTCCCTCTGGTTCCAGACACCTTTCCATGAATTCTCTTTCTGCACCCCTTTCCCCAGAGCGCTGCAACCCCTTGGCAGAGGGATTTCTGGGAGGCGCTACCAGGAGAGAGGGGGGCAGGGGGCACAGGATGAGAAGGGCCGTCTGCACTGCTCCCTACCGGCCTCTGTTCGGCAGCCGGCCACACTGCCCCTCGGTGTCCGTTTTTGTTGGTTTCCGTGTGAATACCATCCCCTGTCCTCCCAAGCTTATTTCTCCCGTTTTGTTTGATGACCAGCATTTGTGTCTGTCCGGAGTCACTGCTTCACTCACCTCTTCCCTCCCCCGGTCCCTTTTTCTCCCTCCCGTTCCTCCCCTCCCCTTCTTTCGGTCAAACATGTTCCCTTCATCCAGGGAGCTTCAGGTTTGGACGGCAGGCCTGGGCCACCGGTGAGTGTCACTTCTCCGTTACCCCTCAGCCCGCCCCACCCCACCCCCGGCCTGTGACCCCTCTCATCTGTCCCTGTCCCGCTGTGGCCTCGTTTTCCCAGTGAGTTCTGCCTTCTCCCATCACCAACACCAGAAATGTACCACCTGTGCCCAGTTCAGAAATGCTTCTTCAGGCCTCTTGACCAAAGATGGGTGGACTTCCTCTGCATTCCCCTGGCCATCGTATGGATCCAGGGTCCTCAAATCTGGGTCTCCTGACCGCTGGACATGGGGTGGAGGGCTGAGTGAGGCCTGGGAGCCCAGCCCCAGGGGCGGGGACCACGACTCGTGCCCACCAAGCACAACAGTGTCTGTATGTGCCCGTCATGCTGTGTTGTCTTCGTGCTGTGAGCTCTGTCCATCTCCTGTCTGCCCACAAGGGCTTCCTAGTCCTGTGCAGCCCCCTCTGGTATGTACTGGGGTGAGGCCGGGTGTAGCATCTAGGATCATATGGGACAGTCCCAGCTCAGGGATCTGCGGGCCCGTGACCCTGCTTCCTGTGGTGCCCTGGCCACCCCGCAACTCAGCAAGGGGTTTATGCAGAGCAAAGGAGGAACACTTGGGTCCCCTCTTTCTCCGTTCTTTCTGATTCCAGAAAACAGGCATCACCTACTCATGACTAGAAAGCACCTGGCCCTTCTTCCGGTGACAAACAACTGAAGCATCAGGAAAAGAGTCTCTCCTCTCCTGTCCACCTTCCAGGCCCCTCCCAGGGCGCCCCGTGAGGTCTTTAGGGAAGTGGCATTCCCACTGAAGCCTGGCACCTTCCCAGGGTCTAGGGATCACTGACCGTCCAGGGCCTGCGGCTGGACTTCCCTGCCCACGAGCCATAACCAGAGCTGTGTGTGCTCAGCCCCTACCAGCCAGGGAGTCCCAGCTCGGCCCTTGTGGGACAGTTTTGAGGCCTGGCAGACAAGGTTCTAATGAGCTGGCTGGGATGACACTCGGGGGGAAGATGAATTTGGAGGGTTTCATTTATGGAGGGGAGGACAGGCCTGGAGGCGGAGAGGATCCACAACTGATGCCAACGGGAGCCTAGAGCTTTGAGAGGGGGAGGACCAAGCGCAGCCCCACTCAGAGCCTCATCCTATGGCATGTGCCCTCAGAAAGCAGAGGAGGTGACGGGCCTCGCCCGAGGCCACATCCTTTCCAGAGCCCCTCCCCACCACGCGTTTGTGGAGGCGACACTGTAGACTCCCCCATTCAGAGACTAGACCTCTTTTCTGGGCTGTGCTCCCTACCCCAGCCCCCGAGTCCGCCCCTTTGCCCCCTCCTCACACCTAGCGTGCCTTCCCCAGGTGGCCGGTCAGGGCTGGGGGATGATCTGTGGCTGGAATCCGAGAATCCAAAACTGTCCTCCATTCTTGCCGGACAGAGGGGAGCCGGGCAAAGTCATAGATTCTGTCCCCTTTGGACCTCAGGTTGTATTTTTCTCATTAAATCAACATCACAACCTTAAAGGAAAAGTGTTATGGGAGGAATAACCTGCCCTGCCAATACTAACATTTACCGGTGCCAAATGCGTGACGTGCGTTCATCCATTTCAACCGGGCAGCGGCCTCAAAAGCAAACACTCGTGTCATCACCCCCCTTTTACGGGGGGGCGGGGAACGGACCCTCAGAGAGCCAAGAAGCTTCTCCAATATCTCAGCGTTGATAGGCCTTCGAGGCTGGACTTGAAGCCGGCCAGTGACCCTGCAGTGCTGTCCTCAGCCAAGACCCCTGATCAGGCCGCTCTCATTTCTGACACCCCATAGTCTTCCCTCATAGCTGCAGAGGGGGCACGGAGGATGTCTTATGGCTCTTTTTTTTTTTTCTCTTGTAACGTAAATCGGTGTTTCCCCACTTGCTCGAGCCCGGAGCAGCGCCGGGAACTGCCCACTTGCCAGCCCCACATCCTCAGGGCCTCGTCTGAGCAGGAAGCCTAAACACGGAGGCAGTGCAATATAGACCTGAAATATAGACCTCCTTCTAGTCGGGGTGGACATCGGGGACCTGGGGAAGGTGCTTAAGTGTGCCATAGCCAACCCCACCCTGCCTCTAAGCCGAAGGTTCCAGCTGCCCCGACTCCCCCGGAGCCCTGAGTCCAGAGCGGGTGGGACCCCCCTCGCTGCCAGGCCGGTGCCTGCAGACACCGGAAGCGCACCCATCACTCTCCAGTCTGGCCTGCCCCACAGGGCCGGGGCACGGGGACAGAGGCTGAAGGCCAAGGTGGCCCACGGTGGGGCGGGTGGGGTGAACAGTAGCTGAATGACCCACCCCCGCACCTGCCTCTGTGTGTGTGCGTCTGCATCGGTCTCTGTGGCATGAGCCCCCACCCCTGCATGTGGAGCTGCAACAGCAAACAGGTGCCGGCCCCTGCCCCCACCCCGATGGCCTCCCCCCTCCCCCCCAAGCGCTTCAGGGAGCAAATGAAGCAGCAGTTCTCCTACTGTTTTCAGCCTTGGCAAG
Organism: Eumetopias jubatus; assembly: GCF_037043125.1. NCBI lineage: Eukaryota > Metazoa > Chordata > Mammalia > Carnivora > Otariidae > Eumetopias > Eumetopias jubatus. The sequence goes on along the minus strand of NW_028274823.1, from coordinate 57,869,279 downwards.
CTTGGTGGGGAAGCAAAAGGGTTTCCCTCCTCAAATCTGGCTCTGAGGCAGGGGGAGGCCTCTCTGCCCGAGGCCCCCACCCCAAACAGGAAGACGCCCCAGTCCAATGACTGCCCTGAACGAGCCTGGCCCTCGCCAACCCTGAAAATGGGCCTTTGGACCTTGCTCATCTCCAGTGCCGGGCAGGCCTCCCGGGGCTCCCCACCGACATCAGGCCCCTCACCTCTGCTTTCTTTCGCTCCCCCCCCCCCAGGGTACTCCAGGACCAATCGGAGTCCCAGGCCCAGCGGGACCAAAAGGCGAGAGGGTGAGTGCTCAGACTCCAGAGAGCCTGCACACCAGGAGGGGTCCGGCGCCCCTGCCCAGCCGCAGGTCCTCAGTCCCAACCCGTCCCCCCAGCCCAGCAAGCACCTCATCCGTGACCTCGCCCGGTGACCCTCACAATAGCCTGTGGGGGAGCCGGCCGAACTGGGTTGCTCACTTTCTCGCTATGAGTGGACAGACAGACAGCTTCCTGTGCCCAGCTCCCGGTCACCTGGCATCGGTCACAGGCTCCGTCTGGCTGGGCCCCAGGTGCTGCTCCCCAGGGAGCAGACACACCTAAGCCTTGTGATGATTTAGGGAGACAGCATGGAACGGAGTGCCAGGTAGTGTAAGAAAATCCTGGGCAACATCAAGAAGTCAGGAGGCCGGGGGGCGTTAGGCCAGCTCCCACAGTCACTGTCTCCCATGGAGTGGGTGCGTGTGCCGTGCTGCTGGGGGCCTTGGCTCAGGGGAGGAGGAGGGCCGCCCATCCCATCCGGGTCCGCTCTTCCCGGCCAGGCCCCAGGTTCCGCACATTTGGGGCGGGAGATCACCAGAGGGCTGCGGGGGCGCTAGACCCTGTGCGGGGCATCTGTGGACCTTCTGCCACAGGGGAGGCTCCGTCCCCTTCGCTCACTGACCACATGGCTGAGGGTGCAGAGGGTGGGGAGCTTCTGAAGAGGGGCATAGATGTCCCTCCCCGAGATCACAGCCACTTTGGGGACCAGGATGGCTGCTTTCGGGGTGACAGTTGTGGCCTCAAAGAAGAAAGCAAAGCTCTTTTCCTCTCTCCCCCCCCTTCTCTGTCCATGTTCATTTCCTGCTCTTTGTCCCCCCCTGCCCCGGCTTCTGCTTGAGGCCACCTAGTAGCTTCAGGGCACTGTCCAGTCTTTCCGGAGGGCCTTGGGGGATGGGCTCCGCTGGAGAGGGGCGGGGAGGCCTCCAAGCCCCCCCACCCCCGTGGTGGAGTCCACACCGGTCACACCCTCCGCTGAGCCCTTGCTTCATAGAGGGCTCTTTGAAGGGGACCGGAGAGGTTCCCGGGGTTTCCTACAGGAACAGAAAACGGTGGGCGGAAGGTGGTTCCCACATCAGGGGGGGCTCATGGGTTTCTTTCTCCTGTTTCAGGGCAGCAAAGGCGACCTGGGGGTGACGGGACCAACAGGAGCAGCTGGCCTTCCTGTAAGTGTCACGCGACTGGAGCTTTCTCTCCCCCAGCCCTACCCCCCGCAGCAGCCCTGCCGGGGCAGACTACCCAGAGCCTGGAGCAAACATCCAGAACCGAGTGAGAATGCTGATTTCCATGACAGAGGAAGCTGCCAACAGCCCCGTGGTCGTGGAACTTCCCGGCTGGGCACTGCTTGAGGCAAACCTGGGGACACGTGGGCCCTGTTGGGATACCAGGTCCTCGGCCACGTGGACCATCTGATGGGATGCAGGGGGGGGTCTCACAGATGAATGTGCATGGCCGTCGAGGAAGGACAGAAGCAAAGCCAGATCATTATAATGCAAGAAGGAGATGTTCCATGACAGGACTGCCTCCCCCAGTTTTCCTGCTGTGTTGTTGTAAAAGTGGATGGCCTAAGAGAGCCAGGACCACTGTTTCCACCCACTTGAAGGTTGTACATCTGTTCATCAGCTCCATTTGTGGCTGCCCAAGCAAGTTTGCTCCAGCCAACCCCAGCCAGTCTTTGCCTGGTGCTGCTTCCCTAGCTGAAGTCATGGAGGACAGCCTATAATTGAAAAGAGCAGCTTTGGGGTCACTTTTCTGGCAAGAGCCTGGCGGGAGAGCCATGCAAACACCTCTTCTGCCGGGAGAGTGCTCTGCGCACAGACCATGTCCTCAGCACCTGCCGCCCGTCAGCAGGAGGGACAGGCGAGGAACAGGGCCGCAGGCCAGGGCCTCGGCTGCCGAGAGAGAAAACCGGAACCTTATTCTTGGCTTCGCCCATACCTCATTATGTGTCTAGAGGTCAAGTCCCTTTGTCCCTTTCTGTAAAACCGGGATAATTAAGCCTGTCTCTGATGAATTAGGCATCAGACCTTTCTGAGCCTGGAAGGAAGGCCTGGACGGCCCTCCTGTCCTTTCTCATGAACGTGTCTTCATTTCTTTGATTTATTGCAGGGTTTACATGGACCACCCGGAGACAAAGGAAACCGGGTGAGTCTGAGCCCTTGCACTTTGGCTGTGGTTACTAATGTCTTCATGATGTGGTGGAATGATCAATTGGGGATTCCTGACCCAACACTGGCAATACAGTTCTTCCTGGTAAATCATCTGAAATTAAAAGGCTTTGTAGTAAAGAGCTTACTGTAGCGTGCAGGCAGCCTGGGGCCTAATCCTGAAATGGAAGCATGGTTTTTTCCCACCTGGCAATGGAAGACTGAATCCCACAGTGGTCACCAGATTAACATTGCCGTCCAGCCACGGGAGCCATGTGCCCACTCTCTGCAGCGCCCTGCCAATGGACCCCTCGATGGTATTTTTAGACCCACCATTGCCTAGTCATAGCCTTCTGAGATTTCGTTTCGCCAGGCATCCCAGGCCACTGGTGAGAGACAAAAAAATTCTGGCTCCAAGCACAAGCGCACTTCTGTTGTAAGCAGCCAACCCTTTAAAAAATGATCACAGCCATTATTTCTCTTGGAAAGAGCCCGCAGGACCATGCAATGAATCGCATCTTCCGAGGTCCTTTGCTGTCCCTTTGGTTTCTACCATTATCACCAACACAGAGCTGTTGAACATCCACGGGCCCCACAGCCATGTGGTAGGATGCGACACATGCCACGTATCTGACACAGGCCACTTCTGGGCCCAGCAGGGACCATTTAACCGCCTCAGACCCAGAGATGAGTTGTGGGTCCGTTCACAGAAGGTCTCGCCTGCTGCTTCATCACAGTGGTCCCCAGAGTGTGACCCACAGCACGTAGAGGCCCCAGCACATCTTCTAGTGGGTCACGTTGTCCAAGGGTCTCAGGGAGGAGAGAACGAGTGGAAGAACAGAGAGAGAGACAGGCCAGGACCACGACAAAATATACCAAGCTCCCACAGAGCTTTAGAGGCAGAACAGGTGGCTCCCAGATCCCAGGTCCTCCAGCTGATCTTTGAACACTGATAACCGTGTTCATGGATAGAAAGTGCCAGAATCTGTATGCTTATATCCTGCACCAATTCCAGTCTCTTCCATTTAAGATACTTATTGAACTCTTCTCTAGCCCTAAGTTCTCCTTCCTGGCAGCTTGTCGAAAGTAACTCAATTTGCTTCATATATTCTATAAAGAAGAGGAAGCAGGCAGAGTGAGGCTTACCAAACTGTCCATGGAAGACCAAGTCTAGAAACCACTGGAATTATCAGACCTACTTCCGGAAATGTGCTGGCTGGTCAGGCAGGCGGGAAAGCCCACCTTCCTTCCTGTGTCATCAAAGAACTGAGGCCACAAAGGAAAAAGAAAAAAAAAATTGATCATTCCACCTCTTAGCTGGCATACTAATCTCCTTTCTAACTTATTTCTAAAGTGTTCTGGTTGTCTTTAGCATATTCAATTAATATTTTAACTATTTCTTACGACTTTTTCAGTTGGCTTGCGGCAGTGAGCCATTCTAAGGCTGCACAACCAGTGATGATCACGTTCCCCTGGAGGTGGAGGTGGGGCAGGCCGATGCCCGTGTCACAGGTGGAGGGGCAGCGGGTGGCGGGTGGCAGGCGGCGCTGAGGCAAGGCTCTGGGGTTGTTGAATGAGCCAGTGAGGCCCCAGGAATCAGCGGGAGAATATTTCTCCTCCACTTTTCCTCCCTGAGGCCCTACAAACCTTCCCCTGCCCCACCTGTCATTTAGCAATAGGTCACTTAGTAAAGGTCAAGTCCAGAAAACAGGTTGCACGAACTCGCTTTCCGGTAACCTCTAAAGAACAACTGACTAGTTCCAAAGAGCAGGTTTGCAGATCAAGGAACAGCTTGTGTCCTCCATTCGAGAGATCCGACTCTCAGGATGCCAGAATGTCCTGGAAGAGTGCCCCCTGCGCCTCACCTCTTCAAACAGACCTCTTAATACCACTGGCCCTAGCAGACCTCTTGTGGGGAGATGTGAGGGCTTCGTAAGAAAGCCTTCAAAACAAAGGAAGTTCTACGCAGAGTCGGCACTTTGCCATGGCCAGTTCTTTTCCCTGAGGCCTGGAAGCTCAGAACAGTGACGCTTTGGTCAAAGGAAAAGACCAGAGGGGCTTCGATGACATTCTAGTTAGAAGCCTCACCGTTGCTCGTGAAGGCGAAGCTGCAGGTGTTCCGAGCCCCGGCCCCACCAGGCATGAGAAGGTGGCTGCCTCAGGCCGCTCTCGAACTTCGCTGCACGTCATGCCTGGGCCCGTTAGAGAGGCCCAAGTGGGCGCGCCGCAAGCCCATTGCTCCGTCTTACCATGAACGGGGACCCCGTCTTAAAACTACGCTTCTGTGTCCCACCCAGGCAAACAGTCTTGGAGCCTCTCTCCCATTCCTGAAATGAAGAAGGTCCTTGTGGTAGCACTCAAGGCCCAGAGCCCAAAACAGGCCGTTTTCTAAGGGAGCACACATGGCCGTGGAAAGAATGCCCTGTCCTTGTCACAAGGGACACTCTTCCCGGCCTCTAACAGCCCCGAGAATTTGGCCCAGGAGCCACGTTTAGGATGAAAATGTTCGTCACAAGATAAAGGGTGCCCCAGGGGCGCCTGGGTGGCTCAGTCGGTTAGGTGTCCGACTCTTGATCTCAGCTCAGTCTCCATCTCAGGGTCGTGAGTTCAAGTCCCACGTGGAGCTAACTTAAAAGGGTGGGGAGATAAAGGGTGGCATGAATTTGGCATTTGGCATCAGGAAAATTGGGTGCAGGGGTGGAGCTGCCTGCAAGCCAGCCAACTGGAAAGTCTACGTGCATGCAGGGCAGTTGCTGTCACTCTCCAAGATGCCCCGGCTGGGGTGTGCGCGCATGCTGGGGTGTGCGCGCATGCTGGGGTGTCTGCGAGAGGCCTGCTCTGCCAGGTCCGCCTGGCCTCCTTATCTCTCCGCCCTCCGTTATCTCTTTTGGTCTAAGCCAGACTCTTCCTTCCTTCTCTCCTTCAGTACTTGGCGCAGACGCGCTCGCCCCATCGCCAGACCCCATCCCCCTCATCTTTCCCCTCCACTCTCCCAGCTTCAACTCAGTTCCTCTGAAATCAAGTTCCTTATCTGTATTTTTTAAAGAAACCTTTTATTTGCCCTTTCCCCGCCTACTATCCCCTCTTTACCAGGGCCACTTTCGTGTCACTCCTTGGGGGTGGGAGGCAGGGCGGTTGTAGGTAAAGCTAGTACTCTAATACCTTCGAAGAACACCCACTTTAAAGCCATTTCTTGGGCCCTTAGGACCTGCCTCCCCATAGTGCAAGCCACACACCCTGAAAGTCAGGACCACCGCTGCCGACCCTCTGTTGCCCGAAGGCAAATCATCCGGGACCTGGAACCCCACCCCCACCAACTCCTCGGGAGCTTTGTCCACCCCCTGGACGTAGGCAACTGCGTTCACTTTTACACTGGCCTGACCCGAGGAGAAAGAGGGACCACTTTGCTGAGAAAGTTTACCCTGGGGCTTCCCGTCAAACAGCTAGCAGTTTTGCTGGTCCACTGCTCGGGGACTATTCACGCCGTCGCATTCTCATCAGCGGGCGTAGCTCAGAGCCAATGGGATGGCACCTAATATGCTCATACACGTGTCCTCCTGAACACATCACTTTCCAAGGCAGCGTCTGCACTTTAGAAAACTCAGAACAATCCACTGGCGATTATAGGGAACCTCTGGAACCAAGAAATTTGAGGCATTTCCAAAGATTCAGAGAAACATAAGAAACATTCTTGCCCTTGGCCCCCCCACCCCCACCCCCAGGAACCGTGCAACCTTCTACTGTGGGAACACGGTAGACGTACCGGGCCAAACCGCGGCAGCCGGCTTGGCTCCAGGACAGGCTCGCGGGAAGTCATTGTCACCACAGTAATCACGGTGAAGCAGCTATCATTACCGAGCACGGACTCTCTGCCACCATTAAATGGCACCATTAAATGTGCACAAAGACATCACAACAAAGTTTTGAGGCAGGTGCTATTATCCACATGGTACAGGTGAAGAAAAATGAGGCTCAGAGAGGTTGAGTAACTTGCCAAAGACACACTGCCGGTCATAGGCGGGACCCGCTCTGGCTCCAAGCCTTTCTTCTGATCCCTGTGCTGCCTGCCTTCAAGGCCTTGTCCACCTCGAGGAGCATTCTGGAAGCCCCCCCCGCATGGGAGAGTCCGCCTTCTGCAGCAGAGGAGAACTGTTCCCAAGAAGACTCCCCACGGGCACACTTGGACCCTTTGTAAGGAGACCCAACATAGGAAAATCCAAACTCAAATTCATTGCAAAGAAGTCCCCGTAGCCTTTTTTGAAATGGAGAGTGACCCCGACACATACAGAAGGGGGTTCGATTTAGAAAGATGAAGCTTACTGAAGTTTTTCAGAAACAAATGAGTTCCTTGAACCAACTTGTCTGTGTACAAATTAGCTGCCTCTGATTCAGACCAGAGACCAGAGACCCACATACAGTGGGAGGACCTATCAGAGAGCCAGGGGCCACCCAGGAGCTCTGGACACACACGTACATGTGTGAGCTTGTACACGTGCACAAGCACACACTCATATATGCACACACGTGTATACACATTCCCAAGCACGCACTCACACATTCATACAAACATACGTGCACACAGTATGTGCACACATCCACACACACACACACACACACACACACGCATACGCGCGCACACACACACACCCCAGGGCTCTAAATAAAATCATCCTGCCTCCTAATAGAATTTCAAAGGAATGAAAACCAATTGGGACCGAAGTTGTCAGGTCAAAGTCTTTCAAAAATGGACCCTCCAAGAGAAGGAAGTAGGTCCCCCTGTTCATCCCAGGCCTACTCTGGGCTCAGAATTAGCAAAACCGGCCCCAAGTAGCTTCCTCCTACATTTCCCTCCACCTCCAGCTCTGAGCCCTACTGGCTCCCAGCCCGCAGGCCTCGATTTCCTCCCCTGCCGCCCTGCCCACTGGCTGTAGCCAAGGTTCCCAGCTTATAGAGGGGTGGGGATGGGTGCTGACCTCAAATCCTATTGGGAAGAATATCCTATTTAAGCCATGTTATTTTCCCTCTTTATTTTTTTTTTCTTTTTCTGTTTCTAACCTTAACACATGAATGATCCTAAAGTTTTGATGTTATTTTTTTCTCTTGGACTAAACCATTATTTACAGGGGGAGAGGGGGAAGAAAGGCTCTAGAGGGTCCAAAGGGGATAAGGGAGACCAAGGAGCGCCTGGATTAGATGCCCCCTGCCCATTGGTATGTCTTCATTTATCACTTGCATTGTTCTGGTTTTTTCCTTGAGGTTTGCAAGTTGGAAACCAAGAAGGCAAATAAGCTAAGATGGTGAGCGAATACTTACACTGATGCTGTCAAATCTATCCTGTCACTTGGCCAGGAAAATTCTGCCTGCTGGTGGTGGTGCCCTCAAACCACAGCTGCAAGTCATTCTGGCTGAATCCCTTTCCTCTGAAGATGCAGAACAATTGATGTGTGGAAACAAGAACCCGGTCCCCGAGGAAAGGGATCTTGGAGCAGGCCTCGGCCCTCCGCTCCAGGATAGCTCTGGAAGCCAGCGTAGCATTTGCGAGCCACACATTTGCCTTCTTCGTTTCGTGGCCACCTCTGTGGCCAGCAGTTCAAGCTGTTGGAATCCTCCGTCGGGATGCAGGACACCAGGCCCCAGACGGGGTAGAACAAGGCCAGAAAGGGGGCTTTTAATATACAGCCTCCCCATGGCCACTAGCCATGCCACTAAAGCTTGTGAAGCCGTAGACCAAAATCAGTAGACAGAGCCCCTCCAGGAGCCCCCAAACAAGCTTATAAGGAAGGATTTGTAGCACATTAGCTGGGCTTCTCAAGTGCCCTCACAATCCGTTTGAAGGTTCTGAAAATTATGATACGCTAAATTTGAAGTTCATCCATGTTTATTCCAAGTGAGTCTTTAAAAGGAGAGGGGGCTGGCTGTACATGTTCCAAAGCTCAGCTCTCGTGGAAGCCAGAGAGAGCACAAAAGTTGAGTCTGGGAAGTGGGAATCCGCTGGGATTGGGGCCCTACTTATAGCTGCCTCGAGGGTCCTGCATCCTGGCTGGGGTGGGACTTGGGCCTCTCCACTCCACAGTCGGAGCTGGCCAGCCTTGACCTAAATAATCATCGTGGTTGGTTTTGTGAACAGGGACACCGAGGTTTTAAAGGAGAGAAAGGGGAGCCGGGGTTACCAGGGCTGGACGGACTGGATGCCCCATGCCCATTGGTATGGCATCACCCTCCCCTGCCTGCATGGCCGATTCGGGCTTCCCCACGTGTGTGGTTCTCGCCTGCATGCCTCTCTGGCCACACACCGCCCCCCGCTACATGCCTCCCGCCCCTTCTCTCTGTAGACGCTAAGGGTCACCCTGCCCTGGCCGGTCCTCAGGGGCCCCCGCCATGCCCCCTCAAGCATGCAAAGTTTGCCAGGATGTTTTCTTGGCTTCTTCCCACAGCTGCTTCAAAAGCACATCTCCTTCATGTGAGCCGTCCCGCCCGCCCCCTAAGCCAGCTTTGGCTGCATATGATTCTCCTTTCACAGCTGCTTCTAGCCATCCTACCCCCAGAAAGAGAGCTAGGGAAGTGGATTCTCTGGGCAGGCTCGTAGCAACCCTGACTCCTCTTCCTTCACACACGGCAGTTGGTTCGGCAAAAGCATCTGCTGAGCACCTGGCAAAACACTTGAATGAGATGCCTGAGACGGTCCCACAGCCCTTCCCACTCAACCATCTCGTGAGGTGGCAGGGGACCGATGGGCATGCTCATAAACACGGGGAGACTGGGAAGTTCTAGAACGGAGGGAGAGGAGGGGGCCACCCTGCCCATTCTTCCAGGTTGGGTCTGGGGTCGCTGCCCCAGTGATACCACCAGAACCAGGGGACAGTCCAAGAGCAGGATTTTAGAGACTAAAGGGCTCGTCCCTTTTGCTCAAACCCTGGAAGACCCTAGAAGATCCTCCCTTGGCTTCCCTTCCTTCCATCTTTAGATGGTTCACCACCAGCAAGTCTGGAAGAGAATGGAATGGTTGGGAATGTTATTGAGGAAGGGAAGACAGGAGACTGGAGGCACTTAGGAATACTCTCCAAGCATGTCCCGGCAGAGTGGCCACAGTGCGGCTCGAGCTGGGCCCCAGCCCCCAGCCCCCTCGGGGCAGGGACACTCTCGCCCCCACAGCTATCTTTTCGCCTCCCTTTAAGGGGAATAGAAGATGGCCCCTCATGCCAAGGCACTTGGTTTAAAAGGTTCCTTCTCTCCTAAATGTCCCCAGGAGTTCTGGAGTTCATGGAGCTATTTTTATACAAGCAATAGTCAGATGAGGGCTCCGGGTCCCAAATCCTGCCCCAGGGTCCCACGGGAATTATCTTTGAAGAGAAGGGAAAAAGTTATAAGAAAATATTCTCTGTGACCCTGAGAGGTGACCACAGAGCCCCGTGTAGAGACTTTTTAGGACCATTGCACGCAACAAAAGAAGAGCACAGAGTAGCTTCCTTCCTGTTTCCCCACCACTGACACCCCTGCTCTCCGCCCCCACTTCCCCACCGCCTGGCCCCATGAACCCGAGCATGCAACCATGGGAGGACTCCCTGGCCCCTGCAGAGACCTCCGCTAATCGCCAGCCAGGTCTCCCCTCTGCCACATGCCTCCCACGGTCTGAGCGCCTTGAGTCCCGCCCGCTGCAGCTTCAGCCACCTCTCTCCCACGCTCCCTCTGCCTGCCTCGCTCTCCTCCGCCCCCCCCCCCCGCCACCTTCATGTGCCAATGGGAATGCCACTGTGGCCCGCGGAGGCTCCTCTCCCTTCCAGAGTCATGTGGAGTGTTGCACCGTGGCAGGCTGGGGAAGGGGGCAGAAGGTCTTCATGAGGCCCTGGAATGTCCCACCTCCCCCTGCAGACCCTCCCTGACCCAGAGGGGACAACGAAGGTCATCTTTATTTGGTCCTTAATGCAAACCGTGTTTCTTGCCGTTGCTCTTCTCCCCGTCTCCTGCGCTGTGTTGTTGTGGATGTGGGGGCAGGGGCAGCTATCTTAGCACAAGGTAACTAGACTTCTTCGGCCCTCCGTGTCGGGCCGGCTGCCTGCTGAACGCCAGGTGAGCGGTTTAGGCACCTGTCACGGTGCTGGGATTGGTCTGGGGCACAGAGGGCTCCCCTTCAACGGCCTCTGGGCTGACCACTTGCTCCGGTCCCCCTGAAACCCTGTGTCCATCCTTGCTGTGCCCTGGACTGTGAATTCTAGAATCTGGGCTGCAGTTCTAGTAGACACGGACTGAGAGCCAGATCTATGCCCCGGCTCAGCCCCACCCTCCCCACTTTGTCTCACAAAAGTTCCAGATTCCCCAAAGGGTATGCCAGAGAAGCCGGGACATCGGGCCCCAAGAAGACTCAGGTGCTCCGCGGGGGGGCCGCCAGCAAAGAAGACAAACGGCGCACAGCATCCCATCCTCCACTTCACCCCCCTCCCCAAATTCCCAGTGATGGCCAGGCCTGTGCCAGAGGCCTGCGTCGCCTTGCGGAAGGCACCTCAGGGCCACATGGTGATCCCTGTGAGGTGGCTTGCCCCGTTGTGTCCCGTCCTCCTTCTCACTGATTATCCCATGGACCTGCCTAGACGTCTTCCTCTTACCACTGAGGAAGAGAGGCAACTGAGATAGTAGAGCTGGGGGCACCGTAGCGACCATCTCACATAGCCGTGCCTCCCCAGGTTTTATGGAGGAAGAGACAGGCCGCCAAGCGCTGAGTGACTTACCCATGAGCACCTAGCCCTCAGTCCAGCCAGAGCAGAGACCCGCAGGGCTTAGGGCTGTCCTTAACAGGCTAGGGCTGACCCGACAGGCTAGGGCAGCCCCTCTTGGCCTTGCACTACAACTACATGGGACCCTAGTCAATGGGAAGTCCGCCTGGCTGGCTTCCCAGCCCCTTCCGAGGCTCTGCCCTGCAGCAGAGAAGAGAAATAGACAAGAGGTGGGCTGCATCCTGATCAGCTGCCGCAGTGTCTGTGGCCCTTGTCCCCCGTCCCACCTGCTTGGGGGGCTGTCTCGGAGTCTGAGCCGTCTGCCTTCCTTCCTCACTATAGGGTGAAGACGGCTTACCAGTCCAGGGTTGCTGGAACAAGGTAAGGCTGCCCAGTGGTTTGCGGTGCCTTGGGGGCACAGGTGTACTTGCGGCCCCCTTCTCAAGTGTGATTAAGCACGTGCAGTTTCCATCCTGGGCCTCTCTGCAAATGACGTGGGTCCAGAAAGGAATGCTCCCGAAGGCAGGGTGCCCATTAAACATCCCACACACTGCATGCACTTAGAGAACTTTTTAAAATGCTTTTTAAGGCATCCACACACCCCAGCGTCTCGAATTTCCATGTAGCCACACAGCTGACATCTTATGCTTTGTGTGGTTAATTTCCACAGCACCTTTCCTCCAAGGACTACTAGACCACGTTTTAAAATTAGTTATCAGTAGCTATTTTCACAGTGCTCAGACAAGGCCATTTAAGCCATTAAGCCACATGATGACATTTATCCAGATGTAGGAAATCTGAGTTGCTTAAACTATACACTCCCATCACTTCCTTACCTCCTCCTAGAGACTGGCCGGGTCACCGCTCTACCCTTCCCCTTGAACTTAAACTGCCAAAGCTCCATGTTGGCACACACGAGTCCTGCAGCCCAGCCCCTCCCGGGGTCCCAGGATTCCTACCAGCAGTGAGTTTTCATTTGTTCGCCCTTGGCATTGCCATCCTTAAAACTGTCTGACACCACAGTGCTGTGCCCCTGCACAAAATCACCCCACCCAGCCAGGGCCCCCAAAGCAGAGGGCTCCTCACCCTTGACAAGGGCCATCAATTTGCTAATCCAGAAGCCCTAACGTGCTGCTCACCCTCCCTCCACAGCCCCTCTCCACTTTGCTCCTGCTGAGATGTCTCACAGCCCTCACCCCGTGGTCTCCAGGTGTTGGTTTGTCCTCATAAAGGGGCTGGAGACCCCAGCATGTCCACGAGTTGGTGCTTAGCTAATCTAGCCCTATCTCAGTGACAGCAGATGCACACTTACAATCAGACGATAGCTCCTTTGTGCTAAATGCCCAGAATCTCATTAGTTCACAGGATTCGGTTAAAAGTAGTGAAACCACCAAGACACCAGGCCCAAGGCGGGGTCCCTACACGCCCAGGTACCCAAAGCATCCCTGACCAGGAGATGCGAGTGGTTGAGCTTAGCAGGGGAAGAAGAGTCACTATCAAGAGCTACAGTGTCTTGGGGAAGCAGCCCAAGAGCCTCATCTCTGTTGGTTCACGCCATAAATGCAGTCCGGAAGATGGAGTGATTCATCCACAGCTGGGCCTCCAAAGGCCACATGGAGAGCAGATGCCCTCTAGTGTCCACCAAGGGGGTGACAGGACGGTGAAAGTGATGTTCTGTCTTCAGGGTGCAGACAGCACCAGGGCCTTCCACCCAAGGGGCGGTGGTGCCCCTATCCAAAGCTGCCCACCACCCCAGCCCTCCAAAGAGCACATTCCTTTCCCACAAGGGAAGGAGACACCCACAAACCCACCGACACTAACTCTACTTTGTTTTGTGTGTTTTTGTTTTGCAGTGATACCTCTAACCTGGGATTGGCCTGTGTGTGTGTTTGTACATAGAATATTTATTTTTATACAGTTTTCACTTTTTGAAAATGCCAGAAGTATGATGCATCTTACAGATTATTAAAAAAAAAGAAAAACCTGCATATTTTGTACAGAGAATGCCAACCTCTTTCCCTTTGTTTACAAGATGTTTTGTATAAGTCTACGACTCTAATACACTTTTTGTTTGTGAGTATGGGCATATGTTTGCATGATATTTGTGCACACTTATTAAGTATTGAAGCTTAATAAATTATTGTGTTCTGGTGCCAAAGGGGGCCAGCCAGCACCAAGGTGCTCGCTAGCTTATGTGTGAATTCACGGGGACGTGGAGGTCAGTGGTGTTTGCCCACTAGGTGTGTCTAAGAATATTTTAAACTCTTATGGATTTTCATTATTAAAAAAAAAATGAAACCTGGCAACTCATGATCCTGATCAATCATTAAATTAAATACATTCACTCTTGCAAAAGCAGGAAGTCCCAGAAGGAGGGGTCCTCGGAAGTATAGGGTAGCGTATGGAAAAGTGAGGTCCAACAGTGAGAGGGACAGAGGGGTCGCTTAAGCAAAGTCTCTTGTATGTAACATATCCCAAGTTCCTTGTGGTGCCATTTGAGCGTTTCAAGGTCAAGTTCAGGTCTGCTGAAATCCCCAGGGTTCCAAAGAGCTATTTGTTACTGTTTTTGGTATTGGGGTGATTTTGTGTGTTTCTTCCCTTTGAGGGCAGTGAGTAGTGACAGCCATTGCTGCTGGTGGCTGGTCATGGGGTACAGATTTGCAAGGCCCCCTCACTCCAGCAGCTGAGAGGTGTGCCTCATTGCCATTCTGCTCCAAGCAAGAACGTTCAGAAAACACTCACAAATCTGGGCCACATTGGCCATCTGAAGTTGGGTTTATTTTTTAAGAAATAGAGGGTTATAGAGTTCTGTTCGCAGTGCACAGCTTAGTAAAGGTCTCAGGAACCGTGCCTGAAAGACTATGTATGAACTACCTGTGGTGTGGCCCGAAGGTTTACTGTGTGGTGTTTGAAAACATAAATTGGTGTTGCTTTGGGGCTTGAAAATAACAAACTGCCTGGGTAGTGTGACCATCCCCCCTCATTACAGACAGAGAGGGAGCACAAGCAGGGGGAGTGGCAGGCAGAGGGAGAGGGAGAAGCAGGCTCCCTGCCGAGCAGGGAGCCCTATGCAGGGCTCGATCCCAGGACCCTGGGATCATGACCTGAGCCAAAGGCGGACGTTTAACCCAACTGAGCCACCCAGGCGCCCATCATTTTCATTTTTCTTAATGGATCCTTTCTTCATAGACAGGACAGTGGCAAACTTAGACTCTGCCCACACACAGTCCCATGAACTCCACGTGAGGGGGCTTCTCGGTCAGGAGACCCTTGCCACATGGTGGTAATGGGTCCCACAGGTTGCCCAGACCCACGGGGACCAACCATTCCCACTCTAGATGTCCACTCCGTGTTTTGGGAATCAGAGAGCTTCCTCCTCCGAGTCTCAACTTCCTTGTCTGAAACGCAAAATGGTGGCACTGAAGCTGGTCTCTCTGGTCACAGACGGAGCTCACCTGTCCCCTCCCCACGGGGCAGAAACCCCAGGGCCCCGCGCCCAAGCCACCAGCTGGCACATGGTGGGAGAGCTCCAGGATGGGGCCCTTTCCAAGTCATCCTGAGTCCAGGGACGCTTCTCACCCCGAGCCAGGGCCAATGCCTTAGGCAAAGTGCCACAAGCCTGGGCCCGCTGTACTTCCAGGGGCTAAGAAAATATTTTCATTTTTATTTCTTTTAAATTCAGGGGGGAAAATGAATCTATAATAATGAATCCAGCCAGGGTTACATTCATGTTTCTACCAGAGCAGTCATAAAATACCATTTTTGCCACAAAGGCGAAAGTGTCTGCGGCCCACGAAAGTCACAATGCAGCCCCGCCCACATCCTCTGCCGGTTGGGGCGGGGGGCGAGCCGGAGATTTGCTAATTTCTGGCACCTGCAGTGCTGCCCCTCACCCCTTCCTTTTGTTTCCTTCCACCCCAATGGAGGTCCTGAAGAATCAGGGCAATCTGGTTCTCATACACCTGCTCCCTTTCAGGCTCTCATTGGAGCAGTCCGAACCCACTGATGGCCTCAGACTAGAGTCAAACATTAGCGGGAAGGCTCCAGACCCTGAGCTTCTGTGGGAGCTGAACGCCCTGGTAACTGGCCAAGTAGAAACCTCTCGCACTTTCTTTAAGTCCTGGTGTTATCCGTTTCCTTATTACACCCCAGCTAACACCACAGGGATCCAAGAGCCCCTCGCAAGAATACAGAGAATAGCAAAGAAATACGTGAAAAGGTCTAAAAGTCAGTGTCAAGGAGAAATAAGTACAGAGGAGGTGACAAGAGGCCCAGATGGGCCGGGGAAGGTCCTCCACACATTTCTCTGCAAGCTGCCCGTAGTCGGAGACAAAAAGGAACAATCCGCCCGGTTTCAGTGGCCACACCACCCTTCCCAGCAGGAAGCAGTTCACAGAGGTGGACTCTGTGTGCAGGCTTATTGTGTCTCCTCAGCCCGGACCCTCCTCCCTGCAGGGCCTGACTTTGGGGCTCCCCTGGGCCTCTCCACTCAACTGGCGTCTGGGTCAGAGGTGGTGCAGGGAGATTAGAAGTAGGGAAGTCTGCGGAGTCGCTGGGGATCTGGCAGGCCAGAAGCACAAGGAGTACGGTGCACCAGAAGGAGAGGAATGGGAGCATTGCAGGAGCGCAGAGCAGTGGAGGGCAGTGCCAGGGGCCGGTACCAGAGAGCGTTCACGGAGCTTAGAGATGCTCACTCCATTCCCGGGACTCGCAGCCACTTCTGCTGAGAACCGCCTGCCCAGGAAGTGGACACGGCCCCCAAACCCCGCCCCACGGGGCAAATTACAGTCCTGTTGGCGAACGTTCTCTATGAACTGTCAAATGCCGGGTCTTGAGACCCGTTGCCTTCAGGGGCTCACTACCGTGTCCAGCCCGGCGCACTGGCTCAGGCACCCTTTTACTGCCCAGCACTGCCCACCCGCAGGCCTGCAAACACCTGACTTCACAAGTGACAGTGGAACGGGGTGGTCCAGGCCCAAATCACTGTTCTCACCGAGGTCAGTGACCTGTGCCTCTGTGGTCACGTGGGCCAAAGAAAGCCCCACCTCGCTAAGGAAGGAATGGCTCCTTCTGCCCAGACCCACACCATCCCACCTCTGCCTCACTCTGTGCTTCTGCCCTGCCAGGCCAAGAGCTGGCCTCCCTGCCGGGGGCCCTGACTTCATCTGGCAGAATGAAATGCCACAGACCTGGGGGGTGTTCGGCGTAGCCCAGGGAGGGGGAGGGCGCTGGCCAGCAGGTCAGGAGGCTCAGCTTCCAGTCCCTCCTCCATGGTCAGCTATGTGGCACAGGACGACTTACCCCAGCTCTCAGTATCCCCAAACGTCAAATGAGGATGTTGACTTGGGTGACCTCTGACAACCTCAAACCCACGGGTTCCACGGCCCGGTGGGCATCTGGGAGGACTGGGACACTGGAGCGTCCCCCGCCGCCTCTAGCTAGCGCCCTCCAGCTGGGATAGTGTGCTGCATGGAGTTGGCATGGCTACGCTGTGGGCTGCACGCGCGTGCTCCGTAACCCTGAAGAACGGGACTGCGAGTAGCCGGAGCTGGCGGGGTCGGTGCGTGGGGTCGGCTCTCCTGGGGCAGGGATGGCAGCAGAGACTCTTTCTCTGACTAGCGTCTACACTGCTAAATTCATCAAAGGTGAAGTGACACAGGTGTAACCACCTGGCACACAGGGGGAATCCCTAAAACCCCGCAAATATTCAAGGACACCGTGCCTCCTTGGTAAGGTTCGCCCGGCCTTCCCCCATACCTGGTTCTCTGCGCCCCTGTGGGTGTGGGTGTACTCCCCCACACTAGCACAGCCTGGCCACCCCCCACCCCCAGCCCTGAGCCTGGACACACTTTCAGACACCCCGAGAGTCAGGCACCTATGGCTCCATGCCTCTGAAAAGAAGGGAAGGGTGGGCCACTGGTGAGTGACCCGGGAAAGAGGGCACACACGAAGAGGGAGAGCAGGGAAGGAAGGACCAGGGAGGGACCAGCTGCTCCTCTCTTCAAGGAGCAGATTTTTCGAGGTGGCGTTTCCTTGAGGCAGCAGGCTCCTCACTGCGGTTGCGGCGGGGGAGGGTAGATGGCCCAGGGAAAGGGATCTGGGTTTTATATGCTAAGGCAGAATTCCCCACACAAAGTGACCCCCCTGGTTCCTAGGACCCCAGGTCCCAAGGCCTGCCTCCGGGGAACAGCCAAGCATCTGTGAAGAGTGGTGTAGACAGAGGCAGAGCGGGACTGAGGCCGAGCCTCAGCCCCGCAGGGCCTTCCCCAGCCTGGGTTGGCTCACAGGTCCCTGTATTCACCCTCTGCTTTCCCCTGCACACCCGCACCCACGCCAGGCCCTTTGCCTGCATGGTTCTTCTTTCTCACCTGCCAGAATTCTACCCTCCTTTCAAGGCCCAGCTCAGACCACCAGGGCCCTGGGAAGACTTTTCTGGGTTCCTAAGTTGGGTGAGTCTCCCTCCTTAGAAAAACCTGGAATTCTGTGTTCTTTTCTTCCTCCACCTTCTATTAGAGGAGGAAAAATCAGTCTTCCACACCAGACAGTGACCTCTTGGAGGGAAGGGACTTTCTAATTCATTAGGGACCTGGAGATCTAGCTCAATGTCTCCGTCCCATGGTCAAGGCTCATAAACACCTATGACCTGCTGAGTCATCAGTCTACTTGAGTAAAGCATCTACTATGTGTAAGCAGTGGGCGAGGAGGCCAGGGCTACTATGGACTCCGAGACCCAGTCTGCCCTCCAGGAGTTAACAGGGTTGCCCAGCAATGCAAAGACGTATGTGCTAAGTGCTCGATGAGGGCACAGCCAGAGGACTGCATGGCTGCCAGTGTGGCCAGAATACAGAGAGGGAGTTTGCCACCGAGGAAGGAGAGAGGAGCTGGCTGCCGTGGACAAGCGCTCTCTCCCTTACCTCGTCTTCCAGCCCCTTCCCTGGAGCATCAGCCTGGGCCACACTTGCTTCTCAAATCAGGGGAAGGCAAATGAGATTTCTGCAGAAGAAAGGGGGTAGAGAGGGTGGGTCCATGCTGGGAGTCCACTGGGGTTAGCCAGGTCTGTGGGATCCCCCTGGCCCAGGGAGGTGTCCCCACAAGCCAATCCCCAGTGAGGCCCCTTCTCAAACATCCCTTTCTCTCTGCCTCCTCAAGGGCCAGAGTCCATGGTTGGTGGCCAAGAAGTGAAGCCCAGCCAGCCCAGAGTCTTGGGGAAAGTGCCTTGCCCTGGAGAAGGGAGAAGATGGAACTGCCCCCGGACAGAGGGTCATGGGCCAAACCCTTCCCAGGGGACTGGCTTGAGGGCTGATCGGAGGGTGACCACAAGAGACTGGGGGCTGTCTGTCCTCCCTAAGGCCCAGAGCTTAACCAGAAGAGTGAAGGCTGGGCATGCCTGTCTCCTCCAGCTCTCGGCTGGAATTTCTGCCGCAGCCTGCAGCTAGGACCCTCTGTGGCTCCTGCATCTTGAAGGGCTCTTGGCTGCCTCTTTCTCATGGACACTTGCAGTTCTTTGAGCAGCCTCTCTGCAGAGGGGCTGCCAGCATGGTCATGCTCTGACCCTGGAAAGCCTCCGCTGGAGGCTAGGGCCAGACACCTGTCACCTTCCTAGCTCCTTCTCAACACATTTCCTTCAACTTCCTTTGGTGCATCCCTGTGAAGCCTTTCACTTCCTGGGTTCTTTCAAATGTCATAAGCTGATGAGTGTACCAAGCTGGAAAAACAGAGAGCACCTGTCTTCGAGAGGAAAGAGCGATGATGTCAGAGAGGAGAGAAGCCCGTGAGCAAGACCGGGCAATGAGGTGGGACGCCTGCACTGGCCCTCAGAGCCCAGGGCCTCACTCATGTAGTCTGATGTCTTGAGATGCTCCAGCCAGTGTGGAGCTGACAGTGATGGAGAGACAGCAAGCTACATATTTTCAAGAGGATCTGGAATAAGCCCTCTTCCTTTCACCAAATTGTTGAAGGGACAATACTTGGAAACTGCCCACCCACCGCCTTCCAACTCCCTCAGTCACCATACACAGACCACCTCGCCACCTGCCTCTCCCATGAATAGGGTGGCTATATCCTCTCGTTCAATCGAGGACCCTCTGCAAATAAAGGAGGATGCTGCTGAAGATCATGCCATGACCACAGGTGTTGACCTGGCAGAGCGGGAGGTGGGGCCACACTGACTGTGACCCAACATACAGGTCATCCCCCAGCCCTTTCAGGGCAAGCTCTGGCAAGGACCCAACCCCTCCTGTTTCCTTAGAGCTGCAACCTGACACTAGGGCCCAGGGGGTCAAGGCCAGGTGGAGCACAAGGAGACCCCCGCCCCCGTTCTCACTCCCACTCCCCTCCAGTGGGACTTAAGATCAGAACGGGAATGACATCCACATCAGGAGGGAAGGCAGGCCAGAGAAAGGCAGAAACCAAGGGCGAAGGGTTTTCAAAGGAAAGCAACGTCTTCTTGAATAAACCGACAGCTCAGAGGAATTCCTCCCCAGGACAGTTCCAAGATGGAAAGACTGGGTCACTGGCACACATTCTCACCTTAATTCGGTAACATCTTTTCTCAGCCCCACAGGTTAAAGAAGATGCATGAGAACAAGTTCATGGTCTTTCCCATTCGCGGTGGCCGGCCCACAAAGCTGTCCATCCAGTCCTGACCCTCACTGATAACTCCACGTCCTCCCTCTTTGGGTGCTTGCTGTTAGTAGGAACAGCAGCCTCTTTCCCTGAGTGGGAGAAACATATCCAGGGCTGCCGACAAACGGCAGGGGGCCATCTCGGACCCCTTTGGGGTCAGGGGCTCTTGTGCCTAACTGAATGTGGCAAAAGTCATAGCTAATGCGCCCGGATGGTGCTCCAGACATGACGTGGGGCTTGGTGGGTACAGCCAGGTTAACCAGCCACCCAACACTCCTGCCATCCTGAGGGCAGAGGAGAAAAAAAAAAAAAAGCATCCTTATAGGACATGGCACACAAGTGAATGGGTTTGGGGACTTTGAATGACTCACAGGATCCTGGACATTTGTATATGGTCAAATGGTCTTCATCACCTGCCAGCAAACCACTCTGAGCCAATAACGGTCGAGGAAGACAGATCCAGCATGGCCACCTTTTAAGAGAGGAAACTGCCTGTTCCTTGGCTCTCTTCACTTTAAGAAATACAGTGAAACCACCCGCTAACAGACATTTTTCTTGCACTCCGCTCATTCCAAAGACCAAGTGTTTTCTTGCAAGCGTCCGCCAAAGTAAACACGCCTGCAAGTCCCGCAGCCAGAGGGAAAGCGCTGTGGCGAGGAGGAAGCGGGTGCGCATGCTGGCCCTGACTGCCGCCTGCCACCGCGGGGCCACCGCGCTCCCAGCCTCCCCAGCCTCCGTTCCCTTGGCAGTTCTGCCTGCCTCACCAGTGGGTGGAAGGACCAGGAACGCAGCAAAGCGCTCTGTAAAGGCTAGACAATGCACCGGTTCGCGTTCACGGTTCAGAAAAAAATCTTGCTTTGCGTAATCAAACCTCAATCACCTGGAGTCGCTTGAGAAAGGATGCATTAAAATTTCTGGCAAAATCAGGTTCAAAGTAGGCCCTCTTGTGTCCACCCAGAGGGCCTGGAGGACAAACGGAAGATGCTGAATCACAGAGTCGTAGACATGGTGGCCGATGGGGGGTGGGGGGGGCAGGACGATGGTTGTGGACTGTCCCCCTGGGAAGTTGCTCTTTAAAAAATCCCATAAATTCTCATAGGATTTCATTTTTCTTTTCCCTGAAAGGGAAATTTTTTTAATCCTTCTTTAAAATTCCCATTACCCATATTCCTGGTTGAATGTGGATTCTCCTTTTTGTTGACGCTGACAGATGTTTTATTGGTGCCAGGCCCCTCCCCTCCCCAGCAGCACCCCCTGCCCCCCCCACCGCCCTCCTTGTGCTCCCCCCTGGGCACACCGTGGGCAAGACTCCCCGGCCAGCCATCAACCTGTTGTCTTAACAATCATTACCTCACTACTTCAGGAGAAGAAGTTCTAATGCAGGAAGCTTCGGTGCAGTTATAATTGAGCTTTAATGCATTTTTTCAAAGCCAGTCAGAATGTAATTTTCAGAATTGCATAACAAAGGTCAACCACATATCTGACCACTGTATAGATTAGGCAGTAGGGGGAAAAAAGTTTTCAAGAGTCATCCCTAGATGATAAAAGCACTAACTTTTTACTATTTTTTCTTGTACTTACTTTTGGTAAGGACCTGTCCATACTGCAGGCAGTGGGTCTTTTCTACAGAAGAAAACATTTACCTGTATATAGTTTGCTAACGGTTTAAGTTTTTCTATCATTTCTGTTTTGATGTTAAAGCAAGATGTCATGTCTTCTTTTTACTGATTGTATTTTTCCTGACTTGTAAAAAGTTACTTCCCCTGAGCTCTCGCTTGGGTCAGAAGCGCCTCCCGTGAAGACACTGTGGTGCTAAGCCCCCTGGAGTGAGCCATCCTACCCCCCCCAACCTCCTTACCCCGCGTGTCCCCACAACATGCACAGCTGTCCCATCCTGACCCCTGTAGAAATCCCTTTCACACATGAGTGCCTTCTACCAAAAAGAAGTCATGTTTTCAACGTGCAGGACCTTTCCTGGGCTGCGGGTCGGTCACTGGTCTCCAGGGGGCCCCGTTATTACCTCCATACTGCGGCCAGAGGTTTGCTCCTCCTCACCAGGTAAAGCAGATGGTGAGAGCCTGAGAGGTTTCTACCTTCTTGATATTTGTGGCACTTTGCCAAAAGGCTGCCAAAGCCCTTCTCCCCAGGGCAAAGGCCCCCAGCCCCTCGGCTCAGATGGTCTTCTGGCTTCCACTGCGGATCTCTCACATCCTCATCTGCCACCCGACCTTGGTCTGCTTTCTTTTGTTTTCAGGTTTCTCTCCATTCACCTCTCACCCTCAGACCACTTGGTTCCCTCCTGTGTCCCTGCCCCCATCCCTCTCCTTCTCCATTCCCATCCTCTGTCCCCCAGAGCTCCCCACCATTCTAGCTCACCTTCACAAGACAAAGTCTCCTGGGAGAAAGAGCTGCTAGCTTGTCAAGTTATGTGACAGTTCCGTTTGCCTCCCAAACACTCTTGGTGCCTTTCATTTCAATGGTCTTTGACATGCTATCATTTCTCCTATTATGTTCCCCGTAAGCAGGGAAATGCACACTTTTACTTTATTGCTGGTGTTTATTCTGATAAAACATTGTTCTTAGGACCTACTGGTGAAAAAATACTTTCTTTGTTTTTTTGGTTTCAGGGTCATAAGCAAATCCCTGGGGTTTTCTATTGGTTTGAAGTTCAACATGTTACAGTGAACTTGTAAGTGCAGACCTGTGATGCCCCACATCTCCAGGTGAAGGCGCAGGTTGCAGAACAAACCTTCCCCATCCTCACAAGGGTGAAGCTAGGTGTAATATTTTGCGATTCTAGAATTCAATACCTTTTTGGCTGATTTCAAATGAGTCAAATGCCTTTGTCTTTATGCCTATCAGGGATTTGTTTTGTTTGGTTTTCTTTTTAACCACATAAGTGTCTATTTTTTTTCTAACATGAAGAGGTTTTCTGGCTCCAGCCTGAGCTGATAAACGCTTCCTCCTCACCAAACCTGGATGCCACGCTGCAGTGAACAAGAAGGGGCTAGAATTCCCTGTGCGGGTGCCTTCGTTTTCCCTTAGGAACTCACTTGGTTTCTTTCTGTGCATGGACTGTTGGAATCTGGGATGAGGTCTCCAATATGTGATAAGATGTTCAGAGAAACCCAGTGCCTGGTATTTGTGGCAGAAAATAGAAGAGCTAATCTTTTTCTCAAAAACCAACTTTTTGTCCTATAGCTTACCCCAAAAAGCAAGCCAGTTCCATGGCCATCCAAGCCCTCCATGAAAGACCCTCAGTATGTTCCATGAAGGAGCAGGGGTTTGCAGGGTTCCCATCACCATGGCCATTAGAGTTCAATGTGTATGCTCTAGAATGAGCAATATAAATCTCTAAGGGGTTCTGCTGCTGTCATGGGTGTGTAACAACTGTGTGTAAGAGGAAATTGGCACCTGTGTTGTACGTGCTACTGGAAGGTGTCACAGCAGGTTCATGCAGGAGGAAGAGGTGGCTCTGGGAATATGACTGGGGATAGACCATGTAGAACCGCAAGTCATACAAGCTTCACCCCATAGGGGTGGAGGCAGAACAGAGCAACATTTCCACTACACCAACTGGCCAAGACCCACTGTCCCTTGATACACAAACTCGGAGGAATGGACTGGTTCTGTGTTGGGGAGCAACCTCTAGTCCCCCTGTCGAAACATTAACCTAATCCTAAACGGAGGATGTCTCCCACTTGGAAGGGGGCCCTGAAGGAAGTGTGGTTTTCCAGCTAAGGTCTTCTTTTCTGAAAAAGCCACTCGTACGAGTGTCCCTCACCAAGTCCTGAGGAGGTCATGTCATGTTCTTCACAATGAGTATGGTTCACAGCTCTCCACGCCCCCACCCCCAGGCTGCTGGCCACGAGAAGATGCAGCCTTTCTGGGGCGCTTGGAGACCTAGGGTTTCTGGGGCCGCTACTAGTAGTCTCAGAAAGGCATTGCACTGGATGGTGGTGACCCAAGAACATGACGGCCTTTGTGGGGCCTCATAAGGCCCGAGCCTCGACCTTGACCTCTCGCTACTGATCAAAGGGACCCTTTCTGGACAAAATCCCTGCCCCTGAGACCACTGCTTTTCCCCAGCAACCAGTCTGTTATCCCAGACTCCATGCAGCACCGTGGCCTCTCCCATTAATGATTTTAAGAAGGGCTCCAAAGAATTTTAATGACTCCGCCATAAGTCCAAGAGCTTCCTTTATAAGAAAAAAGACAAGATCTCATAGCATATTACAGTGATTCTGTTTAAAAAAAATTCCACCTACCAGGAAAGCGATACTAAGGGCAAAGGTGTCCGATTTCTTTATTGCGAGCACCCTCCTCTGCCCAACTGGATATTGCAACCCGCCACAGCAACCCAGGCTGATCTTTTCATTGAAGCAAATTGGACTTTATGCGTTTGTTACTTTCCTTTTTTTTTTTTTAAGTTTTACTTATTTAGGTAATCTCTACAACCCTGCGTGGGGCTCGAACTCACGACCCTGAGATCAAGAGTCACATGTTCTTCTGAGCCAGCCAGGAGCCCCACTTTTACTTTTATTTAAGCTTTTCTTTTTTTTTCCTTGTTATTTGGTGCATTTGGCGGACAACGTTTAAATGCACAGTGTTTTATTTCTATGATGAGCTTGATAATGGAACAGAGTTTCCCTTGCTTCCCACAGCTTTCAGGTAATTCAAGAAATGTTTCAATTTTACAGACCCATTTTATATATGTTGTGCTGTCGCTAACTTCTTATATGTAATATCTCGGTGTTTTAAGAACTGTCTGTTATTACTGTGATCAGTACCACTCTTATTCTATTATCATTCATAATTTTGAGTATTTTTTCTGGTGCACTCAATTTCTTTTTCTAACCACCCTTGATAACTTGGAAGTATGTTAGTTATCTGTATAAATAGGCAGAGGAAAGCACTTTGCTTAAGCAGTGAACAAGCTTTTTGATAGATGGATATGGATGTTAGAAGCTTGATCCTTTTAGGCACCACCTCTGTGGTTTTCTTCCCATTATCAGGTGCTATTTCACCAAATCTTGTTTCTCTGCTGGATTATTCTGTCCTTCCAGTTTCTGACTTTGATTTTTAATTGGCCATGATTCAATTTGCCAATGCCTGAACATACAGGTCAAAAAGAACTTCCCCTGCTCCCTCTGCTGGAGTTTTTACTCCATTTCAATAACGTCCAAGCTAGAAGTGAACCAGAGGGAAAACAACCCCGGGTGGTGGGGGTTTGCCTAAGGACCTATGAGTAGATAGCTTTTCACAAGTGCCTTCTCAAGTATTTCTGAAATAGAGGGCAGAACCCCCCGCTAACCCATACCCACATCTCTTTGAAACTTCTGGCCTCCCACTTCAACACATCTAAGTAGACTAAAATCTGGAATGCCAGATTTTAGTCTACTCAGATGGAGTCTACAACTCCATCCCAGCCAGTGTGACCAAGGGAAGGACATGTGTGGGGGTCAGAAGATCCAGGTTCTAGTCTCAGTTCTGCCACTGGCTCACTAAATAACAGTCCCTTCCAGTCCTTGGCCCTATAAAATGCAAGGATGGACATTCTTGGCCACGTGAATATTCTGTAGAAGACATAGCTGAAAAAAAAAATCTGACTATTCCTTGAAAAGTAGCTTTGCTCCTCCCAGATGGGGAGAATTTTAACAAATGAGTACAACAGCTACCCAGAAGGACCAGTGGCCTGAACCACAACGATAGAACAGGTATCCTAAGGATGAAACCCAAAAGAGTGGTGTAGCTACTCTTTTTTTAAAAGGCTGTTTAGGAGAGGCCTCTAAGCTTAAAAAAAAAAAAAAAGTGAAGTAGTAACTGGCTAAATTAGCAAAATGGTTAGGCAACAGCTTAATGTTTCCACTTGCTAAGGAAAAAAGTAACCAGAAAATTCTCTGCTGAAACTATGGTCTTTACTGTCTGTGTCATCCTGGGTTTCCTGTATTATTTTGTACTGAATGTCTACGGTGTAAATATTTTCCGCTGTAAAAAAGAAAAAAGTAAATATAAATTATATATTTTATTTCTGTCTTTTCTAAAATGGAAGCTGATCTAAGTAATAAATTACAAATCATGTACATCATGGTATTTTATCTTTGTTTGTTTAGAACTTATATACCTTTACTTTAATATCTTTCAGAAGGAAAAGAGAGTTTCATGATGAAAAGGAGCCTTCATTCCTAACTAATGAAAGGAAGATGGTGCTGTACAAAAAGGAAAAGATTAAGGGTCAGGAGAGTGGGTTTTAGTTCTGACTCTTTTGTTAACAGATGTGAGACTACGTCACTTAAGAGTGGAGCTTCATCTCCAAATAAAAACAGCTAGCACAGTTGTTTTAAAGTTCAAAAGATGCACATGGAATTACTAAGTTTTAATTTTCATTATGTTGACTGGTTGGAGGATGGACATTTTATATAAGGGAAATTTCTGTTTAATATTTTATTTTGCTTGAATTCTATTTTAGGACAAAACCAAAAAGAAATTGAGCATGAAGTTAACTTTTCCCATTGAGACTTCTAAAGACCCATGATTAATAATCATAATTATTTTATTAGCTTTAAGAGCATTTAGGGAAGAAATCATTTTCAACAATCTTTTTTTTTTTTTTTTTTTTTAGAGTGAGAGAGCAGGAGCAGGGGTTGGGGCTAGGAGCAGAGGGAAAGAGAGAATCTTAAGCAGGCTCCATGCCCAGTGCAGAGCCCGAGGCAGGTCTCAATCTCATGACCCTGAGATCATGACCTGAGCCCACATCAAGAGTTGGACGCTTAACCACCCAGGTGCCCCAATTTTCAACAATTTTTTATGAACTACTCAAGCTTTGAATATGTTCTTGGTCTGACCAAAATTTCTTCATCGGTGTCTAACATCCCATGAAGAAAATTTGTACTGAGGCAGAAATGTAATCAAATGACCCAGAATTCACAATTCATCCAAAGCAGACAGGAATCCCAAGGACTACCTCAGGCAGCCTCCACTGTAGAGCCAAGGAAATCCTGCAGTATTCCCATTGAACTGAGAAGTGCCAACCTATCCCTCCTGGATGACTAAAACGAGGCTATGGAATTCAAAAGAAAGCCTTGATGAATAGCAGGTTGTTTCCCTCTTCAGCAGACCCAAAGGCTTGACCTTGACTTCCTACCATGTCAGAGTAGAAACAAGCCTTCGAGGTCATCGGCACCCAGCTCATCTTCTATAAGAGAGACAGAATGTTTGCAACTCACCCAAAGTCACTCGACTCCATGGTCCCTCCAGCTCATTCTGAGAAAAACAGCTAGGGATAAGGGGACTCTCAAGGCCCTTCTCCAGAGCTGTGGTCCCTCCCTCTCTGCCTGTTATTCTAGGAGACCCACATGGAGGGCAAGCGGAGGGGAACTTGCTGTGTTCACTTTTCAGTTATCTGTGGGCCCTCTATCTTCAGATTAAGGCATCAGAAATGCAGTCACTGGGACACCTGAGTGGCTCAGTCCATTAAACATCTGCCTTCGGCTCAGGTCATGACCTCAGGGTCCTGGGATCGAGCCCCGCATCGGGCTCCTTGCTCAGCAGGGAGCCTACTTCTCCCTCTGCCTGCCACTTCCCCTGCTTGTGCTCTCTCTCTCTCTCTCTCTCTCTCTCTGTGTCTCTCTAACAAATAAATAAATAAAATCTTAAAAAAAAAAGGAAATACAGTCATTACATTGTACAGTTTGTGGGTCTGAGTGGGGGGGCTTCTAAAAATACAAGCTTCTACCTCTCTTCTCCTTTTTTCTAAAGGATAGCGCAGACCTACAAGGAGATAACAGGTTCCAGATCTGGGTCTGTTGTTAGATGTGACTGGGAGTCCTTCCTGCTCTAAAATGATAGCACTGAGATGAAGCATATAAAAGTAACTCTTTTGTTTTCTGTTTCTTTTTTTTTTTAGGATTTTATTTATTTATTTGACAGAGAGAGACACAGCGAGAGAGGGAACACAAGCAGGGGGAGTGGGAGAGGGAGAAGCAGGCTTCCCGCCGAGCAGGGAGCCCGATGTGGGGCTCGATCCCAGGACCCTGGGATCATGACCTGAGCTGAAGGCAGACGCTTAATGACTGAGCCACCCAGGCACCCCCTGTTTTCTTGTTTCTTGACATTTTCTTTCCTGCTGTCTTCCCCAAGCCCCCATCAACTTCTCTCAGCTCCTTGAAGGAAAATTGGTAAAACAGGTGAGTACTTTAGATACATAGTCCTGTGATTTCAAATTAATAAACCCAACAGTATGGAAAACAGCTGTGTGTTTTTTTAAAATACCAATGTTTAAAACTTCCAGTAAAGAAGTCTCCAGAGACCTGGTCTGCATAACCAAATCTTAGAGAGACATGGAAGAGGAGAGTGGCTGAACTTCTTGACAAGCCGTCGGCCTACCGAAGGATTTTGTGTTAAAAGATAATATTCAGAAAAAGGTAAAGTCATGATTCTCATACAGATATAAAAATGAACTCATGTTAAGGATTTTGACTCAGGTGATGAGGAAACAAGACAGTGTTTTAACCAGCCCAGCAGAAAAGTCAAAAGAGCACAAATGTATATGGAGAAGAGAAATGTTGAGATGAATTATAAAGAGATGGTCAGTTATCACTATCAGACATGACAGAATTTATATTTCGCTCAAAAACAATGAACAGATCTAGATTGTGCTAACCCAGGAATATATACCACAGATGAAGCACACTTTTCCGTTGAAACAAAAAATATTTTCTACAATTGTAAAGCAATGCTTTGCTCTATTTAATACTCACACCTATTTCACAGACATTAAAACCTATCATTTTCAACTCATACATTATGCTGGTAAATGTGTAATCAGGAAAACCCTTGAGCACATACTGATGGAGCCCTGTATTTGAGTATTAACCTTCTGATCCCTGCGAGGTCTGTGCCCTTCTTCTCCTCTATTCGCTGTCTCTCCACCCCACCCCGCTTTGCTTGGGGCTAAGAACTCTTGACATAAATAACTAACTCCGTAGAGCTTATCAAAAGCAGATGTAGTGAAGGATGTTGACCCTACATCTCATAACACTCACCATGGGTGAGCAATAAATCTCCACGTTTATATGGCTGGAATCTTTCCTCTGAATTAAAGACCCCTGACCTTTCACATGTGTGGCTGTTAACTGGGACGGACCTCTTTGCTACTGGCCCCTTAATTCAATGCGCTGACAGTTAAGATGTTCTCAGAATAATGAATCACGGTGTCTCTTTTTCGACTTCATAGAGCCCCCTCCAATGATACTCCATGCATATTATCCACCTGACCTTTGTCATTGGGCTGGCAAATGCACAGCATATTAGTCCTGGAGATATGACTATCTATCAACCCCCCCCTTTCCAGTATTCATACAGTTAAGATGACCACTGTATTCTTGCCACTGCTGAACAGTGATTTCCTTAGGATTGCTGAGTCATTTCAAGTTTAAATAATAAATCAAAATATTAACTCAAGATGTGGCTGTGGCACTAACAAGCTATGTGGCCATCCCCAGCGCTTCATCTCCTAAGGCCCCACTTCTTCATAAGATGATGTCACTGGACTCTACATCTCTTCTGATACTATCACAGCCGATAGTACAGCTGGAGACACATTGTCACCATTGGTGTTTTCAATATAATGTGACGATAGTTGCTCTTGACAGCCGTATGGGTGGTTGAACAAAGTCTGCATACAACCTCCTGGAGAGTAGATTTGTAACATGGGGACTGAGGAGACATTGGTCTGGATAGCACCAACACTCAAAGGTCTCTTCCCCAACTCATGCTCCATCTGAGAGAGCAGCAAACTCCCCAAAATGAGCTAGCAAATGTAATCTCCAGGGATTCTGAGCTTGAACAGGCCTTGAGGAGTTTAGGTACTGGGCATTCCCAAAGTAGACTGTACATCCCCCTGGCTTTTCAAGAGTGAGGGTGGGTTATGCTGAGTTAAATACACTCTCATTCATCTCTCTACCTCCAAATTCTAGCAACACTGGGTGTAAGAATACAACGTAATGGAGGACGATTCAACAACAACACAGGCCTGTACTCTTCAAAAATACCAGCGTCATGAAAGACAAAGAAAGACTGAGGAACTGATCCAGGTTAACGAAGAATAAACATTAAGGAGACATGAGAACTAAATGAATCCCAGGCCAGAAAAAACAATACTATCAAGTTTACGATAAGGCAACTAGAAACACTTGAGTACAGTTTGGGGATTAGCTAGCACTATGGTTCAATGTTAGATTTCCCATGTTCATAATGGTATTATAGCTATATACATGAATATTCTTGCCCTTAGAAAATACACACTGAAGTATTTAGAAGTAAAGGGTTGGATATCTATAGCTTGCTCTCAGATAGTTCAGAAAAAAAAAATAGAAAGACATAAAGACAAAAATAAAATAATAAAACAAATATGGGAAAATGTGAACAATTGGTAAATCTAGATGAAGATTAGGTAGGAGTTCTTTATATTATCATAATTTTTCTTTGTTTGAAATTATTTTTAAAAATATATTATAAAGGGGTGCCTGTGTGGCCCAGTCGGTTAAGTGTCTGCCTTCAGCTCAGGTCATGATCCCAGGGTCCTGGGATCGAGCCCCGCATCAGGCTCCCTGCTCCGCGGGAAGCCTGCTTCTCCCTCTCCCACTGCCCCTGCTTGTGTTCCCTCTATCGCTGTGTCTCTCTCCGTCAAATAAATAAATAAAATCTTTTAAAAATAAAAAATAAAAATAAATTAAATAAAATATATTAAAAAGAAGAGAATGTACAAATAACTTCAAAGTTGAGGCAAAATAATTATGAAACTAAATTCTATATCTAATCAAACTAGTGTTCAATTATTAGAACAAAATAAAGACATTCAGATACGCAGGACTCAGAATATTTTAGACTGTGAATTCTCACTGAAATTATTACTAGAAAGTGTACTCCAGCAAAAAGGAAACCATGGGATATAAGAAACTGGTATGTGCATAGAAATTAGTAAAATGTATAGTTAAGCCTAAGTAATTGTTGTTGTTTTACTGATAGCAATCTAGAACAAAGAAAATTCCCAATTTTGAGAGTTTCTATCTCAACAAAGAAAATGGTAGAGACCTAGGGAAAGAGAAAATAAACTCATCCTCATGTTACTCCCTATCCTGAATAAGAGGAAGATAAAAATACTGATTAACTGTGCACATACAAGAGATGTGGTGTGCTGTACTGTCAGTTCTGAAAGCCCACTACCCCATAAAAGCACTAGAACAATGGCAAAAATTGTCAGAATCAAGTTTTTCAAAACTCTAGAAATTAATACGTTTGCAGCAATCCAGAAAGCATTTACTCAAGAAAACTGGCTGACATTTGATTTGCCTTATCTCCATATATCCCTCCGCAGCTCAGCAGTGGACAGACAGCCTGAAATCATAGTGAACACCAGAAGCCTAGCAGAAATTTGGGGTCAGGGTGGGAGATTGGCAGGCCGAACCAGATTGGAACTCATTTAAGGCCACATTTCCAAAGAATTGTCATTACCTGACCATTACCTGGTCATTCTCTAGAAGGACCTATTCATAGGTTTATCTTTAATTGACAAGATTCAGAGTTATCCCAATGTAAACAGCCTCTTCTCAAGGGGCATTTTTCAAAAACCATCAGCAGCGGTTATTTAACATTGTGGCTGCATTGAGTGTGGAACAATTGAGACAAACAACAGTCTAACCAAAAAGTTTGAAAGGAAAAATTGGGAAATGAAATGGCCATGGGGGATTTTAAAAGCTCCAACATATGTAATCTAAGAAACCACATGCATGCATGGGGCTATGCACATGCTCAGGAAAGAGCTGAGAAGGTCTTGACTATCACCTCTGGCACCTTAAGATCCTATATAGGTGGGGCGCCTGGATGGCTCAGTCATTAAGCATCTGCCTTCGGCTCAGGTCATGATCCCAGGGTCCTGGGATCGAGCCTCACGTCGGCTCCCTGCTCCGCGGGAAGTCTACTTCTCCCTCTCCCACTCCCCCTGCTTGTGTTCCTTCTCTTGCTGTCTATCTCTGTCAAATAGATAAATAAAATCTTTAAAAGAAAAAAAAGACCCTGTACAGGCGGTAAGTGAGGGCTACGGCAGAGTTGTAAATTACCTGGCTGAGTGTTAAATACATGCCCTAGCACATACACAGAGACCTTTGGCAAAGAATAGGAGACTTATTGGGTCTAGCCATTTGAGCAATCTGTCTAATCATTAGCTGATGTCTAAGCTAACTGAGCACAGACTTCAGTGGCTACACAGAGCAAATAGAAATCCTGGGGTTAAAAAATACAATCAAAATGAAAAATTCACTAGAGTGATTCAATAGTAGACTTGAGCATACAGAAGACAGAATTAGCAAATGTGAAAATAATTCAATTGAGATTATCCAGTCTGAGGGACAGAAAAGAAAAACAAGGAATAAACTAAACAAGCCTCAGGGACATGTGCGATACCACCCACCATACCAACATGTGCATAATAGGAGTCTCAGAAGAAGAGGGAGTGAAAGGGAGAAAAAGAATATTTAAAGAAATATTGACAAAAGGGCAGATGCAAATAGCACCTTATCAATAAGTATATTAAATGTTAATTAAACATGCCAGTCAAAACACAAAATTTGCCAGAATGAATGAATGAACAGAAAGTATGATCTAAATATATGCTATCTATAAGAGACACATTTTCAATTCAAAGACATAAATGCTTTGAAAATAAAAAAATGGAAAAAGATATACTATCCAAACAGTAATCAAAAGAGAACTGGAGGGCGCCTGAGTGGCTCAGTTGGTTAAGCGACTGCCTTCGGCTCGGGTCATGATCCTGGATCGAGTCCCACATCGGGCTCCCTGCTCAGTGGGGAGTCTGCTTCTCTCTCTGACCCTACCCCCTCTTGGGCTCTCTCTCTCTCACTCTCTCTCTCTCTCAAATAAATAAAATAAAATCTTAAAAAAAAAAACTGGAGTGACTACACTAATATCAAACAAAATAAACTT
The DNA here is from genome assembly GCF_037043125.1 of Eumetopias jubatus. Classification (NCBI taxonomy): domain Eukaryota; kingdom Metazoa; phylum Chordata; class Mammalia; order Carnivora; family Otariidae; genus Eumetopias; species Eumetopias jubatus. The sequence continues at coordinate 57,836,478 of NW_028274823.1, read as the reverse complement.
CAAGACAAAAATTGTTACTAGAAACAAAGAAGGACATTTCATAATGACAAAAGGGTCAATCCATCAAGATGATATTTAAAATTATAAACATGTATCCCCTAAAAACAGATCCCAGAATATATAAAGTAAAACCTGACTGACTGAATGGAAGAGAAAAACCGAGTATTAAAAAGTAACATTTGGGGACATCAATAATTCCTTTCAGGGTGCCTGGGTGGCTCAGTCAGTCCAGCGTCTACCTTTGGCTCTGGTCATGATCCCAGGGTCTTGGGATCGAGTCCCGCGTCAGGCTCCCTGCTCAGCAAGGAATCTGCTTCTCTGCTTCTTCCTCTGCCCCTCCCCCCACCCCTGCTTGTTTTCTCTCTCTCTCAAAATGAAATAAAATCTTAAAAAAAATTCCCTTTCAATAATGCATAAAACAAGGTACCTGGTCAACAAGAAAAGAGAAAACTTGAACAATACTATAAACAAATAAGATCTAACAGACATCTGCGGAAAACTCCATCCAAAAAAACAAGAAAATGCACATTCTTCTCTAGTGCACATGAAACATTCTTGAGAAGAGACCATAAGTTAGACCACAAAACAAGAATAGGTAAATGTTAAAAGACTGAAATTATACAAATTATGTTCTCTGACTGCAATGGAATTAAATTAGAAGTCAATAACAGAGGAAATTTGGAAAATTCACAAATATGAGGTAATTAAAGAACACACTCTTAAATAACCAATGCATCAAAGAAGAAATCACAAGAAAATTAGAAAATACTTTGAGTGAATGAAAATGAAAATACAACCATGGAAGGAAGGAAGGAAGGAAGAAAGGAAGGAAGGAAGGAAGGAAGGAAGGAAGGAAGGAAGGAAGGGAGGGAGGGAGGAAAGGAGGAAGGAAAGAGAGGGAGAGAGGGAGAAAGAAAGAAAGAAAGAAAGAAAGAAAGAAAGAAAGAAAGAAAGAAAGAAAGAAGAAAGAAAGAAGAAAGAAGAAAGAAAGAAAGAAAGAAAGAAAGAAAGAAAGAAAGAAAGAAAGAAGAAAGAAAGAAGAAAGAAGAAAGAAAGAAAGAAAGAAAGAAAGAGAAAGAAAGAAAGAAAGAGAAAGAAAGAAAGAAAGAAAGAAAGAAAGAAAGAAAGAAAGAAAGAAAGAAAGAAGAAAGAAAGAAAGAAAGAAAGAAAGAAAGAAAGAGAAAGAAAAATAGAAAGAGAGAGGGAGGGAGAGAGGGAGGGAGAAAAGGGAAAAAAATGTCAAATTAATAACCTAAATTTTGCCTTAAGAAAATAGAAAAAGAAGACAAACTAAATCCAAGAAAAGCAGAGGAAATGAAATAATAAAGACTCAATCCAAAATTAATGCACTAGAGAATAGAAAAATAGATAAAATCGTTGAAAACAAAATTTTTTCCTTTAAAAATTTTTAAATTGATTTGGCTAGACTGAAAAAGAAAGAGAACTGAAATTAGTAAAATCAGAATTAAAAGCATATTATTACCAACCTTACAGAAATAAAAGAAATTATCAGAAATAAAAGGAATACTGTGAACTATTATATGCCAACAAATTAGATAACCTAAATTAAATGGACAAATCTAGAGGCATAAACTATCAAAACTGACTAAAGAAGAAATAGAAAACTGAATATACTTACAAGAGATTAAATTAGTAATTTATAATTCCCATAAGGAAGAGTCCAGAACCAGATGACTTCACTGGTGAATTCTATCAGATTTTTATTTTACTTTTCTTAAACTTTGTTTTTTAAAGTAAGCTCTATGCCCAACATAGGGCTTGAGCTCACAATCTTGAGATCAAGAGTCACACACTCTACCGATTGAGCCAGCCAGGCACCCCTCTATCAGATTTTTAAACTAAAGTTAACACCGATCCTTCAAAAACTCTTTCAAAACATAGAAAAGGAAGGAACACTTCCCAGGTTCATTTTATGAGACCAGTATTATCCTGATACCTAAATCAGACAGAAACATCACTGGAAAAGAAAACCAATATCCCTTATAAATATTGATATAAAAATCCTCAACAAGATACTAGCAAACCGAGGGGCGCCTGGGTGCCTCAGATGGTTGGGCACCTGCCTTTGGCTCGGGTCATGATCCCGGGGTCCTGGGATGGAGTCCCGCATTGGGATCCTTGCTCAGCGGAGAGCCTGCTTCTCCCTCTCCCTCTGCTGCTCTCCCTGCTTGTGCTTTCTCACTCCCTCTGTCCAATAAATAAATAAAATCTTAAAAAAAAAAAAAAGAAACTAGCAAACCGAATCCAGCAACATGTGAAAAGGATTATATAACATGACCAAGTAGGATTTATCCCAGAAATACAAGGTTGGTTTAACACATGAAAATCAGTTAATGCTTTACACTATGTTAATATAATAAAAGACCAAAAAAATGGGCATCTCAATAGACAGAAAAAGTGTTTGACAAAACCCAACACCTTTTCATGGTAAAAAAACACTCAAAAACTAGTAAGAAGGGAATTTCCTCAACCTAACAAAGAGCTCCTATGAAAAACTCACAGTTAAATCATACTTAATGATGAAAGACTGAAAGCCTTCTCCCTAAGACCAAGAACAAGACAAAGATTATTGTTCTCACCACCTCTGTTCAACGTTGCACTGGGAGTTCTAGCCAGACAACTAGGCAAGAAAAAAATGGAGGGGAAGTGTATTAGAGTTAAAAATGAGTTCACTGAGTTTGTTCAACACAGATACAAAATATCAATTGTATTTCTATACATTAGCAATGAATAATCCAAAAAAATGAAATTAAGAAAACAACTCATTTACAATAGCCTTAAAAAGAATACAATACTTAGGAATAAATATAACAAAAGAAATCCAACACTTGTGCATTACAAACTGCAAAATATCATTGAAAGAAATTAAAGACCAAAATAAATGGAAAGGCATCCCATGTTCATAGATTAGAAGCCTTAATATTCTCAAAATGACAATAGTCCCCAAATTGATCAGTGCATTCAATGTAATCCTTGTCAAAATTCCAGCTGCTTTTATCTTGCAGAAATTCACAAGTTGATACTAAAATTCATATGGCAATCCAAGGGAAACAGAATAACCAAAAAAATTTTTGGTTGAACAAAGTTGAACTCACCCTTCCAATTTCAGAATTTACCATAAAACTACAGTAATCAAGACTATGTGGTACCGGCATAAAGATAGACATATCAAGGGGTGAGCAGGATGGCAGAGGAGTAGGAGACCTGGATTTCACCTGGTCCCAGGAATTCAGCTGGATAGGGACCAAACCATTCTGAACACCTACGAACTCAACAGGAGATTGAAGAAGGGAGTAGCAACAACTCTCTGAACAGAGAAGCGACCACTTACTGGAAGGTAGGACGTGCGGAGAAGTGAATCCGAGGCGATATTCCGGAGGATAGACGGCAGGGGAGGGGGCCTCCGTGGGCCGCTTCTGGCAAGTGATAGAGCCGCGGAGCACAAAATCGGAACTTCTAGAAGTCGGCTCCACTGAGGGACGTCGCTCCAGTGGCTAAGCAGGCGGGTGGAAACCTTGCGGGACAGTGTGGTCTCAGGACCCTTGGGGTCACAGAAAGACCAGGGGTGCCTGAGTGCGGCAGAGCTCCCAGGTATCAGAGCGGGTAAGCCAGCTGCAGAGACGGAGCCAAGGCGCAGGCTCTCAGCTCGGGGTTGCCATAAACGGTGATCAGTGACACAGTCGGGCCACTGCTCCTCCAGCAGGGACCCAACAAGCGGCAGATCCGGGGAGACTCCCCTTCCTCCCCGGGGAGGAGAAGCGCGGGAGCACACCGCAGGGATCTGCTGGGTTTGGAGACTCCACAAGGGGTCGGATGCCAGAGAGAGAAACGCTCGGTCACAGGCCGGGTGAGCACGGAGTGCGGCTGGAGACCGGGGACACGGGAGTGACTGCTTTTCTCTGGGGGCGCACTGAGGAGCGGGGCCCCAAGTTCTCGGCTCCTCTGGGGCGGAGATTGGGAGGCCACCATTTTCACTGTCGTCCTCCAAAGCTATACGGAGAGCTTGCAGGGAACAAAGGCTCCCGAGAGCAGACCCAAGCAGCTTGCTTAGCCCGGACCGACAAGGGCGGGGCAATTCCACCTCCGGGAAAGACATTTGGGAACCACAGCAACAGGCCCCTCCCCCAGAAGATCTGCATGAATAGCCAGCCAAGACCAAGTTTACCGATCAATGAGAACGGCAGAACTCCATTGCTAGGGGAATACTGCACATAGAATTCATGGCTTTTTTACTATGATTCATTAGTCTTTCAAAGTTAATTTTTTAATAATATTTTTTTAAAGATTTTATTTATTTATTTGACAGAGATAGACACAGTGAGAGAAGGAACACAAGCAGGGGGAGTGGGAGGGGGAGAAGCAGGCTTCCCGCGGAGCAGGGAGCCCGATGTGGGGCTCAATCCCAGGACGCTGGGATCATGACCTGAGCCGAAGGCAGACGCTTAACGACTGAGCCACCCAGGCGCCCCTCAAAGTTAATTTTTTTAACTGGTTTTTTTTTTAATTTTTCTTTTTCCCTTTTTCAACCAACATCTTATCAATCCTTTTTTTAAAAAAACATTTTTATTTTTCATTTTTAGAGTCATATTCTATCCCTTCATATTAGTTACCCTTATTTTTCGCAGATATATATATAAGTTGTTCTCTCTTTAAAATTTTGAGATACAGTTTCTTCTAATATATCAAAATATACCTTAAATCTCTAGTGTATGGCTTTGTTCTAGTCTCCTGCCTGATCACATTCTCTCCCCCTCCTTTTTTTTTCTTTCTTTCTTTCCTTTTCTTAAATCCTCTTCTTTCTTTTTTCAAACATCTTCTTATCGATTCCTTTTTTAAAATTTTTTATAATTTTCATCTTTACAGTCATATTCCATCCCTTCGTCGTATGAACCTTTAATTTGTACATATATGTCTTTCTTTCTTTAAAATTTTAGGAGGCACTTTCTTCTAACAGACTAAAATACACACAAAATCTAGTGTGTGGCACTGATTTATGCACCAGCCTGATCATATTTGATCATATTCTGTTGTTTTTTGTTTTTGTTTGTTTTTATATTTTTCTTTTTCTTTTTTTTTTCTTTCTGCTTTCTTTCCCTTTCTTTTCCCCCGGTTTCAGGTCTTTTCTGATTTGATTAGAGTATATTTTCTGGGGACGTTGTTAACCTGTTAGCATTCTGTTCTCTCATTCATCTATTCTCCTCTGTACAAAATGACAAGATGAAAAAAATCACCTCAGCAAAAAGAACAAGAGGTAGTACCGTCTGCCAGGGACCTACTCAACATGGACATTAGTGCGATGTCAGACCTAGAGTTCAGAATCATGACTTTAAAGATACTAGCTGGGCTTGAAAAAAGCGTGGAAGTTATTAGAGGAACGTTTTCTGGAGAAATAAAAGAACTAAAATCTAACCAAGTCAAAATCAAAAAGGCTATTAATGAGGTGCAATAAAAAATGGGGGCACTAACTGCTAGGATAAATGAGGCAGAAGAGAGAATCAGCGATATAGAAGACCAAATGATGGAAAATAAAGAGGCTATGAAAAAGAGAGAGAAACAACTACAGGATCACGAGGGCAGAATTCGAGAGATAAGCGATACGATAAGACGAAACAACATTAGAATAATTGGGATCCCAGAAGAAGGAGAAAGAGAGAGAGGGGCAGAAGGTATATTGGAGCAAATTATAGCAGAGAACTTCCCTAATGTGGGGAAGGAAACAGGCATCGAAATCCAGGAGGCACAGAGAACCCCTCTCAAAATCAATAAAAATAGGTCAACACCCCGACATCTAATAGTAAAACTTATGAGTCTCAGAGACAAAGAGAAAATCCTGAAAGCAGCTCGGGAGAAGAGATCTGTAACCTACAATGGTAGAAACATTAGATTGGCAACAGACCTATCCACAGAGACCTGGCAGGCCAGAAAGGACTGGCATGATATCTTCAGAGCACTAAACGAGAAAAATAGGCAGCCAAGAATACTATATCCAGCTAGGCTGTCATGGAAAATAGAAGGAGAGATAAAAATCTTCCAGGACAAACAAAAACTAAAGGAATTTGCAAACACGAAACCAGCCCTACAAGAAATATTGAAAGGGGTCCTCTAAGCAAAGAGAGAGCCTAAAAGCAGCATGGACCAGAAAGGAATACAGACAATATACAGTAACAGTCACCTTACAGGCAATACAATGGCACTAAATTCATATCTTTCAATAGTAACCCTGAATGTAAATGGGCTAAATGCCCCAATCAAAAGACACAGGCTATCAGATTGGATTAAAAAACAAGACCCATCGATATGCTGTCTGCAAGAGACTCATTTTAGACCCAAAGACACACCCACATTGAAAGTGAAGGGGTGGAAAATCATTTACCATGCTAGTGGACACCAAAAGAAAGCTGGGGTGGCAATCCTTATATCAGACAAATTAGATTTTAAAGCAAAGACTGTAATAAGAGATGAGGAAGAACACTATATCCTACTTAAAGGGTCTATCCAACAAGAAGATCTAACAATTGTAAATATCTATGCCCCTAACATGGGAGCAGCCAATTATATAAGGCAATTAATAACAAAAGCAAAGAAACACATGGACAACAATACAATAATAGTGGGGGACTTTAATACCCCCCTCACTGAAATGGACAGATCATCTAAGCAAAAGATCAACAAGGAAATAAAGGCTTTAAATGACACACTGGACCAAATGGACTTCACAGACATATTCGGAACATTCCATCCCAAAGCAACGGAATACACATTCTTCTCTAGTGCCCATGGAACATTCTCCAGAATAGATCACATCCTAGGTCACAAATCAGGTCTCAACCGGTACCAAAAGATTGGGATTATTCCCTGCATATTTTCAGACCACAGTGCTTTGAAACTAGAACTCAATCACAAGAGGAAAGTCAGAAAGAACTCAAATACATGGAGGCTAAAGAGCATCCTACTAAAGAATGAATGGGTCAACCAGGAAATTAAAGAAGAATTAAAAAAATTCATGGAAACCAATGAAAATGAAAACACAACTGTTCAAAATCTTTGGGATGCAGCAAAGGCAGTCTTGAGAGGAAAGTATATAGCAATACAAGCCTTTCTCAAGAAACAAGAAAGGTCTCAAATACACAACCTAACCCTACACCTAAAGGAGCTAGAGAAAAAACAGCAAAGAAAGCCTAAACCCAGCAGGAGAAGAGAAATAATAAAGATCAGAGCAGAAATCAATGAAATAGAAACCAAAAGAACAGTAGAACAGATCAACGAAACTAGGAGCTGGTTCTTTGGAAGAATTAACAAGATTGATAAACCCCGGGCCAGACTTATCAAAAAGAAAAGAGAAATAACCCAAATCAACAAAATCATGAATGAGAGAGGAGAGATCACAACCAACACCAAAGAAATACAAACAATTATAAGAACATATTATGAGCAACTCTATGCCAGCAAATTAGATAACCTGGAAGAAATGGATGCATTCCTAGAGATAGATGTATCAACTACCAAAATTGAACCAGGAAGAAATAGAGAACCCGAACAGACCTATAACCACTAAGGAAATTGAAGCAGTCATCAAAAATCTCCCAACAAACAAAAGTCCAGGGCCAGATGGCTTCCCAGGGGAATTCTACCAAACATTTCAAGAAGAATTAATACCTATTCTCCTGAAACTCTTCCAAAAAATAGAAATGGAAGGAAAACTTCCAAACTCATTTTATGAGGCCACCATTACCTTGATCCCCAAACCAGACAAAGACCCCATCAAAAAGGAGAATTACAGACCAATATCCTTGATGAACATGGATGCAAAAATTCTCACCAAAATACTAGCCAATAGGATCCAACAGTACATTAAAAGGATTATTCACCATGACCAAGTGGGATTTATCCCTGGGCAGCAAGGTTGGTTCAACATCCGCAAATCAATCAACGTGATACAACACATTAACAAAAGAAAGAACAAGAATCATATGACCCTCTCAATAGATGCAGAGAAAGCATTTGACAAAGTACAGCATCCTTTCTTGATCAAAACTCTTCAGAGTATAGGGATAGAGGGTACCTACCTCAATATCATAAAAGCCATCGATGAAAAACCTACAGCGAATATCATTCTCAATGGGGAAAAACTGAGAGCTTTCCCCTAAGGTCAGGAACGTGGCAGGGATGTCCACTCTCACCACTGCTATTCAACATAGTATTAGAAGTCCTAGCCACAGCAATCAGACAACAAAAAGAAATCAAAGGCATCCAAATCGGCAAGGAGGATGTCAAACTCTCACTCTTTGCGGATGATATGATACTTTATGTGGAAAATCCAAAAGACTCCACCCTAAAACTGCTAGAACTCATACAGGAATTCAGTCAAGTGGCAGGATATAAAATCAATGCACAGAAATCAGTGGCATTCCTATACACCAACATCAAGACAGAAGAGAGAGAAATTAAGGAGTCGATCCCATTTACAACTGCACCCAAAACCATAAGATACCTAGGAATAAATCTAACCAAAGAGGCAAAGGATCTGTACTCAGAAAACTATAAAATACTCATGAAAGAAATTGAGGAAGACATAAAGAAATGGAAAAACGTTCCATGCTCATTGACTGGAAGAACAAACATTGTGAAGATGTCAATGGTACCTAGGGCAATCTACACATTCAATGCAATCCCCATCAAAATACCATCCACTTTTTTCAAAGAAATGGAACAAAGAATCCTAAAATTTGCATGGAACCAGAAGAGACCCCGAATAGCCAGAGGAATGTTGAAAAAGAAAAGCAAAGCTGGCGGCATCACAATTCCGGACTTCCAGCTCTATTACAAAGCTGTCATCATCAAGACAGTATGGTAACTGGCACAAAAACAGACACATAGATCAATGGAACAGAATCGAGAGCCCAGAAAGGGACCCTCAACTCTAGGGTCAACTCATCTTTGACAAAGCAGGAAAGAATGTCCAATGGAAAAAAGACAGTCTCTTCAACAAATGGTGTTAGGAAAATTGGACAGCCACATGCAGAAGAATGAAACTGGACCATTTCCTTACAGCACACACAAAAATAGATTCCAAATGGTTGAAAGACCTAAACGTGAGACAGGAGTCCATCAACATCCTAAAGGAGAACACAGGCAGCAACCTCTTCGACCTCAGCCGCAGCAACTTCTTCCTAGAAACATCGCCAAAGGCAAGGGAAGCAAGGGCAAAAATCAACTATTGGGATTTCATCAAGATAAAAAGCTTTTGCACAGCAAAAGAAACAGTCCACAAAACCAAAAGACAGCCGACAGAATGGGAGAAAATATTTGCAAATGACATATCACATAAAGGGCTAGTATCCAAAATCTATAAAGAACTTATCAAACTCAACACCCAAAGAACAAATAATCCAATCAAGAAATGGGCAGAAGACCTGAACAGACGTTTTTCCAAAGAAGACATCCAAATGGCCAACAGACACATGAAAAAGTGCTCAACATCGCTCGGCATCAGGGAAATCCAAATCAAAACCTCAATGAGACACCACCTCACACCCGTCAGAATGGCTAAAATTAACAAGTCAGGAAACGACAGATGTTGGTGGGGATGTGGAGAAAGCTGAACCCTCCCACACTGTTGGTGGTACTGCAAGCTGGGGCAACCCCTAGGGGAAAACAGTATGGAGGTTCCTCAAACAGTTGAAAATAGAGCTACCATACGATCCAGCAATTGCACTACTGGGTATTGACCCCTAAGATACAAATGTAGGGATCCGAAGGGGTACGTGCACCCCAATGTTTATAGCAGCAATGTCCACAATAGCCAAACTGTGGAAAGAGCCAAGATGCCCATCGACAGATGAATGGATAAAGAAGATGTGGTATATATTCACAATGGAATATTATGCAGCCATCAAAAGGAATGAGATCTTGCCATTTGCAACAACGTGGATGGAACTGGAGGGTGTTATGCTGAGTGAAATAAGTCAATCAGAGAAAGACATGTATCATATGACCTCACTGATATAAGGACATCTTAATCTTAGGAAACAAACTGAAGGTTGCTGGAGTGGTGGGGGGTGGGGGGGAGGGGTGGCTAGGTGATAGACATTGGGGAGGGTATGTGCTATGGTGAGCGCTGTGAATTGTGCAAGACTGTTGAATCACAGATCTGTACCTCTGAAACAAATAATGCAATATATGTTAAGAAAAAAAAAGAAGAAGAAGAAGAAGAAGATAGCAGGAGGGGAAGAATGAAGAGGGGAAATTGGAGGGGGAGATGAACCATGAGAGACGATGGACTCTGAAAAACAAACTGAGGGTTCTAGAGGGGAGGGGGGTGGGGGGATGGGTTAGCCTGGTGATGGGTATTAAAGAGGGCACGTTCTGCGTGGAGCACTGGGTATTATGCACAAACAATGAATCATGGAACACTACATTAAAAACTAATGATGTAATGTATGGTGATTAACATAACAATAAAAAATTTTTAAAAAGATAGACATATCATTGTAAGAGTCCAGAAATAAAACCTCACATAAACTGATTTTCAACAAAGATATCAAGATAATTCAAAGGGGAAAATAATCTTTCTAACAAAGAGTCTTGCGATAATGGATATATACATGTGAAAAAAATGACTCTGAGCAGCTACTTCACACCATCTACAAAAATTAATTGAAAATGGATCATAAAATATAAATCTCTTAGAAGAAAATATAGGATTAAATCTTCATGGCTTTGGGTTAGGCAAAACCTTTTTAGATAGGATGCCAAAAGCACAAGCAACAAAATTTTAAAAAATACATATACCGGACTCTATCAAAATTGAAAACTTTTGTGCTTCAAACGTCACTGTCAAGAAAGCTAAAGAACAACTAACAAAATGGAAGGAAATATTTGCAAATTATATATCTGATAAAGGCCTTGAATCTGTGATATACAAAGAACTCTTCAACTCCACAATAAAAAGACGAATAACCCAGTTTAAAAACGGTTAAAGAATTTTAAAAGACATTACTCCAAAAATGATATACAAATGGCCAATAAGTACAAAAGATGATCAACAAGTTAAATCAAATCCACAGTGAGATATCACTTCACACCCACCAGGGTGGCTATAATTAGAAAAAAAAAAAGGTAATTACAAATGTTGACAAGGATTTGGAAACACTGAAACCCTAATAAACGGCTAATGGGAATGTAAAATGGTGCAGCCACTTAGGAAAACAGGTTTGCAATTGCTCAAAAATCTAAGCATAGAGTTTCCATATGACCCAGCAATTCCACTCCCAGGACCATACCCAAGAAAACTGAAAACATGGTCACACAAACACTTATATGTTAATATTCATAGCAGCATTATTCATAACAGTAAAAAAGGATAAGCAACCCAAATGTCTATCAACTGATGAGTAATGGATAAACAAAATGTAGTATATTATCCATACAACAGAATATTATCCAGCCAGGGGCACCTGGGTGGCTCAGTCGTTAAGCGTCTGCCTTCGGCTCAGGTCATGATCCCAGGGTCCTGGGATCGAGCCCCGCATCGGGCTCCCTGCTCGGCGGGAAGCCTGCTTCTCCCTCTCCCACTCCCCTTGCTTGTGTTCCCTCTCTCGCTGTGTCTCTCTCTGTCAAATAAATAAATAAAATCTTTAAAAAAAAAAAAAGAATATTATCCAGCCAAAAAACAAACAAAAATAGAAGTGAAGTACTGGTCCATGTTACACTATCGATGAATATGGAAAACATCATGCTAAGTGAAAGAAGCCCAATCTATCGTAATGCAAAGAAATACAAATTAAAGCAATAAAAAGCATGCACAAGTTACCAAAAAAATTATTTAATGATGTGAACTTTGGTAAGAATTAAAGGAAACAAACACCCCAGTATACTATTAGAAAGGAGATAAATTCAAGTCAGTTTGGCAAAATCTCTCAAAATTTTTAACGTGTCTACTATGTGAAGTTGAAATTCAACTTAAAGGGACCCACCACATAGAAATTCTCAAACATGTTCCAAAAAGAAATGTACAAGAATATCCACTGTAACGTTGTTTGTTATAGAAAAAAATTGGAAAAATCCTATATGTCCGTCAATAAAAGAAACATTTTTAAATTCTGGCATTATCCTTTCTATAGAATATGAAACAGCTGTTAAAGAGAATATAGAATAATAATGTGAAACTAATTCTAAGATACCTTGTAAGTTGAAAAACCAAGATACAAAACAATATAGAAATCCTATTTGCAAAAAGAAAAGAAATAGCTATATGTATGTACATATGTGTGTGTATGTACATATATACTTGTACACATGTAGCTGCAAAGGAATAAAACTGGAATCTTGCTCACCAAATATTGAATAGAAATTTACCTCCAAAGGGAGGGGAGGTTAGAAGGCTAGAATGAAGGGGAACATTGTTGTGTCCTCTCCACTTAATCATTATTTTGATCTTTACAGCAAGAATGTACTTGTGTAATCTGGGATTTTTTTAAGGCAGAACACAAAGAATCGAAAAAAAAAACAAATTTGGGGGCGGAGAATGTACTAATACAAAGCAAAAGTGGAAGGAAATACTACAGTGGTAGTAGCAAAGGTGGAATTAAGGCTAATTTTTCTTCTTTTATTTTTTCCTCTCTAAAATTTTTGTAGCAAGCTTGATTTGTTTTTGTAATGTAAAACTTTTTTAAGATTTATTTATTTACTTTTTAGAGAGAGAGAGAGTGTGTGTGTGTATGGTGGGGGATGGGCAGAGGGAGAGGAGAGAGAATCAAGCAGACTCCCCACTAAGTGGGGAACTCAACTCTGGGCTCAATCTCACGACCCTGAGATCATCACCCCGTAATGAAAAACTTTTTTAAAAAATTTGTCTCTGAGCTGGACTGTGGATTCCCTAAAGACCTGGTATTTCTCTGACTGGCATCCACCAAAATAGCCTAGCGCTTTTGAATACAGACCAAAAGACCCTTGCATCTTTGGGGGAAAGGGGTGGGGGGATCTCTCTCTATTGCTCTTTAGAATGGTTTCCATCAAAATGGTTCAGTAAATGCGCTATTTCATCCTTTCCAATTATCATGCAATCGTAAAATCGCATGATGATGAAAAAGATCATGATGTAACTAGGGAAATGTGTTTGACAGTTGTAAGTGGAATAAAAATAAACAGAAAACAAGATCGTAGACTCTAATTATATAAGTACAAAACTAACAAATGGAACTTACTCCCCAAAAAGTGCTTTCTGTGGAGTGATGGGATTTGATTTTTTTTTTCAATATTTCTTTTAAAATTGTTCTATCAAGGGGCACCTGGTTGAGCTTGAGCATCTGGCTCTTGCTTTCAGCTCAGGCCATGATCTCCGTCTCGGGATCAAGCCCAGCTTCAGGCTCCACACTCAGCAGAAGTCTGCTTCTCCTCTCCCTCTCCCCTTGCCCCTCCCCCCCCACTCACACGCTCTCTTTCAAATAAATAAATAAATCTTTAAAAAGTAAAAAATAAAATTATTCTATCAATAGATAAGAAATAAAGGGAAGAAAAGGAAATGGGAAGAAAAACCAATGGGAAACCATTTGTGTGAAAGATGAGGATTGTCTATTACAAGTAAACACAGAAAAATTCTGATCAGTGGTTCCAGAAATTGTCCTTTGCACAACTTCAAAATACTTTTCACATACCCAATATGTCCTATATCATATATATGTACAACTTCAAAATATTTTTCAAGATACTCTATATAACTTATATATGTGTGTATATATGAGCTATGTATATTTTTTTCTATTAGAAATGTGGAGTTAGGAGGCATTTCCTTGGAATGAAATTTAGAGGCATGAGAAGATCTGTTATGGACTGAATGTTGGTGTCCTCTCAAAATTCAAATTTAAAATCTATTCAAAAATAGGTTGAAGCCCTATCACAGAATGTGATGGTATGGGAGGTGAGGAGGTAATCAGGTTTAGATTAAGTCATGAGGGTGGGGCCGCCATGACAGGAATGGGGGTTCTTGTAAAAAGAAGAAGCAAGTTCTCTCTCCTCTCTCTCCTCTGCCACGTGAGGACCCACCAAGAAGGCGGCTGACTGCAAGCCAGGTAGATGTTCTCACCAGGAACCAAATCTGCCATCACCTTAATCTTGGATTTCCAGCCTTCAGATTATGAGAAATAAAAACCTGTTGTTTAAGGCAGCCAGTCTATGGCATTTTGTTATAGTAGCCCAAGACAAATATCTATAAAAAGCTTTGTAAACTCCTTCTATAACACACGAAGATTAACCAGATAATTGCATTCCCAAAGGGAGCCTGAGAAATATTTCCATTTCCAAGGGAAATTAAAAACAGAAGACAGTCCATTCCTGAATACCGAAATCTCATTTTTTAAAAAATTATTTATTTATTTATTTGAGAGACAGAGAGTATGAGCGGCGGGGAGGGCAGAAGGAGAAGGAGAAAGAGACTCCCTGCTGAGCAGGGAGCCCCATGTGGCACTCGATTCCAGGGCCCTGGGATCATGACTTGAGCCAAAGGCAGACGCTTAACCAACTGAACCAGCCAGGCACCCAAAATCTCATTATTTTTTTTTAATCATCAAAAATAACATCAGTACAACAGGCAAACAATCTCAAAGGTTATTCAAGAAAATGGATGTAATAATTTTTATAAAATAAATCATAAGGATTTGGAACTTACAGAAAAATCTTTCTGAATCCCTACATCACTCAGAGCAGGAAACCATCCACCGCCACAGAGAGAACAAATTCTCAGAGAACAACGGTTGGGCCATAATGACCAGCGGTCAGACGTAAAATGCTTTTTTTCCATGAAGCGCCGTCCACCCTTGTCCCCTTGTTGAAAAATCAACTCTCCCAGCAAGGAGGGAGAATTGAAATGATCTCTTCTTCATATACTGCTCCAAAACTCCTGAACCTCCTTGACATTTTTCTTAAGAATTATAGTTTCCAGCAATAATTTTCAGACTCCATAACCTCTATTCAACTTCACAGCCAACTCCTAAACAATACCATTTGTAATTTACAGTCTTTCAAGCAGATTGCGAGACACGTGACTGTGTTTCTCATTCCAAGGCATCTTAAATTTTACTAGCAAAATTTTCAAACACTGAAATGTGTTGCTAACATGCATGCATATAACATCTACTGCATCTCCTCCAGTTTAAAAACTATCAAAATAAGCAGCAAAATGTTGCCCGATAAAACTTTTTCTTTCCTAATAAACCCTCTGTGCTTAAAAGTCACAGCTTTACTCTCATGCTGGTCATTAGCCAATTCTCTCTATTTCCTTACCATTCACATAAAAATATCAAAGTCAGGGGCCCCTGGGTGGCTCAGTAGGGTTAAGCGTCCAACTCTTGATTTTTGGCTCAGGTCATGATCTTCAGGGTTGGGAGATCGAGCCCCGCATCAGGCTCTGAGCTCAGTGGGGAGTCTCCTTGAGATTCTCTCTCTCCTCTCCCCCTGCCCCTCCCTACCCCTGCTTTCTCTCTCTCTAAATAAATAAATCTTTAGAAAAATAAATAAAAATATCAATGTCAGTTGCATATATGATTATTAAGATAGTACTCATCTTCTCCGTAACCCCAGTGCTATCTCCCTGATAGCAAAAGAAACAGAAGTTTCAGTGACTAGATGGCTATTTTATTCCAACTTCAGCCCATCACAGTTGGGCCAGGAGTGGATCTTAGGAGTGGCTGAGGGAGGAGATCCAAGACAGCTTTGACAGTCAAGACAGTCAAAATCTGGGAGAGAAGAAGAAAGCTAGCATCCTAGAAGGGAGAGTCATAAGCCTAAGTCAGAAAGAACTGCTGCCAAAATCAATCAATCAATAAAATCAATCAATCAATAAAAATTGAGAGGTGAATCCAAAAAGTAAGACTGAACAAAATTGAAGTTTCAGGGACTCCAGAACAAGTGAGCAGATGCTAGAACCACCTTCATGGGAGCCTGGGAATTATCTTTATGGGCCAATTGGTGCTTGGTGTATGATTTAAAAGCATTAGGATTTATTATGATTTTCTCCTATTAATCTGTCTCATGTCAGTTTAATTCTTAGTCTGGCTCAGAGGACCCTGAAGAGCAAAGAAAACCTTTCTCCCCAACAGACTCAACACCTCCACCTCTCAGACTCGACCTCACAAAAAAACTAAAAGGATGATCCCAGAAGAATAGGTGTACAAGAATGTTTCTTGCAGTATTCTGTGTAGCAGCAAAAACAGGGGAAGTGTTGAACATATGTACTATAGTGACACTACAATATATTAAACCAACTTTTCATAATAATTAGCTAACCTAAAGCAAGAGAAAAAAAATCCCCAGGGCAAAAATGGAAAAAAAAAAATTCAAATGAGAATGGTAAGAAGGAAGAAAATCCTGGTGACTTACAGAGGTATTAGACTTAAGGCATAAAAGTTTGAGGTTGGGATTTTAATACCCACCAAAGGCAGGAACAAGGCCTAAGGATTAGATGAGGCAAGAGCCAGAATAAAAACCCCTTGAACTGTTGCGCTGTCTTTAAATAAGGACTAAAAAAGACTCTCCACAGGCCCAGGCATGCAGCGCACATCTTGTCCACCTGGGCCTCCCTCGGTGGGGATGTGTAATCTGAATTTACATTACCTGCATGTACAGAAACTTGGATTTTCTTCGTGTTTTTGTCATACACTGCACATACAGTAAAATTCACACCACTTTAAAGTGTGCAACTCAGTGGTTTTCATTTATTCACAAAGTTGTGTAAGGACCATCACTATCTCTTCCAGAACATTCCCACCATCCAAAAAGACACCCCACTACTATCCTATTCTCCCTCCACCCATAAACCTAAAATTAACACTAAAGTTGCCCTGAGATCATGAAACCCTTAGAGTATTACTAGAGGCAAATACAAATTTCTCCATGAGAAAAATACTGTATCAGAACTCCAACAGAAAGGACTCTTGGTAGAGATTAGCTCACAATCAAGAAGTGAAGGCACAAAGCTCCATAAAGGAGAAAGAACATCCTAAGAACCAGACACCAGTACACTGAAAGAACAAAAGCATACGCTTCAACTGCTTAGATATGTTTGGGTGCAGAAACTACGCTGAATGTACAAGACACCATGAAAGAGGTCCATTTTTTTAAAAATAAGCAATTAGCGGGGCGCCTGGGTGGCTCAGTTGGTTAATCGACTGCCTTCGGCTCAGGTCATGATCCTGGAGTCCCGGGATCGAGTCCCACATCGGGCTCCCTGCTGAGCAGGGAGTCTGCTTCTCCCTGTGAACCTCTTGCCTCTCATGCTCTCTATCTCATTCTCTCTCTCTCTCAAATAAATAAATAAAATCTTTAAAAAAAAAAAATAAGCAATTAGAAGTCTTAGAAAAGTAGCTTAAAGATTCACCAAAATTCAAACTCAGGGAAGCGGGTTCTGTTCTGAAAATGATAGCCTAGCTTCTTTTGTTCTACTGAAAAAACTGTAAAAGACAGCCTAGGGGCCCCTTCGTGGCTCAGTCAGTTAAGTGTCTGATTCTTGATTTCAGCTCAGCTCATGATCTCAGAGTTGTGAGATCCAGCACCGCACTCAGCGGGGAGTCTGCTTCAGGTTCCCTCTCTCTCTCTGCCCCTCCCCGCGACTCATGCTCGCTCTCGCTCTCTCTCTCTCTCAAATAAATAAATAAATCTTAAAAAAAAAAAAGCTAGCCTAATTTTTTTAAATTTTGTTTACTTATTTATTTGACAGAGAGAGAGCAGGTGCACAAGCAGGGGGAGCAGCCTGCAGAGGCAGAGGGAGAAGCAGGCTCCCCTGCTGAGCGGGTAGCCCGATGCGGGGCTCGATTCCAGGACCCTGGGATCACGACCTGAGCCAAAGGCAGACGCTTAACCAACTGAGCCACCCAGGCGCCCCTAGCCTAACATTTTTTAATCTACTTGAAGGTGTTGGAGCGCTATCAAAGTCGTCAGCACCTACAGAGCCAAGAACTCAGAATAAAGGAAAGCCCAGGAAGGGGAATACTGGTCCCACCTTTCCCCCATGTCCCTATTTCTCAATTTGAAAACAGTAGCTGGGAAGTGGAGCAGGGTTTTCAGGCCCACCAAGGCGGTAAAACCTTTTAAATGAGAGTCTGAGGTGCTAAATGGGAGAGTGAAGCCCCCCAAAACTGAAGACACAGACAGGTGGATACAGAGAGTCACAACATCCCAGAAACTTCTGGGGGAATCAGTGCCCGGGCAAGAAAACCCCAATTATGATAAATCACTGGAGGCTCCATGTGGACATGTCTGAGTTAGGAACCCCAGGGGAACCGCTCACCGGGCAACCCCCACACATTTGTGCGTTTTACCTCCTCTGGGAGCCTGATAAGGTCCTCAAAGTGAAGATCAGAGAAAAATTCCTTCGTGCTTCCAGCAGGGGAGGGGGGGAAAAGAACCATTTTAAAATATGCCAGAACATTCTGTTCTTCTTAACAAGGCCTACCCTCAGGAGAAAGCATTCGGCCAAAGCCTAACTCACGGGGTTTTATCAATGCCAAACCAGCCTGGAGAAAGGGAAATACCCAACTCCAGCCCCCTCAAGCAATCCTGTCAAACCCAAAGGAGGCGGGGGTTACTGAGGACTGATGAAGCTCACAGCTCAGGGACAGGGCCTCACCAAGGACTGGGACTCAGTCATAAGACGAGACAGCGCTTCGTTTCCTGCTCCAGCTCCCCACCACATTATTAAAGACCCTCTTGATGCACTTTCTTTTACTCAGTACACAATGTTCCACTTTCAGCAAAACATTGCAAGGCATGGGGCGCCTGGGTGGCTCAGTCGGTTAAGCGTCCGCCTTGAGCTCAGGTCACTAACTCAGGGTCCTGGGATCAAGCCCCACATCGGGATCCCTGCTCAGTGGGGAGTCAGCTTCTCCCTCCGCCCCCACCCCCACTCATGCCCGTGCTCTGTCTCTCTCTCTCTCTCTCTCTCTCTCAAATAAATAAATAAATATTTTTTTAAAAAATTGCAAGGCATACTAAAAAGCAAAACACTTGGTTTAAAGAGATTGAACAAGCATCAGAACCAGAATCAGATAGGACAGGAAGCACTGGCATGATCAGACCAGGAACTTTTTTAAAGCTATAGCATGTTGTCAGAAGGTCAATAGTAGCCTGACGCTACGTCAGGATGCCTACGTCATTCCCCTCACTTCGGCTGGTCACGTGGGCATTTTATCAGCTCACATCCTCACAAGAAGAAGGGTGAGTCCAGTACAATAAGATCTTTTGAGACAGAGACCACATTCACGTAACTCTTTTTACAGTATACTGTTATAATTTGTTCTATTATTAGTTATTATTGTTATCTCTTCTGTGCCTAATTTATAAAGTAAGCATTATCGTAAGTATGTATGTACAGAAAAAACATAGTATATAGAGAATTCAGTACTCTCCAGGGTTTCAGGCATCCACTGGGGGTCTGGGAACATTTCCCCTGTGGATATGGGGGAACTACTGTATAGGTAAAGAAGATTCAGTATATGAGTAATAGAAATCTCCAAAGAAGAAAACTAAGACAGGGGAACAGAGTAAACTTTCTTGGGGAAAAAAAAAAAAAAAAGTTTTGGAACGACATTTGAAAAGAACACATTCCATGTACCTAAGATTATTGACTCAGATGACCCAGATCACAAAATATTCTAATGAAATTACTAAACTTTAAAGAAAAAGAAAAAAAAATACTTTGGGCATCTAGCCAAAACGGCAGATGAATTATAAGAGAAAGAAAATTTGATTATCATGAAACCGTTCTACACTAATATTTCTCCAGGAGCAAATGCAGAAGAATTTTAAGATAGTCAGAGGAAGAAAAGAGGAAATCAAGGATCTTAGAGGCAGCAAAAGTGATATTTGAGTGTAAAGGGGCAAAAAATGTTATCCACATGCAAAAACGTGGGGATATCAGTCCCATGAGCCCTCCCTGAAAAACGTACTAAAGAATGAACTTCAGAGAAGACCGATGTGCAGAAATAAAATAAACTTAAAAAAATGAATGAACTTCAGTTCGGCAAAATGACTAAAGAAACATTTAACGTAAGGAAGGATGATCAGTAGTAAACATGTAGTTATTTGTAACAATAACACTAAATGAGGCCTAAAAGAGAGAGGTTTATAGTATTCCATGGCTGAAGCTCAAACAAGGTAGATAATAGTTCATTATTCTTAAATGGGGGCGGAACGGCAAGACTACACCAAAAAAAAAAGTACTTTCGCTGTTCTTAGTAATAACACTTGTGGTAGAAACATCGCAATTACTTTTCCGAAGGTGTTTCGTTTGAGTGAGAGATAAAGTGAATGAGTAATTGTGGAATGTCCTAATTCTATCCTCTCTTGTGTCCTTGAGAATCAGGATTCATGGTATGAAACAGAGGAGATGCAGATGTCGTTTAGAAGAGGTTAGATTTCACAACTCTGTGGGTATGACCCAGAAGGATCAGCAGGAATTCATGAGATGTTCGGAAACAATCTAAATCTCCTAAAGGCATGCACACATACAAAATTTAGCTCTGTTCACTAAAGAAGCTTGAAAACAAGACTGACCCACTAGCAATGATTGATCCCTACACTCAGATTGTTGGAAATACCATTTTCCACAAAAAAGAAACAAGAGCTTCTTGGGGAAGTTGCTACTCTTGGTTTGGGGCAAGATTTGTATAAGATGAGCTTGGAACATCTCCTCACACTGGCTAGAGAGGCGGTTTCCAAGCTACTAAGGTGTTAAAAAGGACTGAGAGCCAACTTGAAGAGGCTCCCCCCAGCAAAAGATGGGACAATTTAAGCTTCAGAAAGGATAATAATTGCAATTGATTAAAACCCATCAATCAATGAGTTAATAATGTTATTAAAAATGATTTTTAAAAAACTAATGGGTCATCTTGAGAGAATGATATGAAACCAATTCATTATCTTAAATGAATCATTTATTCAGCCTTCCCAGATAAACTGTACCCTGGGTAATCAAATAGTAATGAGGCTATGTGTCTCTTTATAAAGGTACTTCATCTAAAAAATGAAAAAGAAATTAAAGAATTAGAATATCACCATTTTGTAATGCTCAATGAATGAATAAATTTATGCATTAAGCATTAATGTAACATCACAAAGAAAGAGACGGCGAGACATTATGTGCCTCCTGATGAAAAAGAGCAGCACTGTGATCTTGCCGAAGACACTGAACTCAGATCTGACCAAACCTCTGGATCTGCTGCCCATTTGCAGGAAATGCAAAAGACCAGAGCCATGTGTTAAACAGCACCACAAATATGCAGCAGCAAATATCCACAGCATGAGAAACTATAGGTTCTTCCACAGATTAAATGAAACAAGGGAAAAAAGGCATGGTGAAGGATTCTGTGCATTAAAAGAGACTTAAAAGATGTCTGATAATTTTTTAATGAGCATGACTAAGTATAGTTTCTAGAGATGTACATTTGGGTGATAAAACTACAAAGTAGCATAAGGAAGCAATCACTCTAAAAGTCAAGATAGGGACTTCTGCTTCCCATCAAGATGGAGTCACAGGGACCAGATTCACCCTCCTGCCTGAAATAACTAAACCATGAGACAACATGTAGCGGGGGAAACCTGGTTTTAGACATCGGCTATCTGGCTACACGATAATGATCCCTGAGAGGGGGGGAAAATGAGATGGGCTTTATCGTTGCCCCAGCATCCTGGCTGGAGAAAACATCAAGTCCAGAATGCAGACAGGAGGAGCCCCTCTCAGTCCTCCTGAGTTGAACAGACCGAGCTTGGAGTTCAAGAAGGCCACGTGGCAAAGTACAGGGGAGGAGAGGAGCACAGAGAGCTCCAGGAGTCTGCGGAGAAAACCCTTGAGTGCTGATCAGCACACAGATATAAGAAACTACCCAAATCTGGTGAAAAGAACCACTCAAAGGGAGCAAGGTGAGCAATTTCTGGAGCTGACATAGAACCAGGACAAGTCCATGGTCTCACCAACCAGGGTGGAAAAACCCTGTAATTCATGAGGCATTAAGTAGCGCCCGAAAATCAGCCCTAAAACCAAAAGCTGCTCTGATCCCACCTGACAAAGCTGGAAAGCAAGCCTCAAAGTGATCAAACTGTTACCAAGTTGCCTCACTGCATCCCACAAATGAACGCAAGAATATTTGCAGGAATGCAAACTATCCAGCACCCTACATGTTAAACTATTTGTAGCCACTATCTGCAGCCAATTAAAAAAAAAAAAAATTACCAGGCATGAAAAGGGACAGGAAAATGTGACCCATAATAAGGAGATGCCACAATGAAAGAAGGAGAATTCATAGACGAGAACCTAAAACAAATCTAATTACGGCCCTTGTGTTCAATAAAGTAGCATAAAGACCCAAACGAACTTCCAGAGATGAAAACTGCAAGATTGGAAATTTTTTTAAAACACACGGGTCAGGAGGAACAGCAGATTAGACATTGCAGGAAAAAACGAGCTTCAAGACGTAGCAATAGAAATTATCCAAAATGAAACACATAGAGAAAAGACTGAACTCCCTCCGCCAGAGAATCAGTGAGCAGTGGGATAACTTCTCACAGCATGAAATATGCCACTGAAGTCCCCTAAAGGTGGGGGGGGGGCGGGGGAGGGAGCAAAAGCTGATTGAAGAAATATGGCTGAATTTTTCCGAATTTTATTAGAATTATTAAACCCATAGATCCAAGAAGTTCAATGAACCAAAACACAAGCAACAGGAAGAAAATTACAGAAGCATATCATAACCAAATTGCTTAAAACCAATGAGAATGATAAAAATCTTACAAACAGCCAGAAGAGCTAAGATAAGAACACAACCGACTTCTGAATGGAAACAATACCAGCCAGAGAAAAATGGAGAAACACTTTTAGAGTACTAAACAACACCAAACACCCATCATCCTCTCATATTACACCCAGAAAAACATGTCTTTCAAAAACCAAAGTGAAGCCAAGATTTTTTTCAAATATAAAGAAGCTAACAAATGCATTGGCTACAGACCTGCCCTTGAGGAAATGTTAAAGGAAGTCCTGCAGGCAAGAGGAAAATTACAACAGAGGGAAACCTGGATCGAGACAAAGGAATGAAGAGCACCAGAAATGGTAAATATCTGGGTAAATAGAAAAGTGTTGCGTTTTTTTTTTCCTTTTTTAAAAATCTCTTGAAGAGATCACTGACAGTTTAGTGAGAAAATAGTAACAATATACTATGGGGCTTATAACATATATAGAAGCTATAAATGATAAAATGTCATGCAAAAACTAGAAGAGTAGTTACTTTTGTAGCAAGTGAGGAGGTTGGAGTTGGTGATGGGGTAGATCTAGTGACTCCTGGTGGTGTGGGCAAAGTTCTGTTTCTTTATATGATACTGGTTCCAAGAATGTTCACCTTGTGATACCTGATATTAAACTTATACATTTGTGTCATCTTCTATATATCAGTTTTATTTTATAATATGATGTGTTTTAAAACAATATAGAGTAAATTTTTCATTTTTTTAAAATACTGATTTATTTATCTGAGAGAGAGAGCTCAGGGGTGGGGGGCAGCAGGAGTGAATCTCCGGCAGATTCCCCGCTGAGAGCGGAGCCCCAGGCGGGACTCAGTCCCATGACCCTGAGATCATGACCTGAGCCGAAACCAAGAGTCGGACACTCCACCAACGGAGCCACCCAGGCGCCCCTGAAGTAAATTTTTTATGAACGATACAGACATGCTTAGGAAAAAGACTGGAAGGATAAGAAAGTGTCAGCAATGGTTATTTTATGAATGTTGAGATTAAAGATGATGATTACTTTTCTATTTTTTCCAAAATGCTGACAATAAATGTGATTTACTTTTGTAATCAGGAAAAAAAATAAAACCAATAAACACTTAGAATGGAAATACTTAATCTGCAAATTGTGTATATTGTCCTTAGGACCAAGATTCATACCTTGGGACTCACTTCACTATCTTGGCTTCTTTGTTTTGATTACATCAGCCCTATCCGTTCCGATCCAGACGCGTTGCTGTGTGTGCTAGCAACCAGATTCTAGTAAAGGGTAGGCTTTCACCAAAAACTTTCAGGGACAGAACTGAATTAAAGATAGTTAAAATCACATGTTTATGGATCTGTTATTCTAACTAATAATAATATTTGGCCAAGAGACGAGGGATGAGAACCAGTTATTCCAAAAGCAGAGCTGACCATCAGCTACCCGGGTGGGTTCTCTGGAAGACCCTGGCATTGTCCAGAAGATCTTGTGGTGGTTTGGTGAACAGGAGACTGCATATTGCATTTACAAATTCTGTGGAAAGATTCTGCGTTTTCAACATTTCAAGCAGAAGTACAGAGTGCCTCCAAATTTCGTCCAACAGAAACATTATGCCTGAAGTAGTTGTACCCCCAAAACAAGAATAAACCTAAAGGAAGACTACCACAAACCTCTAACCTCAGCAAAACCCTGTATCCCGAGGGAAGAAAAAAATCAGCAAGAGGAAAATACCAGGTTTGTCTAGAGATCTGAGGACCTGACAAAGGCACAGCCTACCATAAACTTAATTGCTCACAGAGCAAGCAGGAAAGTGAAAAATATACCATGAACATCTGTTGTTTGTGAATGCGTAGGGTTGAGTCAAGTAAGATTAGCCACATAAAATATCAGCCTCATAGCATTTCCCAGGGAAACACCTCGCGCATTCAAAAGATCAGCAAAGGGGCTACAGCGCACTTTGTTTTTAAAGAATGCCCAGTTTTATTATTGATTTAAAAAAAAAGATGTTCACAAATGTGAAAACATGGGATATCATGTTCTCACTATGTGTAACACGGGGTTTGTTTCATGATGACGGAATTCAAAAAATGGGATTTTTTAAAAAATTTAATTAGCCAACATATAGTACATCATTTGTTTTTTTGGTGTAGAAAAATTGGGATCTTATTTAACATTGGACAATATAAGAAAATTTTAAATAGTTCCAAAAGAGGCATTGGGGGCTATTCGTTCAATTGAATCATTAATACCCGTAACCCTCTGAAGGGTGTGTAGGTACGAGCTAAGGTGATCCAAACACTCATTCTGCTTGGCAAGTAGAAACATTGGCGTGTGAGGATTAGTCTACAGAATTTATTCTGAGGAAGAAAAAAAAAAAACAAACCTGAGAGCGTCTGGTGCCTGAACGTTTGCGTCTTTGGGTTATGTATGTCCTCAACATAATTCTCATTACAAATGACTATGGGTTAGCAGAGCAAACATACACATCACTCCATAGTCCATGCAGTCCTCTGAGCCAACTCAAAAATGCATGGTGGAGAACTCGAGTCATTTCCTAGACAGAGGACCACTAGCAATAACCCTTAATAACCCAGGGTCCCCAGTGGCACATTTAAAGCAGGATTCCTAGAGCCTGCATTTCAGCAGCCACCATGGAAAGAAATAAACATTTTGGAACAGAGCAGGAAACCCTGCTGTTCAGAACTGGCTGGTTCTGCGCCAATGGTTTCTCATCTCAATGAGCTGCAGCTGTCAAAGCCACTCTGCGGGGACCTCTTTTTGAAAGTTCTTAAAGATCTTAATTGTGACCATCCCCTCCGTCTCCAAATAAGGTTCTTCTCGCTCACTTGTCAGATTATTTGGGAGCACTCAATTTCACGATCATCAAACAGAACGGAGTGGGGAATAGCCCCATCTAATGAGCTGGATGAAAGGAATCACCAGAGAGAGGGCCAGCGTGGTGTGCTGGGAAGAGAACCGGTCCTCCCGGCAAAACGGTGCTCAAAGGACAGGGTGCTGCAACCTTGTGCGGGTGAGATCCTATCTCCAGGAAAATGGGCGAGGTCGCGTCTATCAGTCACACGTCTGTGACCATACCATAAGATTCTCGGTGGATCTGCTCAGCCTGCCTCTTTGAAGAATATCTTTTTATGAAAATAAGCACGAGTCAATAAAGAGATTGGGCCGTTTTCACACCTCTGCGTAAAACCCAACTGCAAAAATTCTTACGTGGAATTATTTTGAGTCTACTCCAGCCTTTGGCGTGGTAATATGATATTCTGCACGTAGTATCCACACACGCATTTGTACACACGCACATATGGAGACGGCTGGTGCGATTCAGTGGGGCGTTAGATGCAATGGAAAGGACCTTGGACTCTCTATCAGAAAGCCCCCGTTCTGACGCCTGCTGGGCCACTGGCTGGCTGGGTGACTTGGGACCCACAAGACAAGGTTAGGCGACAAATTCTCTCTGAGGCTGTGAACTTGCCCCAGATAAATTGCAGTGAGTCGTTGCAAAGGCTGTTCTTCTTTTATTCCGAATGCTTGTTTTGATGTACATCCTTGGTTTTTGAAAATGTAATAAGCTGTCCTGTGATATGGTGGGGGGAAAGAAAATTCTACTGTGCGTAGAGAAAGAGGATCCTGTGGGTGCGAGGAGCCGGGGGACACATGCTACAGCATGCTGGGAAGGGCCCAGCTCTGCTCCAGAGATTCCCGCCCGGGCTATCCATTGTGCAGGCCCTAGTTGTCGGGGGGATATCCCCAAAGCATGGCGCTCAGACTGTCCATTCCTCTTTTCATAAGAAGCTCCAAGATCTCCCTGCTTAACACAGAAAGACCAAGCCCTCACCGTGGTGTCCAAAGCTCCCTACATTAAGGCCTCCACCGACCGGCTAGGACACGGACCACGCCCCGCCTGGCCCACCTCCACCCTGCCTCAGATCCTCCGCCCCTCCGCTCTGCCCCTCAGCCCCGCCCCCACGCACACACCCCGCACCACCGTCCTCACTCAGCTCAAATGCCATTTCCATTAAATTCTTTACCAAAGGGGTTGGAGGAAAGGGGAAGGGAGGGAGATGAGAGCCAGAGAGAGATGGGCCAGCACTCGATGGCTTTAGCATGGCAAAGGCAAGCGTATACAGGGCTTGAGTCTGAAAACCCGCATTGTTAACATTCTTGAACAGTGGCACAGATAGCCTAATAAAGCGGTAAAAGTTCCTCCACTGAGGTGTTAGAACAGAGGCTGAGTGACCATTTGCCCAGGCTGTCACATAGAGAATTCCCATGCTGGGCGGGGGGTTAGAGTGGATGACCCCATGTCCCCTTCCATGATCCTAAACCGTGTTGTGGCCATGGGTTCAAAACCGTTAAGTTTCAAGTTAGAGACAAGTTTTGCTTAAGGTCCATTTGAGGTTTTCTAATCTCACCTACTTGGTTTTAATTTTTCTTTTAAAAAACCAGACGCAGAGGGCACGCCTGGCTGGCTCATTTGTGAGTTGTGAGTTCAAGCCCCGAGTTGGGCATAGAGCTTACTTTTTAAAAACTCAGATAATCGGGGCGCCTCAGTGGCTCTGGTTAAGCGTCTGCCTTTGACTCAGGTCATGATCCCAGGGTCCTGGGATGGAGTCCCCCTCGGGACTCCCTGCTCACTGGAGAGCCTGCTTCTCCCTCTCCCTCTTCCTGCCACTCCCCCTGCTTATTCTCTCTCTCTCTCTCCCTCTCTCTCTGTCAGATAAATAAAGAAAATCTTTTTTAAAAATCAGATACAACATTTTATGAGAAGGTGGAAAGGAATGAAGAAAATAGCAAAAAGCAAAGACGTCAGAGTCTGCATAGGGACAGGTGTAAACCCTTGCCTTAGGCAAGTTGCGGTACCACCAGCCTCTCTTGGTAATGGAACTGTCCTAAGTGGTTATTATGAGTATATGAGCTGGTGCCTATAAATCAGTGAGTAGTACATGGCACATCGTAAGCATGCAATCGGGTTTATTAGTATTAACCTCATTACCATTATTGAAGTCCTTTGCAGTCCCAAGCACGAGGAAAGTGTTCAATAAATAAAAGCTATTGATATTATAATACATTAAGCTTATATATTAAGTAACATTCATTTTGAAAGATTCATTTTAGGTTCACTTTACAGCAGATCTTTAAAGACATAATTCCAAAAGCAGAATTTGGTAACCACCCCCCAGCCCCGTTCTTAACTGCTATTATCATTTTATAGATGAGGAAACTAAGACTTAAAGAGATTCCATCACTTGCCCAAGGTCACACAGTGGAGGAGCTGGGACTGGGCCACACCTTTCATCTCTAAGCTCATTTTCCTTCCATGAATGATATGGACACAAATAAAACAAGTTGGAAGTGTGGTGGTGTGCCAACAGCTCATCTCCTTACCCAACAGAGAAGTGTGTTTCTTCCTCCACCTGCTGACCATCCCTGAGCCATTTATTCCCCTTATGTGAAAAAGAAAAGAAATCTCCTCTGCATGTAATGAAGGATCTCCTCCAGTTAAATATGGCAGTCTGAATACAGGCAGTGGATTAGCCAGGATGCATTAGCAGATGAACATTTGCAACCGGTTTTGCTGATTGCAAACACTAACTTTGAACCCCTATTAAGGGAAATGTTATCACCCCTAAGATAGAATTCCATTCTTCTCATTTGGAGACCTGTGTTACAAAAAAAAAATTGTATTCTACTGTTATTATAGTCAACATTTTATCCATAAAACTGTTACGGAAATTTCTCTCTCGTTATATGGATACCTACATGTTAACCTCCGCTTTGCCTCATGATGAAGAAGCCTAAAATATTTACTATCGGGCTTATGGAATAAGTTTGTCCACCTCTACCATAAAGGGAGGAATGCAATTTTCTCATAACAGTGGAACCAGAGCTCAGCTGGTGAGGACAGGAGCCTGAGACGATGTGGGAAAACTGAGTCAGCATTAGCTAACTTTTGTGGCGGGAATCCCTTTGAGAACCTGCCAACAACATAAGATGGATCTTCTCAACAGAAATGCACATTGACACAAAACATTCCAGAACCCCAGTTTCTTCCAAGAGCCCTAACTGCTCCCAGGGGACCTCCAAGTGTCCAAGAACCTAAGCTAAGAGTTTCAAAGGGGAGGGAAGGAAGAAAGGGAGGGAAGGAGGGAGAAAGAAAGAAAGAAATTGAGGTGGAAACCTCTATGAATAGCAGAAGTGTGAGTTACCGAGTCTCCTATAGCGTGAACTCCCTCCCCTCTTGCCTTGAGTACTCTTTCCCAGCACAAATGAAACCGAAGGAATAATTAGGTGAGGCAGGAAGTGATGTTGAGGCCCAGGAGTGGACACAGGATTTCCTCTATAAAGGGTAGGAGAGGGGCAGGCAAGTTCTGAAAACCAGAGCTGAGGAGGCCACAGTTCAACAGCTGTAGGAAGCCATGAGCTGCCCCCAGCCCCGCTCTCCCACAGGCCTAGACGCTTTGGCTGTATCAACCTCCTGCCCATGCAGCCTCCGGGGCAGTGCTATGCCCGGGCCACTACCCTCAGATTCCCCCAAGGGCTGGACTGAGGCCAGCCTCCCGATGGGAAGTATGGCAGCCCAACCAGAGAGCAGCAGCCCTAAGTGAAGGCGACCCTGACCGTGGACCCAGGCTGCAGAGGTCCCAAGTAGAAATGCCCTTGGATGTGATCCCAACCAAAAACCACCTCATCATTTCTGATGCCCTTTGCAGTGTGGAGCTTGGAGGCAAACAGACTCAGTCTAACTATCCTGAGAGACCTGTCTACATAATGGGGGTCCAAGGCAGAGCTCACTTGATCTCTAGCCCCATTACCAGGAGGTATTTGTGGGAAATAAAGCTGAGTGGCATCTGGGCATCTCCGAGGATCCATCAGGAAGTAAAGGGACGGTCCTCTTATCTTATCTTCAGAGGTGGGATTCTGGACTGTCAGCCTGAGAGACAAAACGCATTTCGGTGCCAGTTGTGTTCCTGAGCTTTGACTGATCCCATGTGAGGACTTTCCTAGGTCTGGAGACCAATGTCTTTCCCTGTGCAGCACTGACGGGAGATCCCAGATCTATACCTTCACCAGTGTCTTGCCTCTGAGCCTCTGTGTCCACCTTTCTGCCTGAGACCTCAGCAGAGAGCAGTGCACGTGCTAAGAGTCTGTCCCCTGAAGGACAGACTACTAGGACTCTTCCAAAGTCCAGGGAAGACAGATAAGACCTCTGTCCACAAACAGGAAGAAAAGTACATGCTTGGAAGGACACCAAAGGAACGTAACTTTGGCTGGCTGCCTGGGGGGTACAGGGGAACGGACCCTATGGATTGTCGACCTAGGTACTTTTTTTATTTTATTCAAGTATTACCTATTTTTAAAATGTTTGAAAACTAAAAAATAAATTAAAAGTAAGTAAAATAAAATAAGACATTTGGGGGGAAACCTGGTTTAGCTAATTTTAAGAATGCTTTGGAAGAATGCTTGTAGGAACTGGTGTCAATTTAAGAAAGATGTTCAGAGACAAGGTAACTCCTAACCCTTGTTAACAGTTTCGCATTGATAATTTCTGTACCTACTGCCATTCCCTCGGTTATCAGATAGATGGCAAGCTTCCTGAGAATAGAAGATGCCTCTTTGTACTTCTCGTGTGACCTGGCCCGGTTTCTTGCAGAGAGTGCCCGTTAAAAAATATGAGGTTCCATTTAGAAATAAATATTAATAAATATTCACTTGAGTGCCACCTTTGTGTACAGGAGATGGGAGCAGGGGGTCTTCCCTCCTCTTCCATATCCCTCTCTCCCAGCCTAGAGTCCTTGTTCCTTTTAGTATTACTAGTGAGATCTAATTTCCAATAAGGGCCATCAGTGGTGCCTAGGGATCAAGTGGCCAGGGTCATTCAATAATGATTTGTCCCCTTGTCCTCCAAAAAGGAATCCAATGCTTGAGTGCAAGCCCATGTCCCTACCACCACCCATCACAGCAGTGAGCTACCACGTGCCCAAAGCTCTCTGCCTACTTTTATTTGGATTTTTTTTTCCCAGAAGAAACATGTGTTTTTCATGCAATAATCTTAATAAATGCAACTGGGCTCCATTTCTTGGCTTCGAGGTAATGAAAATTAATTACCATACTTTACAAGTAATAGTTTCCACTCACAGCACTCCTGTGGAAGTAAATATATCATAAATAGTTACTATTATACCAATGGCTGGTGGAATGGGCAGCCTGTCGTCCATAAATCCTTTTTCAACAGACATGTTATTTCTTTTGGGGGAACAAACAGATTTGTTTTAGATCAGAGAGTCAACTGACAGATGGCCTTTGTAAAAACACACCATTTGTATAAATAAATTACAGTTTTACTATGGTATTCTGCTTTTGTGGATTTGGAAAATCTGTGCCCCCATTCTCTAGAATGGGTCTAAATTGTAAAGAGCAATTTTGTTTGGGTGTGAGTCCACATTGCATAGATCTCCCAACACAGATGCTAAGGTCCAATGTCTCTAGAGGCATGCTGCCACTTCCCATCACAATCGTGGCAAAGAGTTCTGCCTGGAGGTAAGGGGATGGTCTCCCAGAGGAGCTCTGGCACCGAACACAGCAAGACCCCAACTGGCACACTCCCCTTAGCTCCGGGTTCTGTTTCCATTAATAATGACACCCCGCGCCTTCTCTTCCTAACCACAACTTTGCATCTTCAGGGCTGATAACATATTTCTCTTAAAAACCTGCAACACTTAATTTTCTTTTACAGGACAGTTCATCATCGGTTAAATGCTAAACATTTGGTAGAGTCCTTTAAAATCCAAATCACCCTTAACTCTGAGCCTACTGCAGTAGCAATCATGACCCATCTTATAACATAGCCACACATAACACACACACCAAATGTTTATAAATTTATAGAGAGATGTGTATACATAGATATTCATCTCCACACACACACACACACACACACACACACACATACATACTCACTCATATAAATCCCCTTCTCCCGGAACCAAATGGCCAGGGCTTAGCATCAAAAAGGACATATTTTGTTGCTGTTTTAAAAACCTGGACTATTAAGATGTTCTTTTTGTGAGGAGACGAAGATGTTCATTTTAACCAGAACTACTAAGAATAGGCTTTGTTGGCATAATAAGTGCCTATGTGTTTCTTTAAAGACATCATTCCCCTTCATAAGTGATGAAGATCCTAAAGCCACCAGTTTTGATTAAGGAAATCAAATGCTTAATTAAATGTTAATCAAATGTTCGCTATTCAAAATATAACACCGGGGAAGACTTTAATTATTTCTAGCTAGTAAAAAATCTTAATTCAGATTGCCTAGTATTTTTCAGGTTATAGGGTACATTTAAAAGCTGTGTTCGTTTCCTAGAATGGTGGGGTACTTTTTAGCCTGGTGCTTTGTCTGCACTCATAACCTCAGGCCTCCGAGTTGCTATTTAGAGTTATGCCAGTTGGTGCCTTGATGGAATTAATACAGCATCTAGAATTGCCAAACTTACATTCAAAGAAGAGCTTAAACCAATGATTTCCATCTGTTTTTATGCTACTCCCCGGGAATCTCAAGTTACTTCAAAGAGGATCAGAAATTCTCAAATGAAATTAATCTGGATATATAAATCTTATACACATAATACACATACACTCACGTGGGCCAGATATAAATATATACCCACATGATACAGTCCTTCTGGAAGAGGCGAGGGTCAGGAAATTAATAGGGTAATTGCATACCAAGATCTCAGAAGGGTAAAATGATCACAAATTATAATAGGTGTCATGAACTAGATTAGAACAAATCATGGAAAATAAACATCCACTCAATTCACATAAATTGGGATCACGAGAAAATAAAACTGTTTGGGGGGCCAAAATCGATGAAGCTATTTTTAAAATAGATGTTTTTATGAACGAATGACTAGTAGACTCCACAGAATATGAATCTAGTTGCATGGCTGGTTCTTCCCCGCCCCCCCATCTCTAAATCATGCTACATGACTCCCTACGTGGAGAAGCAGTTCATCCTGCATCTCAATAAAATGTTTGCTAGACATCCTTGTCGCTGATGGAGTCAACTCACAATCAACCCCTTTATTCATAATGTTATCCACATATACAGGTCGGAGTTTAAGAAAATGTTTTCAGTGCAGTGGTAATCAACCGAACCTCCTGAAATTAGGTTTTTCACTGACTCCTTGAGGATATGTATTGGGAATGGTCAAGGGACTTTCCATCCTGTGACCAATCACAAAAGTTCTTTGCCTAAAGTGAATGCACACACCCCTCACACCAGATTAGCACAGGGACTAAGAACTGGATACCACCACTTCCTAACTCCATAACTTCAGGCAAGTTTTGCATACACTCTCTGCCTCAGTTTCTCCATCCATACAGAGAAGGAAATAGTGCCCAACCCATAGAGTTGTTGTGAGGATTAAATGAATTAGTAAGGGTGAAAGTATGGTGCATTCTGGAAAAATTCCTAAGTGTGAACTCTCGTTATTACTATTTATTATTCCCCTTGTCTGCGATTCCCTGAGCTAGAGGCCACTGCAGAACTTACAATTACTGATGAATTTCTAATTATGTTGACCATTTTAAATGTATTTTAACTACACAATATTATCTGGGTTAAGTTTTTGTTCATGCGTCAAATGTCCACTAATAAATTTGTATAATTTAACTAGCTCTGCATGTTAGGTTGCTTATTTGTCCCCTATACATCCTCTGAAGTTTGGAGCTGGGGGAAACCGCTTTAGGCTGGGTATCCGTAAGCGCACTGGAGTTTCACCCACGTGGCCTTGACTAAGTCACCTGACCCACCTGAATATCAAATTTCTTCCTATAACATAAAGGCAGGTGAACTCTATGATCCCTTCTATTCAAGGAACAAGAAGAGTCTTATGAAGCTGACACCCCCCCTTGACTCCCTGAGTTGTGACTACATCATCTATCGGAAGAAAACAACCGGTAGGAAATGGGAGAATGCTGACCAGTAAATTCTTAGACCAGCCTTTCTCAGGATAGCACAGAACAAAATGCTAGGATGAAATGAGTTACATAAAATGCACATAAAAATGACCACACGTACCATTTTTATTGCGAAGTTACAGGGAGAATGTGAATTTAATATATATTGATGAATTATTCAACTATATCTCAGTCAGCCTGGCTGAGTGGGTCACAGGGTAGGAGTATTTTTCAAGCACTCCCAGACAGCTCCTGAACCCTTTTGAATGTTGGCCTGGAGGTTATTTCTGATCAAGAATGGACACCAGAAATCTGTATGAGAAGGGAGATAGGCACTTCCTCTAGAACAGGGAAGTGGAAATCATTTGAGATGCTCCAAGGGATCATTTGAAACCCTTTAAATATATGTCCCGGGAAAAGAGGACTTTATCCTGACTAGATTTCTGACCTGGAGAGTACCTTCAAAGACAAAGAACAGTGAGGTCATAACACAGAGAGGGTAAAAGGGACAGGCAGAAGAGTGAAGGAAGTCTCCATAAACTGAGACCATTGTGTCCAGGATAGTTTGAGAAGCCATATGAGATTTAAACAAACGGAGATTTGTTTATACCTTTCTGATACATGCATGATCTTTTGGGAAGTCGATAGATTTCTCAGCAAAACACTTGTTCAAAATGCATATGGTCTAAAGCGCTATCTACTAATTCCATCAACAGCCCCCACTGACTAGTGTAAATCCAGAGGGCAGCTGGGCATTTGGGTTCTTTCCCACTCAGGCAATTGGAGGCTCTCAGTCACCCCAATATTCCCCACTGCCTAAACATTTGCAGGTTTATAGGGGCAAATGTACACAATATTACCAAATGGGAAAGGCTCTGAAAAGCACCCATTTGATCAATGTTGGAGAACTGTGTTCTCCTGTCGGTTTCTCTTTTTTAAAGAGGTCAAAATTTTGCCTCTCACAATCCTTTGACTCATGGGTGAGAAACCAGAGGAAGCATGGATGGCCCATAGCAAGTGAACATTTCTCCCAGCAATAAACACATTCCTTTGACTCACCCCCAGCCATGGAGCCCCGGGGTTGCATCTCCAGTTACAAAGGACAGCACTGGCTTCCAGTAGAACAGAGCTACTACTAATCCCATGATCACACCTGATATTGTCCGCCACATCCCTGTAAAAATACATTTCCCGGAAACTAACATTTGGTCCTTAAGACAATAGCCCCGTGCCAATCTCAATACCTGCTTCGACATTACAAATTAACACACGAGAAAGCAACAGAATTTAAAATTATGTCTCACCCACCAAAACATACATCTGCGAAAATTATGCGACGCTGGAATCTAAACTGGTCTGAATTTATAAAAAGCCAACAGGCATGGATACACATTCTCAGTTCTCGTGGCCGTGGCCATCCTATGCAACAGCCCCAGTGGCAGACACGAATGTTCCTGTACAGTATTTGTTATTATTTGAGGACACGAGACCATCGAAGGGGGCCGTTTGGGCTTTAACCTTCTAAGGCTCTGCCCAGGACTGCCCGATGATGAACGCCCACGCCGTCTTCTTCCACCAAAGGTGGATCCTGCTATCCGGAGCCTCCGGATCGTGACCGTAGTGCTTCTGTCCCCGGCTCTGGGGAAAGCCTCATCTTAGCAAGTGGCCCTCAGCGCATCCGGCAGATCCGCCCGCGACGCGGAGGCCGCGGCGGTTTCATCATTAATGCTCCTGAAGGACAATAGCTCATCAAGCCCCACCGAAAGCCCCGGACCCGTCGCGGAGCCTGGGCTGGCGGGGGATGAGGCTGAGCGACTCCTCCTAGAGGTGGTTATGTGGAGAAGGAGCAATCCCTTCTCCCTCCTCCTCCTCCCCCCGCTACTATCCGCGGCCCGGAGAACTGCCGCTTGCCGCCATTGACAAGCACCGATAGAACCCAAAGAAAGGCAAAGAGTCCTGCCCGGCACCGGCGCCGCGCGGGCCGAACCTGCGCCCCGGGAGCGGCGCGCCGAGGGCACCGGGCGCCCGGAGCAGGCGGCGCAGCACCAGGTGAGCCCGCCATGGCGATGGCATTATTGTTCAGGGGGCTCCGGGGGCTGGAGACAAAACGCGCCGCGGGGGCAGTGCCGGGGCCGGAGAGAACCCCTGCCTCTCCCGCCGCCCGGCCCCTGCGGGCGCACCCCGATAGCCGACCCTCCCCGCAAAAGAAAGACAGAAGAATTAATAAATCAAGCTGCCCAACTTGCTTCCTCGCGAAATAAAGGCGGGGGGCGGGGGGGTGCGAAAGAAGCGGTAAAATTGCCGCGGCCGGCGAGGAGCGGGGGGCATCCTGGGCGAGGAGGGAGGAGGCGGCG
This sequence comes from Eumetopias jubatus, assembly GCF_037043125.1. Lineage (NCBI taxonomy): Eukaryota > Metazoa > Chordata > Mammalia > Carnivora > Otariidae > Eumetopias > Eumetopias jubatus. Next base: position 57,800,373 of record NW_028274823.1, on the reverse strand, counting down.
GGATGCGGGGTCCAGCGGCGGGCCGCGCCGAGGCCGGCCCAGGAGGGAGCCGAGGGCTCCCGGGATGCGGAGTTCGGGGCGCCGGAGCGGAGGAGGGAGGCGCCCAGCCGCCGCGGGGACTGCTCCGGGGCGGTGGGCCGCTCGGGGGTGGGGGGGGGCCCTCCGAGGGTGCGGGGCTGCGCGCCGGCCCGCTCCGGGCTGACAATGGAAGGGGCGCGGGGGCGCCGGCCGGAGGGAAGGGGCCCGGGGCCGGGGGCCGGGGGCGGGCCGCGCCGCGGAAGGTCAGGCCGGGGACGCGGGCGGCGGGGGCGAGGCCGGGAGCTGCTGCGCGTAAGCCGGGCGCCGCGAGCCCCGTGAGCCCCCGGCCGGCGCGGAGGAGGGCTCGGGGCCGGGCACTCCCCTCCGGTTCCCTTTCCGGGGCGCCCGGTGCCGCCGCGCGCTGCGCTTTCCCCGGGAAATGGCGGCCCCTCCGCCGCTCCCTTGGGCAGTCCCCGCTTCCCGCTTTGCGCGGGAAAAAATATATATAATAATAACAATAATAATAATAATAAAAGGAAAAAAGGGGGATAAAAGTAAAGTGGCCGCGACGAAGGAAAGGGCTGCGGCGGGCGCCAGACGGCGCGCGAGGCGCGTGCGGGGCGCGGCGGGCGGGACCGGCCCTGCCTCCCCGGCTCGCAGCCCGCTCTCCCCGAGCACCCGCTGCCAGCTTCGCCCGCCGCCTAAATCTTGCTGGTCGGTGTCCTTCCCCGCCTTGCCTCATGGGGGCGCCCTCCGCTCCTGCCCTCTTTGTTCCTCCCAACAATGGCCAAAGGACCCTGAGCCCCCAAAAGGCCAAATGCACCTCCCCTCCAGGAGTTTCCAGTCTCTGATTGCTGCGGCCGCGACCTGGGCCACCGGGGGCTTGATTTCGGCCCGGTCACTGCTGGGGTTTGGTGACAACCGTCCCATGGTGCGCGAAGGGGTGAAAAGGGCCAGAAGATGCGAGCTGAGAAACGAAAGTGCGTGTCCCTGTGTGTCTGGGGCGGTGCAGCCCCGACGGTAAAGAGGGTCCCCGCACTCCAGCGGCGCAGGTGAACTGCCGTGCCCGTCCAGCCCAGGGGAATTCCAGACAGGGCCCGCGCCTACGCCCCCCACGCCCCTGGAGGCGGTCAGTCCACCCTAGCAAACGGTTTCCTCACTTTCCTCATTTGTGTTTGTGTCCAAATACAACTGTACCCGACCTGGGCTGCACAGTTGCTATTGAAACAGTTCAGTGGGCGAGAGCTAGGGAAACGTTATCAAGAGTGAAATGCGCCTCGGTTTGTGCTGTTTCTTATTTAGCGACACGCAATTCTCAATTCGTTCATATTTAACTGAAAGTTATCTCTAGCCCCTTTGGAAAACTCCTTTTTTTCAAATGAGTGTTCAGACGGCAAGATTTGGAACCACGCTCATGGATTTTTAGAATCGCTTTAGCCCAAGATTATCATATAAATAAATATAGGCTCTGCCTGGAGGAAAAGTTTATCTTGCATCCAGTAATTCACACCTCTAAAACCTCCCTTTCCTGGATCCAAATTGAAAATACATTTATTTCCAGTTCTCCACTCCAGTTCTGCTAGCCTGTCACAGGTCTTCCTCACCTGGATCCATTTATTGCCGGGGTTTGGACATTATTAATAGTTTCCTCTATTTCAAAACTCTGTAAAAGAATTTCCCTCCTTGGATCCAGAATGTTCCAAAGAGTCTGACCTTACTCCCTCCCCATCCCATCTTCTATCTAGTTCCCAGGGATTCTGAGGCTTTTCCCAGTGGCTGGGACACCCTGCTAGCTATTGTCTGAGACAGCCAGGTCTGTTTTCACTGCCTCCTACCAGCAAGAGCAGGAGGGAATCCTGTTTTCAGCAGGCAACTTTAAATGAAAGATATCTGTAACTTGTCCAGGGAGAAGGATGTACAAAAATCCAACCAACTTTTTAAAAAATGTTTTTCATTCTTAAGAAATCACCTAAAAGATGCGCTCTGGGTAAACGTGCTTTTTTTTGCACAGAGATGAGCAAAGGTTGTAGTTGGAGATCACTCCACAAACATTTACTGAGAACCAATTATTAAACACCTCCGTTTGGGGGAAAAAATGCACATACGGGGAAGTCATGGGCCCTGCTCTCAGAGAGCTTACATTCCAAGCCTAGGAGATAAAATATATATGCAGGTAAGACAAGGTAAAAAGTGATTAATCTTGGCAAGCTGAGTGGGAAACCGGGTACTTTCTTACACTGCTAACAGGTGTGTAAACTGGTACAGCCAATTTGGAGAGCACTGTTAAAATTAATAATGTGCACACTCTATGACCCAGCGATTCCATTTCTTGGTATGTATCCTAGGGAAGCAGGCACGTGTATGCTCAGATTAGGTAATTCCCTCGCATTGTAGAGTTTTGGTAGTTTTGAAACTGAAAGCAACCTAATGGCCATCATAGGGAATGGCTAAATAAAATCCAGTACATCTATCTTCTGGATAGATTAGGCAACAGTTAAAAAGAATGAAGTAAGCCCGTATATACTGAGACAGAAAGGTCACCAAGACATATTATTAATGAAAAAGACAATTGCAGAACAATACATACTGTATGGTACTATTTATGTAAAAAAAAAAAACCAAAATAATACTATGCATTTCTGTAAGTAAAAATGCACGCATAAATAGAGAGGAAGGTTATAAAGACACCCACTGAAAGAGACGAGCACTGGAGGGATTGTCAAGGAAGAGTTTAGTCATACAATTATTCATACCCATCTGTAACCATTGTTACAACATTTGAAATTTTACAATTTGAATTAATTTCTGTATTACTTGCATAACTAAATACAATTAAGAAGTTACAAGTGATTGATAATGTGTAATAACAGCCGCAATAAAATGCTACAACAATTTTTAAAGGGAGAATAGAATTTTAAAATGGAAGAGAGCTGGGAGTAGGCTTCAGCAGAGAACGCAGGAGGATTGGAGGAGATGGGGAAAGGGTCCGAGGCGGGCCAAGGAAGCCTGACCACCCAGAGTTCCTCCTCTTTCTTCAACGTCATCACGTCATCACGTAAATTCCCTCGCGAGGCTGAGGTCGGCCTGCGCTGCTGAGGTTCAAGTTGAGGAGCGAACTGAACCTACAGTTTACAATTTGTTTGATCGCTATGCTTCTGTGAATATCTTAAATTAGATTTAGAAGAGAAAAAAAAATGAGCCAGTAGAGGACGTAACTTCTAACAACGATATTGGAAAGTAGTATTTTAAAAAAAGGAAACTAGTGAAAGCTTCAGGATGGAGGGTTTTTTTTTTTTTCTCCTGGGTGCACACTGGAATGTATATTGGGAATTATGTTGGAGGGAAAGATGAGTGTTTGAGAGGATAATTCATTTCTCCTCCCCCCAAAAAGTCACAAAAGGAGCCCCCCAAATGCTTCTGAGTACATAACACTGCCAGGTATAACCGAGTGCAGGAAAAACAGCCCCAGACCAGGCTTCCAGAAGTGAGGGTGAGGGGGCTGGTGGTAGGTCTGGTCTCACATGAACTGTGTGGTCATGGACCAGCTGTTTACTGACCACCGCCCCTCCCATGCCACACCTTCTACAGTGGCTAAAATCAGGAGGGGGCACTAAAAATACTTGATCACTCCAGTCCCTTTCAGTCTTAGATCATGACTTTATGAAATCCTAGGATTCTAACCATGTGATGATTGTGAATTCCCAGACACATGGAATTTGGGAATACAGAATTAGACTAGGAGGGGCCCCAAAGTGCCGCGCCTTGGAAGAAACAAAAGTACTCACTGTCTTGAAGTTCTCAGTAGATTGGGTAGCTCTCGGAGTTTCCCCAGGGTGGAAATTTAATTTCATCACCACCCCTTTATACAAGCTCCTAGGAAGATGTTGCTGAGCTCAAGCCTCGTGGTATACACAGAACACCCAGCGCTACGGTATTGTCATAGTTGCTTTTGAAATGGGAAATGCCAGCCTGCACTCCGTGAAAATCGTCCTCTAGAACTTTCTTCTGTGGAAATAAGTCACGATGGCTAATGTTTATTAAACGCCTTATTGCCTGCCAGGCACTGTTCCAGACACATTTTATGTATTCACCCCTTTCGTTCTTCCAACAGCGCGATAGGTAGGTACTATTATCAGACCCATCTCACGGAAAAAAAAAAGAGAGGTCAAGTGGGGCCCACAGCTGGAGGTAGACTTGGGACCGCAACCCAGGCACCCTCACTCTACAGCCCACATCCTCCCCTCCCTGGGGTGAGAACAAGGGGCTGCTTCCATCCCAGCGATTCTCAGATTATGTTCATTATGCAAAGTCTTATTTTAAAAACTTCCCTGCCTCACCATTTTACCTGCCTCTGTCCGATGAAAGATAAAGATTATCCGACTGAGCCACACAACACTGTACTTTAAACTGTCTTGTCACAAAGTATTAAATAAGATAAATTTGGTGGTTTCGCTGAAGCCCTTGCTGTTCATTTATCCATCCCACCATCCATCATACTTTGCCCGATTTATTTGACTGGCGTTGCCAATTTGGACTTGGAATGGAGGAAGTAATTCAAGTCAGAATTCTCATGCTTTGACAGAAGTGTGTATGTGGAAATCCGCGTCGGACCACCAGCCTCAGCACAGGGACGTTCGCTCCAGCTCATTCCGGGGACGCCAGGATTAGCTATGGCGACAATATTGTTTAACCCAAAATTGCAACACATGATCTGATCAGAGATCTGGGGCTTGTTTCTGGATAAAAGAGGCAGTCCTGATGATATAGTTTGGATACCTAAATTTGGGGTGTTTCCATAACAACTGGACAAAAACGTAACAAAGTAAAATCGAACTGATCCTGGGAAACCCAGGCCCTGCGTTTACTGGCCTGGCCCTAATAATGGCATATATTATGCGACGTCTTTTTTGTGCTGCTTTCACTGTTCAATAAAGCCATTAAAATTAAATAGTGGTAGTAGAATATGAAAAGGTAAATTCCAATAGCTTTTATAATATACAACATAAACTTTAAGATCAGATGATAATTCACGGGGTCCCCCTCCAGTATGCTAAACTTGCAAATCTTCCAGTCTTCCAGAATTTCCGTGCTGTGCTAACCAACTCCAGCGTTGTTCCCTTGCTACAAAACTGGATTTCACCCCCGCTGCTCTTCAGTGAACACTGTAGATTATTGTCTTGGGGCGGAGAAGAGGCAGTTCCGGAACAAAGCAAAGTAGAATTTTCAAGTCTGGTTTTTCTTTTCTACAATTATGGATGACAAGATAGTCACTTCAAAGGAAAGATCATCTGGATATGACTTCATTCTACCGGGTTGTTCCATGTCTGTGGATGTAACAGAGGGGGGTCAGAAGGAGGGACCTTTTGAGCATCTTCATAGAATAAGAGCATCTTTCAGGGCGGAAAGGACCTCACAGGTCAGCAGGTGTAATGGCTGTCATTTCTCAGACGCCCAAAGCAGGAAAGGTGGGAACCCAGCCATCAAAGTTCTCAGGCACATCTCAACTCCATCCAGGACTGCTCCCCTTCCTTCCATCTGTTTTATATGTTGGAGCTCCTGAAAGATTGTTCTTTTTTGTTTGTTTGTTTGTTTGTTTGTTTGTTGTTTGAGCAAAGTTGGGAGGGTTGGGCAGGGAGGTTTTGAAAAAATCAATGAGTTTGCTAAGGGCCACAGGTGGTGGGTGCAAGACTGGAGCCCCCACCGCCTCACACCACACCCCCCTCCCTGCTCTGGTCCCCTGTACCTCCTATCTGCCATCTTGCTGCACCCTTGAGGTCTAGCAGCTTCCACCCATAGATGGAAAGGCACCTCATGGTTGCCCTTACCTGGTGCAGCGATACAGACTGCCAAGGCCCAGTCCGCACACAGCCATAACCAGGGAAGGACACTGCCTATCACCAGCATAGAACACGGCGGTGGGAGCCACAGCCCCCCCAAGCCCCACTGCACCCACAGCGCAGCCCCTGCCTTAGGACTGGCAGTAAGGAAAACGGTGGGAGGGACAAGCAAGGGAGGGATGGAGGAAGAGGGGTTCCGGGGCCGCTGCCTCTGCCTTGAGTGCCCACAACCGTCCCCACTATGTACTCGGGCCCAGCACTCATGGATGTCTCTGGAAGCCCCTGGTGGATCAGGCAGCGCCGAGGGCTACAGTCTACTTGCTGTCTGGTACTGGTACGCTCAATCCCAGCCCCAAAGCAAACTCCCGCATCTCCTCACCCTTCATTTGAGAAGCTCATCTTGGCTCAAAGTCGGTCCCCTGCTCAGAGAAGCAAGAGGCCACCGTTGATAACAATAAACCTCACTACTAATTTGAAACTATTCGATTTTGAAGAAACAGGACAACTTGCCCACTGTTCCTGTTTGCAATTCCTAAGAGCAAAAAGATAAGAGACCAGGCTGGACCCCGTAAAGGGTTTGTTTTTTATTTTGTTTTCCATGAATAAATAGACTCAGGAAGACAATTTTCTTCTGGGCTGCATGACTAAGATCCAATAAGAATAAAAATTATTTTTATTCATTCACTTATATTCATTTCTCATCCAACCGATACCATAGGTAGCCAAATATACTTATATTAGACAATGGCAGGCTAATAACGAAGAGACTAAATATATATCAACTTGTCCTTTTGTCTTTTTTAAAAAGTAACTTGAGCTCGCGTTTAACAAAGGTAACAAAACCTGTTAAAAGTCACTGAGTACCGCCCTAGCAGCATATACCCTAAATCCACGCCATATCTGCGCCCCCCACCCATGCTCTGCTCTCCTCTCCCCATCCCCTCTCGAAGGAGTTGGCCACACACGCTCTGACCCTGGATTATAAAGAATGCACTGGCAGGTGACTTCCTCCCAGATTATTCCAGGACATGACTTGAAAGACTTTTTAAAAAGGGAATGATTTGTAACCCAATAGTATAATTTAAATAAATTGGGTTAATGCTTGCTTCTAACGTTCACGGTTGGTTAATTTCGTTAATTTGATCTGTGTGTCATTTTGATGAAATTGCATTTGATATAGCTCTTTACATTATAAATTGTTAATGTGCTTTAACATATATGACGATAAAATTATTGACCATTCTCATTCACTTGAAGATGGCCTTGGATGAAAACGGTTTGGAAAGTATTACTTGTGCAATAATGATTTGCCCTTGGACTTCATAAATGGAAATGTAATAGAGCAGGTGATTTAGCTAGTGTTACTGAGAATGGTTTTTACAGCTACAAAATAATACTAACTATTATTTTAATACAGTACGTAGTAGGGTAACACATAACACACCAAAATACACTAGAATTCTATTAGGTGTGAGGCTAAGAGGGTTTTTTTTTTAATGTCCTTTAAAAATATATTTCTACATATAGTTAATACATTTGTATTGAATTCCCTTATGTCCTACCGAGTTTTATTTCATCTCATTTAATTCTCCCAAAGGAGAGTTTTGAACTGACAGAGTGAAGATGCTTCATTGCGGTGTCTACCTCATTTTTTCATAAATATTTACAATATGAGATATTCTGAAGCACGATACTACAGATTAGAGAAATATCATGGGGATGAAAAAATGAATACATCTCAGCAATTTTAAAACAGTACTTAAAGTTTTAAAAAAAAATCATTCCCATCACTAAAAAGCTACAAGACCTCTTATTTCCAGGTTTAAAGTAATATATAGATAAAGCATTTTGATTCATATACTTTTTTATGGGGACTCACTCTTCTGCTCACTTATTCAACAGAAACTTTGGGAGAATCTTCCAGGAGCCAAGGCTTCTGCTAGTGCAGGGATAGAACAAGGTCCCAGACTTGTTGATGTTCAGGGGTCAAGCCCCTCTCCCCTGCCAGCCCCAGGGTCCCACCTCACTAAAGAAGAGGCAGCTGGACCCCTGCTCTGCCTCAGATTTTTCCATCCCCCGGGAGCAGCCTGCAGGCAGATGGGCCCCCCCCCAAGCCTGCCCCGTGAGCGTTTGCTGCTCCCCATCACCTTTTTGCTGCTCCCCATCACTCCCTCCCTACAACCCCTGATCTGTATACTTCTGAAGAGAACAAGCTCAAAAGAGTACTTTAAAATAAGCTGTCTTGTAATTCCAGATCCTTTGTCAGGGTGGTTCTTCAGCCCAGCCAACCCTCACCTGTGACACGCGGTCCACAGTGACCGTTCCCAATCTCAAATGACTGCTCTCTCTTTTTAAAAGCCGCTTTGCGGCAGCTTAGCAGCAGAAAAATGGTTATTGAAATCAGGATTGCTGGCGGCTTCTAATGGACCGTCTTGCGAATTGGCTAGAGTGTGTCATATTCCTCATCAGTTTACATGTAATACAAATTTCAAGAAGTTGTCTGAGGCAGAAAAAAAATGGGTTCCTCTTGATCAGCTCTTTATGCTTGAGAAAGAACGTATTTAAATTAAAGAAAATACTAGTCCAAAGAAACCAGACTATTTTGTCTTTTCATGAAGGCAGGCAGTCAGGGTGTTAAGCAAAGTTTGCTGTTTCCCACCAAAAGCAGTTCATTCAATAAGGGCAAATGCTTGGGATTTTTCTTTTCTTTCTCCTCCCTTCTGGGATAACAGTATAATTATAAATATTGTTTATAGGAATCCCATATGCTACAGTCGGGCAAATACAGACACACTGAATTTGATTTGGTTATACTAAGGGGTCTCACATAATCTCTTGATATGAAATTTTATATTCCTCAATTATCTCAAGACCAATGACTCACCTGGTGATGAAAGTGATCTAAATTTTTCAATATGACATTATTATTCAATTATAAAACAGTTGAGCTTTTTCTCCTTACCAGCGTACTCATTTCTAGGCTGATTCCCAAATGATGTTTGCTAAGATGTTAAGTTAAAATGACACCTTCCACTTCCAGCTCTACGTGATGGACAGAGCACAAGTGCTTCCCCTCTCTTGGAGCCCCCAAAAACAATGGTAAAGAATTTCAAGGTAAATAAACACCAAACAGCAAAGGGGCAGGGGGCTGGTGTGGATCTTCAGCAGGTGGGTGATTTCAACAAGTTTCTGAAGACTGAAAGTGCCTCGGACCATGCAGACAGTGTCGCACGGGAGGCCATGGGCAAGAGTAAAGGCAAGTGGCAGCTGCACTGAAGGTGGTTAGGGTGAGAGGCGGGGACTTGCTGAGAGTCTGCGTCCAGAACGGCCGGCTGAACTGGTCCCTCTGCCTCCCCTCCTCCCGGCAGGGTTTCTGGCAATCCCGCATTTATCCCCCCAACTAACAATCTGAGGTTTCCTCTCTAAAGAAGTTGAACAACTATGTGGGGTGCCTGGGTGGCTCAGCTGGTTAAGCGTCCACCTAGATTTCGGTTCAGGTCGTGGTCTCAGGGTCCCGAGATCGAGCCCTGCGTCGGGCTCTGTACTGAGCGTGGAGCCTGCCTGAGATTCTCTCTCCTTCTCCTTCTGCCCCTTCCCCCCTCAAAATAAATAAATTTGTTTATTTACAAAAAGGAATCTGTTAAGGCTTATTTTTTAAAAAAGAGAGAAATTGAACAACTACAGGGCAGGTCTAGAATTTCTAGGACGTCTGCAGCTCCACAAAGTAATGCTTTCTCATTCTGGCATTTGGGGGCTCTCAGTCCCTGACTGGGCGCGCAGGCAGTGCCTGCTGTATGGCAGGCCCTAGGCACGCACCCAGAGGTCCCAGGCAGGATCCATGCCTCGCTGACAACAGTTGAGGAAAGCTTTTCTATCTGCCTCTAATGATCAGCCTTGTCTTTCATTCTTAAACACGAAGGCATGACCAGAGCTCACCAGACATTGAAGGAAAGCTGACGTGAAAGAGAAAGATGAAAATAAATACATGGGATGACCGACTGAATCAAATAATTTCCAGAACAGACGATCACGTAAACACACCCTAACTAGTCTCAGAGAGACTTGAAGACATGGTGCGCTCATAAAAGAAGGGGCTGATGTAAAAAAGGAACAACCAGAGAACAAGAAAGAGCTCTTGGAAATGAATAATATGATTGCCAAAATTAGATGTTAAGAGGACTGAAAAAAAAAATGGAAAAAGATGGGAGACTTGGAGGAGCAATCCGGGAGCTCCAACCCCTGGTTTACAGGCATTCCGGCAAGAGAAGGGACCGGCAGGAGGAATAAGGCGATGGGGCGGAATGATCAAGTCTGTAACAGAGAATGCCCGGAGTTATTAAAGACACCAGTCTTCTGATTGATTTAACAGGCTTTATCGCCAAGGGCTGAGCGGGGTGAATGGGTTCGGGGAAGACCCACGCCTAGATCCATCCTTGTGAAATTTTAGAACAGAAAGAGACAATCTAAAAAGCTTGGGGGGTTGGGGACACCACACTTATCTGTAACACTGGATGAAAAAAAACAATGGATTGATGGCTTCAAAATGTTGAAGCAAAATGATTTTGATGATAAAAATTATAACCCCTACCAAATGCTCTTCCAAAGATCATTCAGTAAAGACAGTCCCATTTGTGGAAGAAACCAAAGTGTAGGGGCGCCTGGGTGGCTCGGGCGGTTAAGCGTCTGCCTTTGGCTCAGGTCATGATCCCAGGGTCCCGGGATCGAGTCCCGCATCAGGCTCCTTGCTCAGCAGGGAGTCTGCTTCTCCTTCTGCCTGCCCTTCCCCCTGCTTGTGCTCTCTCTCTCTGTCAAATAAATAAATAAAATCTTTTAAAAAAAGAAAAGAAAGAAACCAAAAGGTACTTCCCTGTACTGTCTCTGAAGAATGACAGGAGGCTGACCCCAAGCAAACAAGGCAGTAAGCCGAGAAGGAGGAGGAGGTTGGGTGAGGGATGAGCCAGGAAGGCAGTCCCAGGATGACCACCGGGTGAAGCGACCATTCCAAACTGGAGCATGAGGTCAGAGGTCAGAGGACTTCAGGATAAAAGATTCTGGGAAGAGAGTGGCCCCTGCAAAGAACGATGACTGAGAAGCTGGGTGATTTTTAGGATGTGGTAAAGCCACACTTCTCTTTTGTCAACGAGAACGAAGGAAAGCACAGTTGACCCTCGTTACTCACAGATTCCATATTGGGGAGTCTGCCTGCTTGCCAAACTTTATTTGTCATCCCCAAATCAATGCTTTTTCAGTCTTGCAAAGACACACACAGGGCAGCAAAACATTTGAGCGGAATCACTCACCTTCCCAGCTGAGTTCTACTGAGGCTGGCCTTCCTCTTTCATCTCCCACTCAGGAAACCCATGCCCTTTCCATGGCCTGTTTAGTGTCATGGTTTGCACATCTATGTGCTTTCCATGGGTGACTCCACTGTTCGAAATGGCCCCCAGGCACCATCCTGAAGTGCCGTCTAGTGTTCCTGAGTACAAGAAGGCTGCAAATAAATGTGACTTCTGGGGGAAATACGTGTGTTAGAGGAGGTTCGTTCAAGGTTAAGTGAGAGTCGCTAATTCCTGTGAGTTCAATGTTGATGAATCAACAATACATATTATATCAGGTGTCTTTAAACAGAAGCACACTTAAAACAAGGTTGTGTATTGCTTCTGTTGATGAAAAAGTGGTGACCAGAGGCTTGCGGCCACCTAACCCTGTTTCCCCTAGGAGCCGTGTTCACTATTCACTAGTTCGGGGTTCCCGGCTGCTTTGTAGAACACAGCTACTGCCCTCCACCCGAGCCGACAGGGATTCGGAACTTGGGGGCGGCGGGGAGCCATGTAAGAAAGACAGGATCTAAACATGAAGCCACGTGAGATGTGGAATGATTTTTGAACAACACGTTTTCAGAACAAAGAGGATCCACTCGTTGATACTGAGACCCGAGGCGCCCAGTGCCGGACCACAGAAAGGAAATGAGAGCCAGTACCCACTCGATTCTGAAGGGCAAGTCTTTACAAAGTCTTAATCATATAAATGGTGCCTATGAGCATTTCATTTTCAACCTCAGCCTAGAACCAAAATGAAGATTTCACTGTGATTCCGGAACCAAACATAAAGCTTGTGCGTGGGACAATAGCGGCAGGGAGGGCAGAGGTAGGAATGGGGAGGGGGGCAGAGGAGGTAGGAATGGGGAGGGGGAAGGGAGTGGGGGTTCAGGGAGAGATCAAGGTGCACAGCCCCATCCTACATAACAGTGGCTCAGGAGGGAACACCTGAAGTTGGGGGAGTCAGCGCTTGAACTGTGTTATTTAAAGTGCCCAAGGTAGGGGCGCCTGGGTGGCTCAGTCAGTTAAGGGTCCAACTTGATTTCCGCTCAGGTCCTGATCTCACGGGCATGGAATCGAGCCCCAAGTCAAGCCCCGAATCGGGCTCCGTGCTCAACATGGAGTCTGCTTGTCCCTCTCCCTCTACTCCTTCCCCCCCACCGCTCATGCTCTCTCTCTCTCTCTCTCAAATAAATAAATAAAATCTTTAAAAATAAATAAAGTTCCCAAGGTAATCAGCAGAGGAAATAAAAACAGCAGTATGCTGTCAGCAGCTAGAAAAGGGAGGAGAAAGTTCTTGCCCTTCTTAGGCATTGACAGACTGTCTAAAAGTGGAAATAAATCACAAAGTAAAAGGATAAACACTAGAGCTTGGGAGGTGACCACCAGAACTAAAATTATAAAACTGTTACAGAATAACCTCTGGAAGCGAGATTGGGGGTAGGAAGAGTGGGGTGGGAGACTATTGCTTTTCATTTTATGCATTTCTTTACCTTTTTGCTTTATATTACTTTGTGCAAATATTACTTAGATTTAAAGATAAAATAAACTCAAAATTTTATTTTAGATTTTATTTTTAAGTCATCTATCTCCACACCCAATGTGGGGTTCGAACTAGCAACTTTGGGATCAAGAATCACACGCTCTACTGACTGAGCCAGCCAGGCACCCCTAAACTCAAAATTTTAAATAACTTGTTTAACTTTTTTGTTTTCCTTGCTTCAGAGTGACCTTGAGCAAGTCATAATTATGTTTCAGCCTGTTGGTGATGGGCCCTAACAGGGAAGTTCCCAGACTTTCTCAGTTCGCAGAGAAATTAGTGTCTCCACCATTTTTCCTCCAAGCGCCTAGGCCAGAAGAAATGCCTATCAGTTCTATTTATGAAGTGGTGACGTCCGAACAACTTAGTATTTATATCCTAACAATTAAGAGCTACTTGAAAAAAAAAAAACTAATACGTGAATAAGAAGAAAAAAGAATATTTGTATCCCGTTCTTAAATAGCCACAATGAATTACAAAGAGGGTGTGTGCACCTGTTGGGCACTGCACAACTTCTCAAACCTTAGAATCAGGTTGGACACTGCCACTCTCATTTTCTGTTCCACATTGATTTTTCCCTGGCTTTTGCTTTAATCACAGCAGCAACCAAAAACTCAGCTTTGTAGGATATGGAATCATGAGAAAGAAGATAGTACAATCTGTCATGAACTCCTGGTAGGAACACTTTGACCTGGTTGTTGCAGGGTCCGACAGAGGTTGAGTATCACTCTATTTCCCTTGAAAACTTAAACACTTGCTGACTTGTCCCAGGGTACCTTGGTGCACAGTTTGGGAACAATGTCTCTAGCATCTATTTTGAAATTTTGTCACGGTCTATCTTGCAACTTCATTGGAAAATATTTGAGGACAAGGGCCGTGTATATTCCACAACTAATGTAGTTTCTTGTTCAATAATAAATGCTTCATAAATACTATCTTTCATTGAATTGATGATGTCATAGATTGGAAGATGCATACTGATTTCTAGAGATAGTAAAATGTAAAAAAAAAAAAGCATCATAAAATCAATGAAATACAGTAGTTATTTGAATAGGCTGGCATGAGTTTATTGCCCATGTCTGAGTCAACGCTGCAATTTAATATTTACCCTTTGTGATATCTGTAAAATCTAGCTCATCCCTGTCCTTATGGGCTTAAAACCCCATCATAGGAATAAGCCCTAAAACAACGGAGTCTGAATGTGCCCTTTGCCCAACACACACAAAACCAGTCTTGTTCTTCCAACTGTGCTTTTGGAGGGAAAGGGAAAGGAGCAGGCAGCAAGGCATGTTCCGGCCTTCTTCCCCGAGTCCCCACTGTTAGCATGCTGAAAACTCTCCCCTTTGCTTTGCAAGTAATCAGGGGACTTTGTATCTTGGTTTTTCGTGGTCTCTCCGAGATGAAAGGACAGATATATTGCAGATCTAGGTTATCTCTGGTCTGGTTCCCAATTCCTCTTAAGGACTCCAGGATACCCCAGGATTGGCCTGGAGGGTGGGGCGGGTAGAGCTTGGCCACGTGCAGCCTCCAGGGGGCGCTCATGTGGTGCCTGTAACCACTGGGAGAGCTTCATCCAGCCATATTCTTGTCTTCAAACTTGTAAACAAACATAATGTACTGTAGTCCTTAGCTTTGCCTAATTAGAGAAGAAATTGTTATAGAGCAGAAGGTAAATAAATGTAAACATTTAAGTATTAGTCTGATGGAAACACATTTCTCATTGCCATAGTTCTTTTCTCTGTAGACGAGTGGCCCTCCACAGAGATTCGGAGATTCACAGGAAGTAGATAAAAACCCGTTCAGGTTTTTAACTGCTGACTTCCCAAGACTGGATAGAGTCTGGGGAAAGGGTGTCCTGGGAACGAAGAAGTTAGGGGTTACAACGTCTCACCGCTCCAGGCAGAGTCCAGCACGGGCTGGGGACAGGGGTGGTCTGTAAAAGCAGGGTCTTCTCTGGAGCAACGGTGGGTGCCAAGCACTTCCTTCCACCTGTGGGGTCCAGTAGGTGTGACATGTCAGCTCCGTCAGCATCCTCTGAATCCTTAGGAATTCCCGGATGTGGTCTGATTCTTACAATGTCCGGGTCCTCCCAGCGTCCGGGCCCAGGAGTTGGGTGCCCAGCTTCTTAAGCTCAGCGCAGTGTCTACAAAGATGGGTTCCCCAGGCACGGTCTCCCACTGATACCTCAGACGGAGCCGCATCCCCAGCTCTAAGGCCCTAACCTGAAGGAAAGTCTGGAAGCCAAAAAAGAAAGTCTGGTTACAAAACGCTATGCCTGGGGGTGATCCCTACATTTTACACTGTGCAGCTAGAATGCTCCTCTATTTGATCTGACCCTGGTTTTCCCTACTTGGTTGTTTTATCTTCATGAGTGCTTTAAGCATCAGTCCCCTACAGTCACCTGTTTTTAGGGAAATTTGTGACTCCTCTTGGCTGACATTGGGGGAGTCGCTAGGTGGCTTTATCCTGCATACTCAGTCACTCGCTGGTTATTTTCGTTTGAGAAAAATATGGCAGGGTGGGGAGGGATGAGCAGGTCCTGCCCCTGGGGTATTTGTGCCCTGTGCGTCGTTCTCTCTCTCAGTATGAGAGATCATGACCATCTAGCGTGCATAGTATCCACAGGACGAGTCCACTCTGTGATGGACTTTTCAGGTGGTTTCCTTGGCAACCAGAGCTACTAATCTTCCCCCTCCCCCAACTTACCCGTAACTGCAAAAAGCACATAATTGGCCATTGCTAATACATCTTTATGAACCTGTACAGGCTCTCAACTCTTCGGAATTCATTTCCTAAAGGGACTAAAGCTTCTTTACCAGAACCATTTGAAAGTGCATTTCATGAACATTGGGGTGTTTAAGACCGGAATGACCTTCAGGATCAATGAGTCACCTCCCCATCTTACAGATGAAGCCCACACCAATGACACACAGAGCTTGCCCAGCTAGTTATGTAGAAGCGGGACCTGGCCCGGGGCTTCTTGCTCCCGATCCTGGGGGCTTTCCACTGTACCAGGAGCCACCTCCGTTATGGACACCACCACCGGCTAACAAAGCTGTCGTGTAGCGCTCTCTGGGGACAGGACCAATTCACATTGCTTAATGAGTCCCCTGTGCCCTGGGTCAGCGATGACCAACAGACGGATGCCTGACCTCGGCTTCCTTAATGTAAATAGATGGTTAGGACCTTAATATTGCAGTCGCTTCCTTTCTCCAAGGGAGGACGTCTGAGTGGCTTCACTGAGAGGCAGCAGCCTAGGACAGAGGACGCACAGAAAATGTGGAAGTTTTAAAAAGGGTGATATCGTTTGATCCCTGTGCCTTTCTATGAAAGAGATAATATTCTAAGGCTATTTGCTCCTCTTTGCTTGAACTTAACTTTGATGAATACCTGTATCTTTTGATGGCAAAACGACTCATAAAAGAGGAGTATAGTAAGTGCATATGAGCACGTAAAAAATAATGTATGTGAAGTACGTAATAAAATGCCTCAAACGCACATTATTCACCTTTGGGATAAGGAGACGTCGAGGGTGGGGCTGGCTGCCAAATCCATGGTGTTTACATAAAACTCTTCTGTGGTAACAGCGTAATCAACTACTTTAGGAACCTGAACTTTCTGTTCATTCTTCCACCCAGATTAAATAAATCCCAGCTTCATGTCTTTCCTATCAGCTGTGCCTCTGTGTCGCACTTTCTTCCATCATATTTTTCCCCACTTTCTTGGACCTTTTCATGGCCACCTTGGCTGTTGGTAAACTGGCCTAGCTAGCGTGTGAGACAGGCAGCCTCCGCAACAGGACCAGTCTCAGTTTCTTTTTGACCTTCTTATTTTGCATTCCCAAACGAAATGGCCAGTGAAAATGACATTGCCCTTGGAGCAGAGAACTTTGATTCATTAACGCATTTCCTAGAGATTTTGTTTCCTTTTTTCCCCCTTTGGTCATGCCTGTTTGTCCTGTCTCATTTGCTTTTACTTATTCTGGAATATATCCCATCATTTGGTCACAGTACTTCCTCAACCAATGGGTGAAGCTCTATTATGACTCTCTGAATGAGCTTTTCGGAAGTATATAATTATCTTATCTTCATACAGAAGATAGCTTCCTGAAATAACAATGAGCTATAGGCGTGTCTCTCGGTGCATTGTACTTGGAAGTCTCCTCTTCGGGCTGATTCTGAAGTTTCTCCCCCAAATCAGCCTGGACTCCTCATTCCAAGGAGCAGAAGCTTGGGCTGCTTTGTAGCTTTTAATTTGCTAGGTTTGGTTACTCTGCATTAGCATGTTTAACAAACTGCATCTTCTGACGTATTTCTGTTTTTAAGAAGGCTATACGATTGGAGAATTTAGAAAAGCACTTCCATCCGAGAAACGCACAGCCCCTCTGGGTCATCAGTCAGCGCTAACCATGATAGGCGTTGCCCTATTAACTATTAACTAAGTCCTCTGAAGTCAGGAATTCTATTCATTCTCTTGCTGCTGCTATAATAAATTAGCCCCAATTTAGGGGTTAAAGCAATACGAATTTATTACCTGACAGTTCCGGAGGTCAGAAGGTGAAAATCAAGTTCTCTGGGCTAAAGTGAAGGAGTTGGCAGGGCTGGTTCCTTCTGGAGACTCTGAGGGGAGAATCCATTGCTTCTCCCGTTACACCTCTTCCTACTCGCTCATCTCCGGCCCCCTCCTAAAAGAACCTTTGCAGTTACACTGGGCCCGCCCAGATACTCCAGGATAATCTCCCCATCTCAGGATCCTTGACTTCATCATATCTTCAAAGTCTCTTTTGCCATATGCAGGGGTTCCGGGCATCTTTGGGGCCATTGTCCTGCAGACAACAGCACCATGACCCCTTTCTCTAGTGACTTTCTTTGGCCTCTCCGCTTGTGGTTGGGCTGACTCAACAGGGTGGGGAGATGTTTGCAGGGTGGCTGCCGATGCCCTGCGAAGCCCCCATGCCCAGCTCCCAGCCCTCAGTGGCCTGCGGTGACAGCCAGGTCTCAGCTGCCTCCCCAGGACCACCAAATGTGTCACATTGTGTCCTGGTGCCCCATCACCATTCCCCAAATGCTTGCCGACCCACCTTCCTCACCCTGCCTTCTTTCCTTCTCAGCATCGTGTTAGTGCCGGGAGGCCTCCGTGTCAGCAAGCTGAGAGGGAAACTGAGGCAAGATGTCGGGCCGGAGCGGGAAGAAGAAAATGTCCAAGCTGTCCCGTTCGGCCAGGGCCGGTGTCATCTTCCCCGTGGGCAGGCTGATGCGTTACCTGAAGAAAGGGACCTTCAAGTACCGGATCAGCGTGGGTGCTCCCGTCTACATGGCGGCAGTCATCGAGTACCTGGCAGGTAACGTGTCACCCCTCCCGGCTCCCCGCCCCTGCCACCCCAGGACAGGGAGGATCGCTTCCCTCGGCAGCTGGCTCGAGGCTCCTGGGGGTGCTAATGGGGTTTCCGCTTGCCTGCTTGGCTAAGATTCATTTTACAGCCTTTAGGGGAGGGCGTAATGACAGGTAATCAACATGGAAAGAAGAGAACACGCCATCAAATGGCTTTTCTAGACCAGCCGTGGAAAAGGTGTGTCTTGCTTTAGGCAAACACAGCCTGTAAAAGTCTAGGTTCCTGCAGAAGAGAAACTCCAGGGAAGATTGGGGGTGGAGGATGCGGAGTAGGTGCCCCTAGCTTTCTTTCTTTTTTTTTTTTTTAAGATTTATTTCTCTAAATAAGGAGAGAGAGAGTGCACAAGTGGGGGGAGGGGCAGAGGGAGAGAGAGAAGCCTCAAGCAGACGCCCCGCTGAGTGCAGAGCCTGACACGGGGCTCAATCTCAGAACCCTGAGATCGTCACCTGAGCCAAAACCAAGAGTTGGACACTTAACCGACTGAGCCACCCAGACACTGCCCCCTGCACCGTTTAGCTTTCTTATTGTTGTTCTGTCACAGTTAAACAGAAACCATACTTCAAAATCTCAAGGATGCTTTTAAAAGATATAAAAATATATAACATATTTATAAATAAAATATATAAAATATATAAAAATAAAAATATGAATAAGTAAGTGTGATTAGTTCCTTGAGGGGTCATTTTAGCCATGAGCAACAATGTCTTTGACTCTGCCCAAGGTTAACAAATCCCCCAGGTGCCAGGTTTAAATCCCTTGGGCAGTCCTCCGGGCAAAGCAAACCTCTCCAAACTGTTTCTCCCAGAAGCCGAGCCCCCTGTAGCCACAGCATGAGCACCCATGGGTGTGGCAAGGCTGGACCCAGTTTCTGGTCCCAGGTCCCTCTTCCCCTTCTGCTTCTCCCTCAAGAGCAATCTCTTCTTCCTCTTCGATGCTCGATCCTGTTCTGCCTTCTTGGTCCCCCATCTGTCACCAAGCAACGTTAGCAATGAAAGGTTTGCTTTGATCCACTCGTGGAAGCCTTCTCTCCCTGGAGCTTCCTCAGGCAGACCTTGGCATCTTAAGCCTGTCCCTTATTGTGAAATGAAAGGCTTGTCCCTGGGCTAAAAGTTGTTCACTGGCACCCTTTAGGAGGTTGGAGAGAAGGGGGGGAGGGCTGGGTAAGTTGGTCCAATCAAGTGTGAGAGAGCAGTGTTTTCAAAGCGCCAGCCGTCCTGGGGATCTTGTTGACAAGGTCTGGGGTGGGGCCTGAGACCCGGCCTTTCTAATGCGCTCCCAGCAGATGCTGATGCTGGTCCAGGGACCGCTCAGAGGAGTGAGACTCTAGCCAGGCTTGTAGTAGCAGCAGCCTAAATGCTCGAGGATGCTTGTTTAAAAGGCAGGATCCTGGTTGCGCTCCCCCACCTCCACCCCACATACACATCCTGTGGTCTGATTCACTGGGTCTGGAATGAGACCTGCGAATCTGGTGGAGAAATCTGCCGGCTCAGAGAGGGAAAGGTGAATGAAGCTTTAAAACTACCTGTTAGGTCCACATCACCCAGTGAGACTGGGAGACACCGAGTAACCAGAGATCCTATAGCCTCCAAGCAGGAAGTGGGGGTTCCCTGAGGTCATTCGACCCTAAGCCACGGACTTCTACTACACTACATTGCCCCATTATAATGCTGGTATACGCAAACAATAGTTAAGTATATCCCTTGCCCCCACTCGGTGAAGGTCTAAACTTGGTGCATAACAGAACCAACTTTGGCCTTTTGAATCACTGGCATCTCTTAGTCTATGGTTCTGATAAAAGCTGATGTTTTCCTTTCATTCATTTAACAAATATTTGTTAGGCATCAACATGTCAGTGTACACAGCAAGTCCTTAGACTCTTCCCCGGTATTAGAATCAGATCACTGATATGATTTTTAATTTATCTCGGATTAGAGCCACCGGACCCCATAGCAATGCATACTAAAGCCCGAACGTCACACTGTGGACTTGGAGCCAGCACATCTTTAAAGATTTATAGTATCTCCCAAAGTAGAACCAGTTTTTCAAATTGATTACTCATCACCCTCCATTCACTCAACAATCTTTTATTGAACACTTCCTATATGCCCGGTGTTCTCGATGCTGAGGCTACAGCACAGACCCAGACAGGCGGGAATCCTTGCCCTCGAGCAGGTGCATTCTGGGGAGGAGAAGCAGCAAACAAATAAGTGAAGTGTGTGTGATTCTCAGATGGTGACAAATGCTAGGGGACAAACAAAGCCAGGAAGGAGAGAGAGTGTTCCGGGAATAAGGGGGCGAGCGGGGGCTGTGAATCGCACTAGCGAGTCAGAGGCCCCGCTGGGCGCCGGGCGCCGGGCCGGGAGTGGGCATGCGCGTGTCTGCGGGCCGGCGCTCCAGGCAGGGGGAAGGCAGGTGCAGGGAGTTGGAGGAGCGCCAGTGGGCGGGACGCGGGGGCCGAGGGAGGGCTTGGCCTGTAGAGGAGGCCCGAGGAGAATGGGCGGGTGGGGGAGAAGAGCTTGCCGTGGGAGTTCTGGAGGGTTTCTAGCGGACGTGGAAGTGACGTGACCCTGTGGGGAGAGGGTACCAGGGCGGAAGCAGGGTAAGTAGCAAGAAGGCTCTTGCAGAGATCCGGTGAGTGGGCAGCGAAGGTACCGAGAGGCGGTCAGAGTACCGATCTATTGTGAAGGCAAAGCCAGCGGGGTTTGCCAGTGTGTTGGACGTGAACTAGGTGAGAGGATGAGCAGCTGGAAGGAGGCCGTTGCCAATAACACTGTGTCCCAGGGGCCAGTCCCAGCAGCCAGCAGGGTCCTGGGCCAAGAGTTGGAGGTGAGGTTGGTCCTCTGAAGCCCAGGCCTATTTTCTGCGTCCCTTGCTTCCCTTCCTGTCAGTTTAAACCTGGTGTATCTGCTTACCAGCTCTGTTACCTTGGGCTAATTCCTGAACCTCTCTGAGTTTCAGGTGTTTCCAGACCTAACTCATTTAACTCCATTCATGAACCAACGTATATAAAATGCCCGGTGCATAGGATACACTCAGTAAATGGTCATTCTTCTGCTGTCCCTTCTGTTAAAAGCTGATGAAATCATTCAGGGCAAAGATAATGACCAACTCCTTTAACGTGTTATATTTTGGGTCTGTACTTCATTTTACTGAAACAAAAAGTTTTAAGCCAAACGAATGAATCATTATTAGTAGAATTGCAGGCCATTGTTGGGTAAGTAAAAGGGGGGGTTGTTACTTTTGGGGTGGGGTGGTGGCCATCAATTGACTTTGTTTAGGAAAGGAGGTTCAAAGCATGAGAGCGTCCTGTCACCCTTGAAATGACCATCAACATTCATGACACAAATCTTAACTGAGCTTCTCCTTCAGATCAGGCCTTGAAGATGCAGGAGAAAGCAGAGAGACTGGGTCCTGCCTCGGAAGGCGGGGCTTGCTGACCAGCAGGGCTGAGGAGCATTAAGCACAGCACAATAAGTTGGCATGCATGCTGGGCAGGGAAGTGACGAGAGCTTTGGAAAGCGTGTGTGAGGTGGGGTGCAGGGGGCTACCCCTTGTAAAGTAAGAGTTGTTAGGACTGAAACCAGGTTTGCAACCCTGGTTTTTCTTAAATTGATTGGTTTCAAATCCTGAGGACTAAGCTCATCTCCAGAGATTCTGGGGGTATGTTTTATGCATCAGGATTTTTTTAAAGCTCCCCCAAATTATTTTGGTGGCAGGCAGAGTGGAGAATTAGTAGGCATTAAGTAGATTCTGATGGAGGATTGAGCTAGGGGGAGATTTTCAGGTGGGGTAAAAACGAGGGTGAAGACCCGAAGTTTAGAGGAAGTATGTGGCCCCTTCCAGAACGTGGAGGAGTTTCTTACCTGGAGCAGAGCTGGGAAATGGGAGGGGGTAACAGACGAGATGGGTAATGGGCAGGCAGGTCCTTGAGGGCCGTGATGAAAATGTATATGTTATGCACACACATGTACACATGGGTATAGAAAGGAGGAGGTAGCATCTGGGAGACATCACTTGGGCTTTAGGTGAACGGTTGGTGGGAAGCAAGATCAGAATCCAGGAAACCATTGAGGGCTGTTTCTGTTTTTGTGTCACTTATGAGAATTGATAGTGGCCAGGACAGGGGTATGCAGAGGGGATGATGAGAAGAAATGGACAAATTGGAGAGATACGTGGGGGGCTAGAGTCATCTCTGCTCAGTGATGGATTGGATGGAGGGGGGAAAGGGCATCAAGGAAGGCATGAATCTTTGAGGCTTGGGCTGGCTCCTTTCTTCAAGCCAAGCTGCTATGGGTTGAGGAGTGGAGGTGGGGACTCCACTCTAAGAGGACTGGCCAAAGGGACGAGAAGAGGAAAGTAGCTGGTCCATGAGAATGGTACCTGTCGCTGAAGCAAGAAACAATGGGAGAGAAACAGGGTGCAGGGCGAGGGGCTCAGTGGGGGGCCCATAGGTTTCGGGTCTCTGCAAGGTGCCCTAGAGGACAAATTCTGGCTCTGCCACTTATCAGCTGAGGACTGTGAGGTGTGTCATTTTACCCTCATAGTGTCATGGTGAGGACTACATAAGACAATGCACGAAAGGGGGCTAGCACTGCTTGGAGTACATGGTAGCAACTGGCCCCTGGGGCTAGTGCTGTTATTGAGTGAGGCCCTACTGGGCGTGTCTGGAGCCAGCAGGGAGCTGTGAGCTGGAAGTACAGATGGGGCACCGTGGGCAGACTGCAGTAAAGGCCAGCAGAGCGAGTGAGGCGACTGGGCGACAAGACTGGGGAGCCTGGGACCAGCCGAAGCAGCACCTATGTTGCACAGGTTTCTGGGCCAAGTGGGGGAAGCGCGGCAAGGGAGGCTGAGGAGGGCAGCAGAGTTAGGGAGGAATGGCTCACGGGAGAGTCGGTGTCTGGGAAACCGAGGAAAGGTAACCATCAGTAGTGATGCCAATAAAACCAGACAAGGACAACAGATCTAGCCACCTCAAGGTCATGGTGACCCTGATGGGGACGGTGTGGGTGGTCAAAGCCAAACTGCAGTGGGTTGAGGAGCTGGACGGGACAGGAGACAAAGGGAGTGGGGACTCTTTTAGGGAGTTTGGCTCAGAAGAAGGGAAGAGAGAGGTTGACAGCTGGTGATTTGGCAGGTGGGAGAGGGTGTGACACGGAAGAGGCTTGAGCCTGGGGTCTTCACATTCAATCTTCAGCTTCCCTAACCATACCTGAACTTCAGCATTTCCTTCCTTTATGAATGTGGGCGATAAACCACGGTAGTGTGTCAGCAACACCTGGGACTTTTTGACCAATTGAAATCACTGATGTTTTCTTATTATAGTCACCTTGTTACAGATACATAGAAATATCATTTATACATCTTACTTCAAAATCACAGTAGTTATTAGACCTGCCACTAGATCTTGTTACTTAATGTGTTAATGAAGAAGCACACAGACTGCTATATTCCAGATTTTTTAATACTTTGAAAATTACATTTCATTATCATTGGTTTTCTTTGTCATCCTATGTATTTTATTTTATGCATTTAAAACTTTATCCTAACACTCATTAGGATGGTTATTAAAAGAATTCCAATTGTTGATGAGGATGTAGAGAATTGCAACTCTTGTGCATTGCTGGTAGGAAGGTAAATTGGTATAGTTGCTGTGGAAAACAGTGTGTGGTTCCTCAAAAAGTTAAACAGAGAGTTCAGCCAAGAAATCAAAGAAGAAATAAACAAGTACATAGAAACAAATGAAAATGAAAATACAACAGTGCAAAACCTTTGGGATGCAGCAAAAGTGGTCCTAAGAGGAAAGTTCATAGCAATACAGGCCTAACGCAAGAAACAAAAAAAATCTCAGACAGCCTAACCTTACACCTACAGGAACTAGAAAAAGAAGAACAAACAAAACCCAAAACTAGCAGAAGGAGGGAAATAATAAAGACTAGAGCATAAATAAATATGATAGAGAAACTAAAAAAACTTTAGAACAGATCAATGAAACCAAGAGCTGGTTCTTCAAAAAGATCAACAAAATTGATAAACCTCTAGCCAGACTCATTTAAAAAGAGAGAGAGAGAAGACTCCCATAAAGAAAATCACAAATGAGAGGAAAAATACCAACTAACACTACAGAAAGACAAAGGATTATAAGAGAGTATTATCAAAAACTCTATGTTGGGGTGCCTTGGTGACTCAGTTGTTAAGCGTTTGCCTTCGGCTCAGGTCATGATCCCAGGGTCCTGGGATCAAGCCCCGCATCGGACTCCCTGCTCAGGGGGAAGCCTGCTTTTCCCTCTCCCTCTGCCTGTTGCTTGTGTTCACTCTCTCGCTGTCTCTCTCTGTTAAATAAATAAAATAAAATAAAACTATGTGCCAACAAATTGGACAACCTAGAAGAAATGGATAAATTCCTAGAAACTACAACCTTCCAAAACTGAAGCAGGAAGAAATAGAAAGTTTGAACAGAACAGTTGCCAGCAAAGAAATTGAAGCAATAATGAAAAAACTCCCAGCAAACAAAAGTCCAGGACCAGACGGCTTCACAGGCAAATTCTACCAAACATGTAAGGAAGAGTTAATACTATTCTTCTCAAACTATTCCAGAAAATATAAGAGGAAAGGAAACTTCCAGATTCATTCTATGAGGCCAGCATTACCCTGACACCAAAACCAGATAAAGACACCACAAAAAAAGAGAACTACGGGCCAATATCTCTGGTGAACATAGATGCAAAATTCTTCAACAAAATACTAGCAAACTGTATTCTCCATGATCAAATGGGATTTATTCCCAGGATGCAAGGGTGGTTCAATGTTTACAAATCAATCAATGTGATACATTGCATCAGTAAGAGAAAGGACAAGAACCATATGACCATTTCAACAGATGCATAAGAAGCATTTGATAAAGTATAACATCCATTCATGATTAAAAAAAAAACCCTCAAAGAGTCAGTTTAGGGGGAACATACCTCACTATAATAAAAGCCTTACATGAAAAATCCACAGCAAACATCATACTCAATGGGGAAAAACTGAGAGGTTTTCCTCTATGGTCAGGTATAAGACGAGTATGTCCACTCACCACTTTTATTCAACATAGTAGTAGAAGTCCTAGATACAGCAATCAGACAACAAAAAGAAATAAAGGGCATCCAAATTGGTCTGGAAGAAGTAAAACTATTTGCACTATTTGCAGATAACATGACATATATATAGAAAACCCTAAAAACTCCACACACAAAAAAACTACTAGAACTGATAAATGAATTCAGTAAGGTCGCAGCATACAAAATCAATGTACAGAAATCTGTTGCATTTCTATACACTAATAATGAAGCAGCAGGAAGAGAATTAAGAAAACAATCCCATTTACAACTGCACCAAAAATAATAAAGTACCTAGGAATAAACCTAACCAAAGAGGTGAAAGACCTGTATTCTGAAAACTATTAAACATTGATAAAAGAAATTGAAGATAACAAAAAGAAATAGATTGGAAGAACAAGTATTGTTAAAATGTCCATACTACCCAAAGCAATCTATAGCTTTTATGCAATCCCTGTCAATACCAACAGCATTTTTCACAGAACTGGAACAAACAACCCTAACATTTGTATGGAACCACAGAAGACCTTGAATAGTCAAAGCAATCTTGAAAAAGAAAAACAAAACTGGAGTTATCACAATTCTGGACTTCAAGTTATACTACAAAACTGTAGTGATCAAAACAGCATGGGACTGGCAGGAAAACAGACACAAAGATCAATGGAGCAGAGTAGAAAACCCAGAAATGAACCCAGAATTATATGGTCAATGTCCAACAAAGCAGGAAAGAATATCCAATGGGAAAAAGACAGTCTCTTCAACAAATGGTGTTGGGAAAACTGGACAGCCACCTGCAAAAGAACGTAACTGGACCACTTCTTACACCATACCCCAAAATAAACTTGAAATGGATTAAAGACCTAAATGTAAGACCTGAAACCATAAAAATCCTTGAAGAGAACACAGGCAATAACTTCTCTAAAATCGGCCATAGCAACATTTTTCTAGATATGCCTCCTGAGGCAAGGGAAATAAAAGCAAAATTAAACTATTGGGACTACATCAAAATAAAAAGCTTGTGTGGCACCTGGGTAGATCAGTCAGTTGAGTGTCTGACTCTTGATTTCAGACCAGGTCATGATCTCAGGGCCCCAAGATGGAGCCCCATGTCTGCTCCACACTCCGCGGGGAGTCTGCTTGAGATTCTCTCTCTCTCTCCCTCCCCCTCTGCCCCTCCCCCACCCTGTGCACTTGTGTGCACATTCTCTCTCTTTCTAAAATAAATACATCTTTTAAAATAAAATAAAATAAAAGCTTCTGCACAGCAAAGGAAACAATCAATAAAACTAAAAGAGAACCTACTGAATGGGGGAAGATATTTGCAAAGGACATATCTCATAAAGGGTTAATATCCAAAATATATTTAAAAAAACTTAGACAACTCAACACTCAAAAAACCAATAATCCAATTTAAAAATGGACAGAAGACATGAGTAGACATTTCCCCAAAGAAGACATCCTGATGGCCAATAGACGCATGAAAATATGCTCAACATCACTCATCATCAGGGAGATATAAATCAAAACCACAATGAGATATCACCTCGCAATCAAAAACACAAGAAACAACAGGTGTTGGCCAGGATGTGGAGAAAAAGGGACACTTGTGCACTGTTGGTAGGAATGCAAACCGGTGCAGCCAGTCTGGAAACTAGTATGGAGATTCCTCAAAAATTAAAAAAGAACTACTCTACAATCCAGCAATCGCACTACTGGGTATTTACCCAAAAAAATACAAAAACATGAATGCAAAGGGATAAATGCACCCCTATGTTTATTGCAGCATCATTTGCAATAGCCAAATTATGGAAGCAACCCAAGATATCTATTGATAGACGAATGGATAAAGAAGATGTGGTACACACACACACACACACACACACACACACACACACACACCATGGAATATTATTCAGCCATCAAAAAGAATTGCCATTTGCAATGTTGTGGATGGAGCTAGAGAGTATTATGCTAAGCCAAATAAGTCAGTCAGAGAAAGACAAATACCATATGATTTCACTCATATGTGGAATTTAGGAAACAAATGAACAAAAGAAAAAAGAGAGACAAGCCAAGAATCACTCTTTTTAAAAATTTTTTAAAGATTTTATTTATTTATTTGACAGAGAAAGACAAAGTGAGAGCAGGAACACAAGCAGGGGGAGTGGGAGAGGGAGAAGCAGGCTTCCCGCGGAGCAGGGAGCCCGATGCGGGGCTCGATCCCAGGACCCTGGGACCATGACCCGAGCCGAAGGTAGACACTTAATGACTGAGCCACCCAGGCACCCCAAGAATCAGACTCTTAACTACAGAGAACACACTGATGGCTACCAGAAGGGAGGTGGTTGGAGGGATGGGGGAAATAGGTGATGGGGATTAAGGAGGGCACTTGTTGTGATGAGCACTGGGTGTTGTATGGAAGTGTTGAATCACTATATTGTATACCTGAAACTAATACTACACTCTGTTAACTATATTGGAATTAAAGATAAAATGCTTAAGGTAAAAAAAAGAAAAGTTAAATGTGCAATTATCATATGACCCAGCAATTCCACTCCTGGGTATATGCTCACCCAAAAGAATTGAAATCAGAGACTTAAACAGATATTTATACACAAATATTCATACGGCATTATACACAGTAGCCAAAAAGTGGAAACAACCCAAGTGTCCATCAACAGATGAATGGTAAACAAAACGTGGTCTGTCCATGCAGTGGAATGTTACTCAGCCCTAAAAAGGAAGTTCCGATACCTGCTCCACGTGGCTGAGCCTTGAAGACTTTCTGCAAAATGAGATCGAAATACGCAGACATAACAAGACAAATTTTACACGATTCCACTTTGATGCAGTATCAGAGCAGTGAAATTTATAGAGACAGAGCATGGAGAGGCAGTTGTAGGGGCCAAGGGGGATGGGCATTATAGTTAATGGGCACGGAGCTTCCATTTAGGATGCGGAAGTGCTGGAGATGGATGGTGGGAACGGTTGCGCAACACTGGGAATGTAATTGATGCCACTGAGTTATTCACTTAGAAATGGTAAATTTCATGTTCTGTATATTTTATCACAGTTTTAAAAAGCCCTTTATTCTGAGAAGGTCCATAGGCCTCACCAGACTACCGAAGGAGTTCCTGGCACCGACAAGGGTGCAGCATCCGTGGCAGAGGGAGAGAAGCTAGAGATGCTGGAGACAAGTGGCCCACTGGGGAAGTGGGGCCCCTGGGGCCTCTGGAGCTGGCTGGAGGTTCTGGCTGAAGGGGGTAGGTCCCTCCTCTGGCTTCCAGAAGGAGAGGAGCAGCTGAGTACAGATGAGCACACCACAGTGTCCCCATATAGGCACATCAGCCTCTGGCCGACACCTTCCTCCTACACACACAGAGCATCACCTTCCCTGTCTCTCCTTACTGAACCTCATAAAACAGCTAATGTTCTGGGACCCGCCAGGCCTGGATGGGTAATTCCCTGTGGCCAGCTTACGTCTCCCTTCAGTTCATGACTGTGGGCTCTGAAGGTCCTCTCTCCTCACTCGGTGCCTTGAAAGGGGGGCCTCGAGTCACAGGCATGGCCAGTAAGAGGAGGCTGGGGGCTACTTCGCTAAAAAAGAAAGTCGCACAAATTTTCAGCTACTCTGGGTGAGAGAGAGCAGTCTGCCTTGCGTGATTTCTCTGGACTGGGCCCGGGTTCCACACATCACCACGATGTTAAAGCCATGCAGTGTTTCTAGTCCCAAGAAAGGGGGAGGAGGTTGTACAACCTGGTGGCAGATGCATGCTGAACTGCTCATCTAGACTGTCCCTTTCACCTGAGACAGCCTCAAGCCTCCCAGAATGGACATCACATTCATACTTCAGTTTGTCGATCTGTAGTGTTGGTCCAGTTCACATCTCGAATAGAAGTGAGGGAAGATGGACTGAAAAAGCAAGCCCCCAATTCTGGAAAATAGTTTTGTATTTACCAACAATAGATATAACATAAATGTAAGATGTTGAAAATGAATAATTTAGATCATTTTTGTAGTGAGGAAACGTTCTGTAACATATTTTTAATTGATAGGACAAACAGGTTTTTTAAAAAGCTTGAATTTCAGGTCATCTTCAGTCATTGTGTCACATAGAAACCCATCATTTACATCATTTCCAGACAATCGGGTCTCTCCATTTAACAGCAAGCATTTCTTTATCTGCTAATTTTCATTTATTACATTTATGTCTTGAAAAGATCACTTTGGCATCCAGGGCCACATGTACGGTTGTGCAGCTTGTACACTGTGCAAGGACCCGCAGTGAAGGGAGTATCACTCCACTCATAGACCTCCAAGATTTGTATATTTATTATGAGCACTGCCAGCAGATGGCAGTAAAGGGTGTTATTCTAATGAAATCAGGGAAGTAAAGTATCTGGCAGAAGGGACATCTAATTTGTACAGAGGTGCCTATGGGCCAACAGTGGCCTTGTTGGCATGGATCTGGAGGAAGACAAAAATGGGGGCGGGGAAACCATTTGGACAGCCATGACAACTATCTGGGCTCAAAGAGAAGAGGGCCTAAACTCAGGTAATGGCAGCAGGTGCGGAGAAGAGGGGCAAAGGTGTGTGACTCGTGAAGCCAAGAGGAGGTGAGAAGGGGAAGGGGAGGGAAGGACTGCCAGGTCTCTGGGAGGAGCTGTATGTGGACAGAGCTGCCACCCCCAAGGAAATGATTTGGATTTGGGGAACGTGGTGAGGTCGATTTACCTGTGGAACACCCAAGGGAGGCTGTCCAGGTAACACCACATCAGGACTGGAGGTGCGGATCTGGTGACATGGGCACGTGGGAAGCTAGAGCCGTGAGTGGATGGGGTTTCCCGGGAAGACTGCATGGCCTGGGCAGACCAGAGGGCCCAGACAGACCCCTGGGGGCACCATCACCTCACGGGCAAATGGGCAAGGAAGAAGGGGTTGAGGAAGGAGACAGTCTTGAAGGCGTGGCCACTCTGTGCCCTCTGTCCCAGCCCGACAGTTACCCCACTATTTCCCGTCTCCTGTGGGCTGGGGTATCCAATGTTGGTTTAAATTGTGGACAAAATGAGAGGACCAACTCTTCCAAGATTATGTGCATGATGAGCTTTCCAACATGTTCCCTTTTGGCTACAGAAATCATTTTTTTATGACCAGATTCTAAGCTGTATTCCAGATGGTTCCTATTGCTGGAAGTGTGACTTTCAAGAATATAGAAGTCTATAGACTTCCATGGAAGTCTCCACCACTTGACAGAATAATAATCTTCTCACAAAATTTTCAGCAAAACAAATTTGTGCTGTATAAATCCATTTTTCCTACTGACTGCCAATAGAAGGATACTTATGTTCTCAAGATCAATGAAATCACTCAAGAATGTAACAAACATTTATAGTTCGTGTGAATATATTGGTCATAATAACATTTGAAAATATTAATAATAATTAATGCTATTTCAGACATTTAAACCATGAAGTCCTTGTCATAAGGAATGGTCAGACCAAATATCCAACAGAGAAGTCCTTGGTCTAGATTTTCAGCTGTGTATTGTTAAGAAGTTTTTCTCTTTCTAGAGCAAAAGTCTACCTCTGCTTTTGCACTAGAGCACAGAACCAAGGTTTTTCTCTCCTCTAACTGATTTGGGAAGGGCTAGTACAGGAGCCCAGTGGCATGCTGGCCGAGCCTTGCCTGTGTGCCCTGCGCGGGACTGCCTACTGCATCTCTCCCTCAGTCTTTGGCTGGGCAGCTTTGGATTCCGGCGGGCTGTCCATCTGTGAATCCAATGTCCACGCATCTGTCTGTCTGTCAAGCTGAAAGTAACCCGAACTCAGGCGCTTCCTGAAGGGTCCAAGTCTGTAGGGCTTCCCATTTAGCCCAGCCTCCCATGCTGATAGCTAATTTGCGGAATTTGGCAGGACGCTCAAGGTCCTCTAAGTGCGGGTGACATGGGGAGGAAAGTGGTAGTCCAAGATGCTAGGTTAAATTCTGTTGCTCAGAAGCTTAAAAGTGGGAGGCTCCCTGACCCCCCCCAATCTAGAAAAAAGAATGAGAGGAGTACTCCTTCTTCCCAGGTGTGGGGCCCCCAAGATGAGCAGGTGCAGGCAACTCCTTTGTGTTGTACACAATGGGGGGCTGTACATTTTAACCTAGAGTCGAAAAAGCCCGCCTATTAGTGAAAGCTTTATAACTACATTTCTTTGTGATGGGTACCCTTCTTGTACGGGAAAGAAAGGGTTGGGCGCAGCTTGAACGCAGCCAACCAGATGACCTAATAGGGCATGAATTTCAAATACTCTATCCCATTGTCCCAACAAATGTGCTCATACTTCCCAAACTACAGTCCCCCAGCCTTTGATTCCAAAAACACGGCCACCATATAAATGGGTTGTTGGTAAACGCAATATTCATTGCTTAATAACCTGGAAAAGATATTGTGAGAATGAATTTGCAGTGATTTAGCACTTTTCATTATGGAAATTCTATATAAATATTTAACTCTAATGTGTATTTTATTCTAATTTTTTGTTAATCACATTTGCTTAGTTAATATGGCATACTTATGCAGTTTTTTTTATTGCCATAGATTTTTATGAGTGATGGCAATTTCATGTGCTATTTATTTGAAATTAGGTTGATTGTAAAGACTCACACAGAATTGCCTGTTAATTTTAGAGCTTGGTATTTATGCCATTGTACCAGCAAATTCTCCCAACACACACACACACACACACACACACACACACACACACACACACAACTCTGCCACCACATTATCAGTGAGACAGCACATCAGCACATTGCCTCTAGCTTTCTAAGGGAAGGAATTTTTCTTTGAAGCCTCATTAATACTTTTGAAGGTGGACAAATTTGATTAGCAGAACATCCCTCCGGAATTGAGGAAGAAAGAGACAGAGGAGGAGGGGAAAGCGTATAGATGGCATGAACCAATTCTATAGATTTTTTTTAATTTTTTTATAGATTTTATTTATTTATTTGAGAGAGAGAATGAGATAGAGAGAGAGCACGAGAGGGAAGAGGGTCAGAGGGAGAAGCAGACTCCCTGCTGAGCAGGGAGCCCGATGCGGGACTAGATCCCGGGACTCCAGGATCATGACCTGAGCCGAAGGCAGTCGCTTAACCAACTGAGCCACCCAGGCGCCCTAGATTTTTTTTTTAATTTTGACTAAAAATTTTGATGACATGTAAGATAGTTTTAGGAAAATTCTTCTTTATCAGCCCTTTTACATTTATCAAATGACATGTTTGTTAAAGTCAGATCCTGAAGGATATGTGGAAACCCCCCAAATCCCAAATACCTTCCTTCCTTCCAAATTTACTTTCTGGGTTAAGCATTTCCTCACCCCACAATTTAGTTCTTCCCATCCACTTTCCTTTAGGACAGGAGGGACCTGGGGCATTAAGTGAAGAGGAAAAGGAGATTCTGGAAGGTGTCCCATTGGGCACCAAAGACAGACTTTGCCTACATCACTGTTCTCTTCAGAGATGGCCCTGGTGTCCTAAGACTGGAAGAGACACAGGTCCTGTGTTAGGTCTCCGTATTGGTCAGCATTAACTCCTGCTGACTGTGGCTTACACAGGAGAGCTTGCTTCTCTCTCATACAAAAGAAGTCTACAGCAGACAGTCCAGGAGTAGGGACAGGCCAGTCAGGAGCCTCCACCGTCATAAGAGACTCCAGTTCCTTCTATCTTGTTCTTCCTCTGGGCCGAATTCCAGCCATCACGTCCTCAGTCGGACAGCAGAAAGGGAAGGAGGGCACAGTCCCACCATTGATGGACACTTCCCAGAAGTCCCGTACAGGAGGACACCTGCCTTTCATTGGCCAGAATCTAGTCACATGACCACCGTTATCAACAGGGCAGGTTGGGAAATACCCTTTCCTCCAGTGATGATGGGCTCCACAAAAAACTCAGAGGTCCAAACGCTAAAGAAGGTGAGGAAGAATTAATGTTGAGGGCCGCTAGAAGGCTGCCACGGGATCATAGACCCGGTCTTGCTAAACCATCCTCCTCGTCTGTAACCTGAGTTCTTTCCAGCTTTCTGGAATTCTTTCCAGGCCCGCCATTAAAACTCACAAAGGAATCAATGTGATTACATTCAAAGACCATTTCCAAAGAAAAGCTCCAGAAAGCTCAGACCCCATGCTGTGATTGCCTATTAACCCCCCATTGTGATTTCAGCGGAAATTCTAGAACTGGCTGGGAATGCTGCAAGGGACAACAAGAAGGCCCGGATCGCGCCGAGACACATCCTGCTGGCAGTGGCCAATGACGAGGAGCTCAATCAGGTACGTCTGTCTGCAACATCTCGACCAGCCACAGAATGGGTTTGCCGGACACATGACCGCATGTGGACCCGGTTGGCCATAAATCATTTTGCTACAATTCCCAAGCATATTAATACAAAAACAATTTTTCAGATCGTGTAAGAGAAGAACCAATTCTGCTAGTTCTATCATTCAGATAGAAAATTGCCTCTGGAATAGACCTGTTATCTACTCTGAGTCTTTCCAGACCTTCTTTTCCTGTCTAGAAGCGAGCTGTGTGTGTGGCTGGGGAAGGTGCAGTGCAGAGATGTTATTCATGGTTTCTTCACCCGAATTTTGTTGACGATTTATTCTGATGAGGGTAGGAGAATCTTCTTCATAGCATAGAATTAATTCCCTAGTGTTGTAATTCCCTAGTGTTGTGAATGCCTCCCCCAGGAAATGTGAGATGGATGGTAGATGGTATAAGAATTTTTATTCTAATCTCTTTCTTTTCAAGTTGTGTGCAATAAAGAATCAGTTCTTATTCCCAGTCCATCATGGACTGGTAATTTCCAAAAATACAATAAAAACTAATTGCCAGAAAAATTTTTAAAAACAAATACATACAAACCACAATTCTTGGCTATTTGATCCAGTAGATATACAGTACCTCTGTCAGCTTGCTCTACAAGTTTCTGGACTCTTCCTTGCCATTTCTGTATTTCTCTTGTCCCGGACAGTAACTGCCTGTCTGTGGACCAGCCCCGGCGGCAGGCCACACTTGGAGCACCCGAGCTGCTTCGGGATGTGACCATTATACTAATGTAGTGGCACATGTCGATTATGTACAAAATAAACATTAATGGAGAGGCACACGGCCAAACCTACTTTACTGATGGAATAGTGATCACAAGAGCGTGGAGACCACTGGTCTGTTGTTAACTGGGTCTAGCCCTAGCATGGACCTTTGAACCCAGTTTTGTCAAGCTGTGCTCCCCACCTGGGAGGCTCTTTAGCCTCTCTTATGGCTGGGATTCCACAGCCCCGGCAACATCCCTGGCTGCAGCCTCTATATCCTTTCGTTGTGCCTTACTCGTTTTGCTTTTTGTACGAGACCATGGGACGCCTTGCTCCCTACAGACACACACTCTACTGGTGAAACAGGAAAGCCAATTAAACCACCCATCATGCAGTGTCTCTGGGAAAGCAAAGACCAGATTTAACACTTGTTTTGCCATCAGTTAGAACTGTATGAAATCCAGAACCAGCAAGCTCTTTGCTGCCTGAGTTCACGCATTTCTCTTTCTAGCTGCTAAAAGGAGTGACCATTGCCAGTGGAGGTGTCCTGCCCAGAATTCACCCCGAACTGCTGGCCAAAAAGCGAGGGACCAAAGGCAAGTCGGAAACTATCCTCTCCCCTCCCCCAGAGAAAAGGGGAAGGAAGGCGGCGTCAGGCAAGAAGGGAGGCAAGAAATCCAAGGCTGCCAAGCCACGGACGTCCAAAAAGGTGAGCCTGGGTTACCTGTGTGAGCCA
The DNA here is from genome assembly GCF_037043125.1 of Eumetopias jubatus. Lineage (NCBI taxonomy): Eukaryota > Metazoa > Chordata > Mammalia > Carnivora > Otariidae > Eumetopias > Eumetopias jubatus. Next base: position 57,765,372 of record NW_028274823.1, on the reverse strand, counting down.
GGGACTCTCAGAGAACAGGAGAAGGTGGAATGATCAGACGATGAGGGTGTAGTCAGCATTGCTGACGGGCTGGGGACTCTCCCCGCTGGGAGAAAATGGCAAAGGGCCTCTGGGACGAGAGCTTAAATCACCAAGCAGGGTCTACTAGAGATTTCCAAACTCAAAGCGTGGGTGGTCTTCACGTTGCCAGATGCTTCCCCTGCTCCCATCAAAATCTTAAGTGAGAGATGATAGCCTGGAGCTCTTCATTTCTCTTTAGAGCTCAGCATCGCGCACAAAAACGTCTCTGTCTCCCAGACTTGTGTCTCCTATAGACAGTCCCCTGGGTCCAGCCAGTGGGGTGTGGATAGCCTGATGTGCTAGGTAACCACAGCTCGGAGATGCCATTTGCAGGGTAAGACTTTCGTATGCGGCCCCGTACGATAATCACTAACCACATGTGGCCCTTTGAATTGGAATTCATTAAAGCGAAATCAGATTAAAAATTCAGTTCCTTGGTTGCATTACGCACATTTCAAGTGCTCACTAGGCATAGGACATTTCCATGATCGCAGAAAGTTCTATTGGACAACGTTGCTTCAGGGGCTGTCAAATTTCCATTCCACAGACCTCCTTGATAACACAAAAGATTTGTAAGAGTCCACTCCACTGCCTCCGTGCCCCAGGGAGATCCTGGGGAGAAGAGGGGGTCGAACAGTGGGCTAGGAACGACCCTGCTTGGTTCTGATGCTTGCCATCGTAAGCTGCGGGCATTGCAGAGGACAAGAATAACATACCTGTGTCCAGGTTTGAGTGAGGAATACAGGTACCTGTGAAGCTCTTTAACACTCTTTCTTTTGGGCGGCACCCTTTTTTCCCCCCTCGTATTGCTGTCCCTTGCTTCCCTCCATTGAGAACAGCGGAACATTAACACCTAACCACTTCCTTTCACATCCAAGGTGGTGGTAGCCATAGGAAGAACTTAATAACACCACTTGGGGCTTTTTCTGGGTTATTTCCCATCTGTCCTTCTGATTTCTACCAATAGTCCAAACCAAAGGACAGCGACAAAGAAGGAACTTCAAATTCCACCTCTGAAGATGGGCCAGGGGATGGATTCACCATTCTGTCTTCTAAGAGCCTTGTTCTAGGGCAGAAGGTAATAAAGACCATTGTAATCTGCTTTCGTAAAGATGTTATTGCATTTTTATAACCTCCTGTTCGCAAGCAATGATGCTTCCTTCATCCCTTGCTCCCCTAAAAGGACTTTCACTCAGGTCTTAAATTATTCACATTTAGACTAAAGAGCTTTGACAGGGTCTACATTGTGAGCGTCAACAAGCTCTTCAGTGCTGAGAAGTATTCATGCTGACATCGGTCAGACAAAGATAAAGTTAGAGAATCTTCCTGGTCAGGCGACAGAATAGCATCATTGCCGGGAACTCCCCGTGCCCCCCTCATTCCTGGGCCCCCCCAGAACATCCTTCGCTAACTTTCTCAAACAGCTCTGGGAGGCCAGCCTGACATGGTCCGATGTGATTTATCAGAAAAGGAAAATAGAAATATATGTTTCCTGAACATCCCCGGTGTTACAAATGAATTATTTGCCAATAATTTAGTCTGCTTGCCTTTCTAAGACTGCCGAAAGAAAACAAACAGGGCTATACGTTTGAATAGTCTGCAGCAGCCCAGACAGACATGCAAATAATTCATTCCCACTAGTATAAATTTTACGGAACAGACCATTTATCTATCATGTCAAACGGGGCTGAAGTAAGACACACACAGGAAAACAGTCAGTGAATCTCATCTCCGGTAGCTGAATGTTTGCAGCCTGGTAATAGGATCCACCTCTACTGAAGCAAATGGGAAGAGCGTGTTAGGGAAGAGTGTACATGGGCCGGGTTCCTCATCTTTCACTGATGAACACAGGGAAACAAAGAGGTGGAACTGAGGTCCCCTACGGGGGCTGGCCACAGCTGCATGACGATTAGCTTTCTCTCCCTTACGTAGGGGGACATGGCTGTCATGCTCACAGAGGAGACTATGGAAAATGCTCTGCATTCTGCTCAGCTGTGAGCACCTAGGGCAGCATTTCACAAGTGTAGCCCCAAGAACGTGGTCCCCAAAAGGTAAGGTGGCCCGACGTAGGCAGGTCAGAATCCCAGAGCCCATCACGTGTCTTGAGCAAGGTCCATCGGCCACACACCCCTGCCCCCAGAGGTCTGGGTTGCTCCAGGAGGAATGCGGGGTGCTGAGGGGAGGGTGGAGAGCCAGCCCAGGCTTCCCTCCTAGGAGATGCTCCAACCGTGTGTCACCCCACACCAAGTTCCCCGGGCCTGGGAGACGGAGGCATAGCTCTAGGGAAAGGAAGAAGAGGGGAGGGCCCTTTCCTGCTCCTGGAAGAGGAGGCAGATCTGTTGCACGCTGCCAGAGTCACAGTGAAAATCAAATCCACTGAGCTCCGAAGAGCCCACCGAAGACCAAACACCTGGCAAACTTGACAGTCGCTCAATGCCACAGCCCTGTGTGTGGACATTCGCTATAAATAACTGAGAGAATTAACAGATGGGAGGTAAAATGTGAAGATTTTTTTAATTGAATCTGATCTTCCCCGCCCTCTCCATCTTTCCTTCCTGACGCAGCTGTCCCTGACCCAGAGTGACATCAGCCATATTGGCTCCATGAGAGTGGAGGGCATTGTCCACCCAACCACAGCCGAAATTGACCTCAAGGAAGATATAGGTAAGGTCCTGAGACTTGGGTAGAGGTGCCAGAGAATCACCCACTGCTTGGGCAAGTCCTTCGGAAGTGGGTCATTGTCGACCAGATACCCTCTGCTGGGGGGGCCGTGTCACACTCTGCATGTCAGCGAACAACATTACTAGAAAATAACGAATTTTCTCTTTAATCTGCATATATTTCTGAAACGTGTGTTGAGGTGCTCTATAAAAACAGATCATTAGTGCACACCTTGATGACTTTTCCTCTAAGTGAACACAGCTGTGTAACAGGCACCTTGATCACGGAGCAGAACCTCCCCGGCACCCCAGAATTCCCCCTTCCTGCCCCGTCCCGGGTCCCCATTCCCTCCAAGCGTCGCCCCTGTCCTGTCTTCCCATGGCACAGATGGCTGTCCTCTGCTTTGGATTTTATAGAAATGAAATCATGCAGTGCGTCTTCTTTTGTGTCTTTTGCCCAACTTTGTGTTGTGAGACCCACTCGAATTGTCGAGCGTGGCAGAAGTTGGCTCATCTTGGCCGTGTAGTATTCCACCGTGGGACTGTACGGCTGTGTGCTGACCGTTCCACCACTGGTACCATTCGCATAGCTTCCAGTTTGGGCCACAGGGAGTAGTGCGGCTGTAAACATTGCCATACGTGTTTTGGGTGAACCTCCACATTTATTTTGAGCTTAAAAATTAAGAACACCTTTGGTAAAAAGGAAATGGACACCCGGACGAAGTTGTCTGTACGGCTATACGTTGAGTCACTTTACCGAGGGACTCTGCCACCTACCCCACGGGTAGTGGAGGGAGCTGCTCCGGGCTGGGTAGAGGAACCTGGGAGCGCAAGCTATCGAGGGCACTAGACATAATAGCACACTGGATGGTCACCATCTTATCCTTTTTTTCTAAGACGGAAGTGCCTTAAACTTGCACTGAAAAAGTAAAGTGAGCAAAGAAAGAAAGGGCTTTGTCCCTGGGGTTCTGGGCTTGCTTCTGAGGTCGGGATTTAAGGCAGATGGTAGCAGCTCAGCCTCAGGGGGCAGCACCGGGGACCCCGCGACTCCTGGCACCCTCAGGTTTCCTCTGTGACATCAGAGGCCACTTGCTTTGCTGAAAAGGAGATAGGACAGCCTCGGGGGTGGGGGCGGGTGAACCACAATGTGGAGAAACAGGACTTCTCTTGCACACAGAAATAGTGAAAATTTCTTCTTCGTTCTTCAGACCCAGCCCCGGTCCTACCAACTGCCCTGAACCCCCCTTCCCCTCTGGAAAGATGCCCCCCCACCAATAGCCTTAGCCTTAAGCTCTGTTTTGACGTGTATCATAGTTTCTCCGAAAAAAACGAGTAGCAGTGTGTTACTTTATTTCTATAGTTGGCATTTTTATATCAGGAAAGTAATCATGATTTTTTTATTTTTTTTAAGTGGCAACAGTGTGATAAGGTAGAAAGAACACAGGTATTGGAGCAAAAACTCAGGCCCAGATCCCAGGAGTAAGGCTTCTGGAGTCAGGATGGGTCTGTGTCCTGGATTTTACAAATCACCTCCTAGCTGTGTGACTTCAGGCAGGTTTCTTAAGCTCTCTGAACCTCAGTTCCCTCCCCTGTAGGTGATGGTAACAATAACGCCTGTGTCATAGGGGCGCTGTGAAGAGTAAATAGGGTCACACACAGATGAGGCTTAGCACAGGGCTGAGCTCATCAGCATTCGATAAATGCTGGTCTTTTTTACTGTTGCCGTGCTGTTTAGAGGGCGTCCTTCCCGTCATGATTCCATTTTCTACGACCATCACCCAAACTAATCACTCCCTGTAGATGACGCCCTAACTTATTTTTTTTAAGATTGTGTTTATTTACTTAGCATGCTCGCGCAAGTTGAGGGGTGTGTAGAGGGAGAGGGAGAGAAAGAATCCCAAGCTGACTCCATACCGGATGTAGAGCCCAACGCAGGGCTCAATCGCACAACTCCGAGATCGCGACCTGAACCGAAATCAAGAGTCGGACACTTAACCGACTGCTCCAGCCAGGCGCCCCTTTGGTTTATGTGTTACTAAAGAAAAGTTCGGGCATACACAGAAACAGCAGCAGAGACTGACAAAACCCTACACACCCTGTTAGAATAGTATCAACCCACGACCAAGGCTGCTTCAGTGCCAACCCACCCCACAGCCCCCCAGACCTCACACCATCGAATCCGTGGGTATGTCAGAATGGTAAGGGCTAGCTTTTTGACAGCATCACCACAGTACCATTATCACAACTGGAAAAAATCATGTCGTCAAATATCAGTCACCATTCAAACTTCAATCATGTCATTAATATCAACTTATTTTTTTTAATGTGCTTGCTTCAGGATCCAAATAGGTCCACATATTGCAATTGGTTGATAAGTCTCTTATAACCTGTAGGTTCCTCTTTCATATCTTTTCCTCCTTTCTCTCTCTCTCTTTTTTTTTTTTTCCAATTTATTTTGTTGAGGAAGCTGGGCTGTTTGTCCGGTAGGGTTTCCCAAGTCTGGATTGTACTGACTTCATCCTCCTGATGCCGTCAAACGTGTTTCTTCTCTGTTTTTCTTATAAATTGGTAGTTGGATCTAGAGTCTCGATGAGATTCAGGCTCAAATCTTTTTGGCAAGACTATTTGGTCAGTGATGGAATGTTCTTCCATCAGGAGGCACGCGACGCCCGGCTGTCTCTCACTGACGTTCCTTGTCCTGGTCTAGGCTTGTCTGTTCACTGGGGGTGGCATGGAGTAGGGGCCGTATCCTAATTCCAGCCCTCCTTCCTTTCTTACTGGAACGCTCCCACAGGGAGAGACTCCCCCTTATCAACATTGCAGGTTGCGTTATTCTTGGTAGTCTTCAGGGAAGAGGGTGGGCTTGCCTTGCCCTTCACACGGTCCCACTTGGCCCCTTACACCTGCTTCCCCTGCTGCTCGGCATGAACGGGGCTGCCAGCTGTGGTTCCTGGCCTTCTCCGGGCTTCTGTGACCCAGCAGATCAGCACCGGCCAGGAGTCTGAAGGCCAGAAAGGAGACTTGAAGGCCCGAGATGAGCATTTCCAAATGATGTCCCTGAAATCCAAGCACATTCGTGAAGAGATGCCCTCCCCTTCCCAACCCCAGGGCACAATGGCTGCTGGAATAGACATGGTGCGCAATAACCTGCACGACGTCCTGTGGCTCTCCAAATACGCTTGAGTGTCCCACTGGGGAGTGGGGAAGTTCCCTCACCCAGCTCCCAGGGAAGCCCCTCAACCGACTATTAACCACCATCATAATAACGCTGAAGAGAGAGAGCTGAGGCTGGCCCCAGACACCAGATCACCAAATCCATTAGAAGATGAAAACGTGGGGGGGTAGGCCTCATCCCCCACCCAAGAGTGGCAGCCATCTAGTGTAGACACAGCGCCCGCACACCATCTCAGAGGCAAGAGGAGCCCCGGCGTGCGGACGTGGGCTTCCTGCTGGCGTCCTGCCATCCCTTGGGGCTTCCTCTTGGCCTCTGTGGAAGCACGACCCTGAAATATTGAGTAGAGGATTGTCCTAACATCAGAGACTCAAGGGATCTCCCATCAGGAACGTCCTTAGAGTTTAGCCTCCAAATCTACATTTTTCTGTTGAAAACCACAGCCCGGTTTGGAGGAACGCCCTTGCAGGCTGCCCTGGGCCTGTGTTTGTCCTTTGACCGCAGGACTTACCGCACATAGGTGGTGAGCTAGAGTAAGCCCCCTGAGCTCCCCACCCCGAGGTTCCTGCTGAGTCATCTGTCACCGTGGGCCTGGGGCCAGGCTTAGGACCTGGTGACAAGTGACAGGCTGCAGGGTCTGTGAGAAGGCACTGCCTTCAAATCACCAAGACACTGAATTTAGCCAACCCAGTGTGGGGACTGAACCCAGAGATCGGAACACTGGAGCCCCAATTTCTTTTAAAAAGCTCACCTTTAGTACAACACAGGGAATGACATAGGCAATGGTATTATAACGGCACCATACGGTGCCGGATGATGGATCCCCTGGTGGTGAGCACAGCGTAACGTGTAGACCTGTCCGAGCACTGTGTGGTGCGCCTGAAACCCGCGTAACCTCGTGTGTCAGCTGCACTTCCATTTGGTAAAAATCACCTTTAGGATTCATGTCTTGAGACTGCTTATGACCAAATCACTCCCTCAAAGGTCCCTTAAAAGAGTTTGCTAGAGGGGCACCTGATTGGCTCAGCCGGTTGAGCGTCTGACTCTTGATTTCAGCTCAGGCCATGATCTCAGGGTTGTGAGATCGAGTCCTGCATTGGGCTCCACGCTCCGTGAGGCGTCTGCTTGAGATTCTCTCTCTCCCTCTCCCTCTGCCCTTTGCCCACTTGTGTGCAAGCAAGCTCTCTCTAAAATAAATAAGTAAAATCTTAAAAGAGAGAGAGTTTGCTAGACTACAAGTCCTGTGGGACAGAAACCTAGAAACCCCGGCCAGCAGTGACCACTGGCAACCAGGATTCCCATTGTGAAGTGTGATTCCTACTTTCTCAATATGGTCGGGGGATTTGTTCTCTGGCCTACTAAAACTATGTGGAACAGTGTAGCTAACGACTTTGGAAAGGACAACAGCAATGGCTTCCCTTGTTCTCCTCCGCAGGGAAGGCCTTGGAAAAGGCCGGCGGCAAAGAGTTCTTGGAAACAGTAAAGGAGCTTCGCAAATCCCAAGGCCCTTTGGAAGTTGCTGAAGGTAAGCGTGGCCTTGGGCCCGTGTTCCTGCCACAGCCTCACCCTCCCCCCACCAGCGTCACTCGCTTCATTGCACAATCAGTGTGCCAAGCAAAATACACCACAGTCAAGATGAGACCCACTTGTGCTTCCCCCAGAGAACTTGAGCAGGCCTGTGTAGACCATTTCACACACCCTGGGGATGACAAAGTGTCTGGATAGTTCAAGTCAGTTTGCACACAATCAGCCAGAGATGAAGCTATTGGGTAACTTACACTCATCATGGGGCTCCACCATCACCACTGCCGGGATCCGGAGTGCTCCTGTTGCCTCCGGTGAACACCCCTCCCCCCTCCACCGGCCCCTGGCCACCACCAGTCCGCCTTCTGCCTCTGTGGATTTGTCTGGTCAGGACATTGCACGTAAGTAGAATCCTAGGCTCTGTGACCTTTGGTGCCTGGCTTCCTTCACTTCATATAATCTTTTCAAGGTCCATCCATCTTGTAGATGCCTTAGTGCTTCGTTCCTTTTGATGGCTAATAGTCCATTTTGTGCATGCATTCACCAGTGGGGTTGTTTCCACCTTGGGCTATTGCGAATAGAGTGGCTATGAACATTTGTGCATAAGTTTTTCAAGGTTTTTTTTTTTTTTAAGATTTTATTTATTTGACAGAGATAAGCACAGCGAGAGTGGGAACACAAGCAGGGGGAGTGGGAGAGAGAGAAGCAGGCTTCCCACTGAGCAGGGAGCCCGATGCGGGGCTCGATCCCAGGACCCTGGGATCATGACCTGAGCCGAAGGCAGACGCTTAACAACAGAGCCACCCAGGGGCCCATCAAGGCTTTTGAGTGATTTGTTGGCAGGTGGCTCCAACTTCAGATCTGTGTCCTCCCCATATGCACACACACCACCTCACATGGAGTCGGTGCCAAGTGCTGCCCAGATGCCAGGGCTCTAAAGACAATGAAACCCACCCCTGCCCTCAAGCACGGGACTGTCCAGGAGGAGAGACAGACAACAGAAGGGCACAGGGCGGGAGCCCCGCCCTCTCCTCAGGGGAGCTGGGGAGGCTCCAGGGAGGGTGTAAGACCCCGCCCGGGGGCAGGGACACTGTGGGCAGTCAGGCCATCGTGTGTGAGAAGGCCCAGGTCATGAGCCAGCATGGAGCCGGCAGGCAGGAGATCCTATATAAACAAGAGGGGCGCCTTTGAGAGTTTAAGCTGGGGACTGTTGTGCTCAGATTTGATCGCTAGAAAAGTAACGGGGTTTCCAGTCGAGAGAAAACATGAGTCCACACTTTATAATCTGCACATCCCATTCCCCATACAGATAGCAATGATAGAATTTCACATTTAAAACTGGGAGACAGAGCCGTGCTGAGAGATAAGACAAACACACGTGTGGGGAGGGACAGAAGGGCAGCAGGCAGCGGCGGCAGGGCAGGTCGAAGCCAGCAGTGGGGCCAATCTCCAGGGTCCCGGGTTCTGTGCAGAACAGCCCAGGCTCCAGGCCCCGGGACACGGTGCCCCTGGTGTGCCCACGTACACGGTCAGAGTCAAGCCCGTCATGCCCACGGCCTCCTGTGTTTATGCGGACCAACTTCACGCAGCCGGCGCTGGGAAGGCAGCTGACACGGGGGTACACAAAGGCTGTCCACCCGGGTGCCCACCCTGGCGAGTGCAGCCATAAGTTCTCCAACACCGGACGTCACTAGGAAACACTTCTCAGAGACTAGGGGGGCATCATATTATTTCAAGTCAATCTTTCAAACCAACCGCTCACACTGCTCCGGAACGCAACAGACACCCATTTGTGTTACAAACACTGTCCCTAGCGGCCATGACCTGCCCAAACCGCCCCAGGCTCCCAGAGCAAGGCCAGGACCCTCGCCACACCCCGTCCCTTGAGGGGCAGAGAGCCCTGGCCTCACAAGGAGGCTGGCATAGGGCGGCGGTGCTCAGCTGCGGCCACCACGGCCCCAGGCAGCGGGAGAACGGCCAGTGGATCCGACTGGACCGCTGGGGACCGGCCTGGGGGCCTAGAAAGGAGTACGAACGGGAACAATGAGACGAGGCTGGCATTACTGAACTGCACAGCCCGTTTTGAACCCCTGCTCCCAAGGGGGGCTCCTCAGGTATGTCGAGGCGACCGGAAGACAGTCCCCAGCCATCGGGGGGGGTGCGACCAAGCAGCACAGCGCTTCTCCGTTTACGGAGGGCCCTAAACCACTCGTGCACAAGTCCTGCACTAGACCCACTGAGCCGGGCCCCAGGGTCAGGGCCGGGCCGCAGGGCTTCCCTATTTGCTGAAAGCTGCTGCAGTCCTTTCCTACCACCGCTGTAACGAGTCAGTGTTACTAACACTACAGAGCAGCTGCTGGGCTGGGCCAGGCCTGGCTCCTGGCCGTGTCGCTCCCCGCTATGCTCTGTCCCCCCATCACCTGCTCCTACCTTTCACCTTCCTGCCCGCCCCCCTCTGCCCCGCTTAGAAGGACCCAGGTGATTACATTTAGGGCACGCCCCCATAATCCCGGATAATCCCCCCATCTCGAGAGCCTTCACTAAATCACCTCTGCAAAGCCCCTCTTGCCATGTAAGGCAACGCTCCCAGGTTCCAGGGATCTGGACGTGGACATCTGGGGGAGGCCATTCCTCAGCCGTCAGAGATGATTCTGATGGGTACCTCTCCCTGGGAACCATGGTCACTAGGTAGCCGGGTGCCCACTGTCCACAGCAAGCCCAACAGGGCTCCCGCTCTCCGGCAGACGTCCGTCGCATCAGAGGTGCCCAGCCAGCTCCTCTCGCTTCCCCGTCCGCACACATCTGAGAGGCCTCCGTGAGGTCAGGCCTCAGCCCCTGGCTGAAGGTGAAGGTGTGGGAACTAACCCGCAGTGTTTCTCTCCTGTCCCAGCCGCTGTCAGCCAATCCAGCGGACTTGCAGCCAAATTTGTCATCCACTGTCACATCCCTCAGTGGGGCTCCGACAAATGTGAAGAACAGCTTGAAGAGACCATCAAAAACTGCCTGTCGGCGGCAGAGGACAAGAAACTCAAGTCCGTGGCGTTCCCACCGTTCCCCAGCGGCAGGTAAGACGCGCTCCTCCAGGCGGGCGGGGGAGGCCGGGAGTCCCTGAAACCCAGAGAAGGGCAGTGTTGGAGAGGAGCGGGGGGCGGAGCTTCTCCGAGAGGCTGCCATGGTCAGTGCCCACATCCCCAGCAGCTGCCCCCGTCAGAACACGTGATCGGAAGACCCCAGGCTCGGGGCTCAGCCGGTTAGGCGTCCGAGCCTTGATCACGGCTCAGGTCATGATCCCAGGGTTGGTCGTGAGCCTCGCCTTGGGCTCCACGCTGGTTGAGGAGCCTACTTAAAAGAAAAGGAAACACCAGGCTCAAAGGCCTTGCTACTCCGAGTGTGGTCCGTGGCCTGGCCTCGGTGACTCAGCTGTGTTAGAACATTGGAGTGCGGAACCCCAGACCCCCCTCCCCCAGCACTCCCGCCCCCGAAGGCCCGGGGGTCGTGGGGTGCCAGGGTGGAGGGGAGGAGGGCCTGGAGGCCGAGGCCCTCACAGACACACCCAGAGAATGACAGGCTCTGCTCTGGGAGTTAGGAGAAGCAATGGTTCTGATTGTCAGGGACCCCGGCTGACGGCGAGAGCCACAGCAGGCGGGGAAGGAGGTTGTCCGTCCTCACAGGTAGTCTGTCCTCTCCCGTCACACTCGTAGTTAAAGCGAGCTATCGCTTCCATTTTGAACACGCTCTCTCTTGAGAGGTGCCCCTCTGCAACATAGATAGGGCTTACACACTAAAGATGTTCTCGCAGGGGGAGGCTCGGAGGGGAACCGTGAGGCCTAGCTTCCTGCTGTCATCCCATCTCAAGCTGAGCAAGCAGCGCGGGGGCTCTGCAGCCTGGCCCAGAGGCACCGCGGGCTGAGTTCTTTGTGGAGCCGGGACCACGTGTCCTGGTGGGTTCTGAGCTGGGACACTACATACGAGCGAGAATTCCTGTCAGGCAGGCTCATCCCGCCCCCACCCGAGGGGGCTCGGTGGCCGACTCCAGAGGACTATGCTGGCTGTGTCCCCGGAGGCGGATGCCGTGGCCCAGCCCCCTGGCCCTGTCCAGAGTCCCCCACACTCGGATCACAGCTGCACGTCCCTGTGGGTCAGTGGGAGGGGCACTCGGCGCACACAAAGGAGTTAGGAGACGCACTTCTGAGCGTACATTTTTCCCCTTTCACCAACGACCTGACACCCTAGAGCGGTTTCGAGGGAGCTGTGCGTTTTTGAACACCAGTGATTTCAGACGCCGAGCTGGTCATGGTTTTAAAGCCCGGCTCGACTTGAGGCCGGGGACAGCGATTCATCCGAGCACGAGCGCTGCTCAGCGGCCAGCCCCATGCCTTGGGCTGAACGTACCGTGCCTGTCAGAGCCAGCGTGGCTCTCGTAAAGCAGGGCCTGCCTGCCGCGTCCCAGGCTGCCCCTCCGCCTCGGGGCAAAGGAGGTGGCACGGGACCCCGCCTGCCCACGGTGAGACCCCGTGAGACAGAACCAAAAGGCCTGGTGCTGAGATCAGAAGGCACCGAGCTGCCCCCGCCCCGGGCTGAGGGCCCAGTTACCCCGTGGGTCCTGGGAACCAAAGTGACATCAGCTCTTCTTTTCCTCCGGCACAGAAACTGCTTCCCCAAACAGACGGCCGCCCAGGTGACCCTCAAAGCCATCTCGGCCCACTTTGACGACTCGAGCGCGTCCTCGCTGAAGAATGTCTACTTCCTGCTCTTTGACAGTGAAAGCATTGGCATCTACGTGCAGGAGATGGCCAAGCTCGACACCAAGTAGCCGCCCGCCCGCCCGGCCGCGCTTGCCCTCGGAGCAGGATCCAAGTCACGGGAGTGGGGCTTTCTTTTTTAAAAGGAGAGAGGAAGGGTGACGGCAGGGGAGTGGAGGGCAGTTGGCAGGGCAGCGGGTCACGGGGGCCGCGGGAGCGGGGCCTGCCCACAGAAGGAGCCCTCTGCCTTTTCTATTCTCGTTTAAAAGAGCCTCCATCTGTAATTAACCAGGTCTCCACGAGGGGTTTCTTTCCATGTGTTCTCTTCCTGTTGTTTTAGAACTTTTTTAAAAGACAGACTTCGTTTTAGATTTATAGCATTGACTTTTACACACACACAAAAAAAAATCCTTTCAAAATTCTTAAAACCTTGTTTCTCCTTTTTGCAAGGGAGGAGGGCGTAAAAGTGGCTTGGGCTTTTGTTTGGCTGTCTGTGTTCGGTGGCGGCGAGAAGAAAATGAGAAAGGCGTCTCACTGGTGCTTTCCTTTTGTTTTTAGTGCCCCCCCCCCCCGCCATGACATCTGTATCTACTCCTAAAAAGATTTTGCTTCAGGCTTTTGTTTTGTTTTGTTTTTTAAAGAAAAAGAAAATGAAAGGAAAAAAAAAACAGAAGATCCAGTGTCTTTTCTTACAACACCATAGTCTTTTATTGCAACATTTTCCTCAGTTTAGAAAACTGTGTCCCCACGAGTGGACGCTTGTAAAATGTTATAAACAGAACAAGGCCTGTCACGCATGGGCTGAGACGCCCACCCTGCTAGGCCCCAGGTCAGACAGCATGGAATGGTCTGTGCTGCTCAGGCAGCAGGTCCTGCTTCCAGAAGGGGAGCCTGGTTGGCCTTGGTCCACAGGAAGGGAGTCCTGGGTGAAGCCTCCGGTGGGGCAGCCATCCTACGGCAGAGTGGCACAGGTCTCACGTAGGCCTAGGGAACAAATGGAACTGACCTGGGCCACAGCCCAGACAGGGAGGACTGAGAACCCCAGGGAGGCGGGGGTCCCCAGGACTCTGGCCAAGGACCCAGAGGTCACCATCAAAAGTGAGCAGGGCCTGCATTTATTCGGATGAAATCACCAACCACTTCCACCATGGAGATTTAACCTATGTCTTCCAAAACAGACCCCCTCCGATGGAAGTCCTCTCCCAGATAGAGGAGTCATTTATGTACCTTAACACGGAGGGTGGCAGGCTGGGCCCCCACAAGTGTCCCTGGGGTTGGCCAGGAAACCAGAAGCGCAGAACCCCAGAGGTTCTCACAGGGTCCCCCGCCCCCAGCATCAGCTGGAGTTTTGTCCCTTACAAAGTCAGCTGAGACAGCAGCCTAGAAGCACACAGGGGTTCACCGGGAAGCCCCCCTCTACTCCCTGAATGTGGGCCCAATGGCAACCCACCCAAGGGTCCCGTTAGCTCAGCTGCCTCTCCTTAACTTCTCCAGCGGCTGGCAGGCAGGCCAGGCTTCAGTCTTAACCCACTAGCTTTGTAAAAACTCACTCTCGGTTAGGACGGGCTAACCGGGAGGGGAGTCTATCTAATTCTTCCTTCTTGAATATAACCTATGGTATATAAGCAGGACCTAGAAAAGGAAATATAGAAAGTTTCGTGAAAATGAAAGACTGTACGGACTAATAGTTTGAAATTAGGCTCCTATTAACAACCTGAGTATTGCGGAATGCATGGGCTTTCCCTCCCAGGATGGGACGGGAGAGGCCAGGATGCAGGCCATCTCTACCCCAGCTCCCCTTCCTTAGCTGGGCTCACCATGCAGGCTCCGCTTCCTGCCCTAACAGACAGCATGCTAGCCACCAGAAGACCCTGCTCTCTCCTGCTCTGAGAGCCCTGAACACCAACACATGCGCACACACACAAACATGCACGCACACGCACAAGGAGCCTGGGGTAGAGAAGGCCGGCTATACCCTCCCCAGGACCAAGTGAGCCCCTCAGCCAGCACAGCTGCAGGCCGAACTCTCCAAACCCAGAAAGAATCCTCTAGGAAGTGTCTTTTTTCCAATGGCTCGCTCTCTCTCCCTCTCCCGGTTTTGGCTTTCTGTAAGTTGTGTGTCTGATCAGTATACCCCTGGCGTCTTACTCCAGGAAAAGGGCTCCTGCCCTTTGGCATTCGTCAGGCGGGTACCGCTTGTCAAGCAATCTGTCCCCCCGGCAGTACCTTGTCTCCCGCCCTGCTCCGGCTCAAGGTGGAGACTGCCGCATGGTCTTCCAGCTTGAGGAGACGAACAGGTCCCGGCTCTTGGCCAGCCGAACCATGAACCGCCCCACGTAGAAGCCACTGATCTGGCCCACGCCGTCGTTTCTCCCCATGGCCAGGAGGAATGTCAGCGCCCCTGTGGAGCAGACACGTGCGCACAAACCAGATCCCCGCTCGCCATCCGTGGGCCTGCAAGTCCCAGGGCACAAACCCTCCCGGGGCCTCCCATGTAAGGACAGGGAAATGCATAAGACTTTTGGGAAGATGGGCGAGGCCCTGAGGTATGCGGGGCTTCCTTACCTGGCTTGTAGGCCTTGAGGGGCCTCTGTTTCATGGAGTTGACGATGTTGGCCACGGCAATGCTGGCATGGAGGCCAGCGTGATAAGCCATCTTGGGCTCCTTGACATCTGCACAGTCGCCAATGGCGTAGACGCGGCTGCAGCCCTCCACCTGGAGATGCTCGTTCACTCTCAGAGCGCCGTTGCTGGCCAGGTGACTATCTGCCGGGCAAAGCCAACCCAGAAACCCTGTCACGTGGCCAGTAGAACACGGAGAAGATATCCCTCTGGTGCTGGGTAAGCCACCCTCCAAAGGCACATCCTCAAGAGGCAAACATCCACCAAATTTAGTTCTGCCTCAAGTCCCCACCTCAGAACTCTTCCTGCAAAGTCAAGGTTACTATTCCAGGATGGAAACCGGCAGCACGTGCCATTTTATACAACATGTATGACTCTGTAAAGTCACTGCAGGACAGTGACTATGCTGCAACTCAGCCAAGTCTTGAATTTCCCTTTGAACATGGATCAGATTTTTTAAGTCAATGCAGGGCTCTAGTAAATGATAAACTTTTTAAGGGACTTAAAAGAATTATTTTTGAAAATATAACATTAAGACAAAGGGGTATAAAATTCTGGGATCTCTGGCCACTATAGGCACTCAATCCCACCCCCACGCATGGCCTGGACTAGCTTCCTTCTTCTGGGATCCGCCAGTTCTTTCCCGCAGGACCCACACAGGTGCTCCTTGTCCAGGAGGGTGCTATGGAGTAAACGATGGCGACCTGGGGACAGAGCAATCATGGGGCCTGAGGAAGAGTCACAGAGTCTCCAGCTCACACACGGAGGCCAGGACTCCACCCCCGCCCCCCCCAGCCTCCAGTTAGCTGGGGAGTTCACTATTGAACCTGAGGCCACATTATTTCCTCTACTCCCCAAATGGTCATTCCAAGCTCAGTGGCCAAAGGTCTGGATCAGGGTCTGGGGAAAACAGCACACCTGTGAATAAAGAGTAAAAAGCCTAACCCAGGAATTTCGTCCCCTCCATGTTCACAAAAAGTGAAACAACGGATCTTTCCTTCGCTCTGAAACCTGTTCCCGGCTCTCACCACGAGGGGGCGGGCTCCGATTTTTGAAAGACTGGTCACTTAGGCCACCTTGGCCTAAGTCATGGCCACAATGCAGGAAGCGTAGCAAGAGTGGACCCAGGCCTGAATGTAAAGTTTGATGTCACCATTCAGAAGAGACCTGAGCTGTTGGGAGGGAGTGGGGAGGAAGGCAGGGCGACGCTGATTCCCGGGGGCAGAGGCCCGCAGGGCCTGCAGCGGCCGGACAGTGAGAAGGCGGCCTGCGGAGCGGGCCCCGGCTCCTGCTTACCGAATGCACTGTGGTAGGCCGAGCTATTGATCTTAATACCGTTGCAGACGATCACCAAGTTGGTGGCCACCTCTGTGCCTTTGTCCGTGTGCACCTGGATGCACTCTCGATACTCGTTAAGAGGCAGATCCTCCAGGTTGCTCACCCGCTCACCTGTCAAGTGAGATCCATGAGCTGGAGGCCGGCAGGGGGTGGGCATGGCATCAAGGGGCCCAACAAAGCAATCCTTCCCTCCTGCCTTCCTTCCTGCCCCTCTGCCAGTCCACCCTGCTGCCCCAAGAAACAACAAGGTGGACATCCGACCCCCACAGCGGATCCAAAGGGAGGAAAGTTCCCAGAAGCAGTGTGGGGAAGCGAAGCTGAATTTCCCAAGAAGTTCTGGGAAAAGCTATTTGAAGAAAACTTCTACCACACCTCCCGGAATGTCAGCCACACCACCCTAACCAGGCAGCAAGACTCTCCAGGCGCACGGCCAACTAAGGTGAGAGCAAGGGAAGTCCAGAAGCTCGCCTACACTCTACACTGCCTCAGGGTAAAGGTGGTTGGTCACAGTACTGCACAGCCAGATACAAAGAGACCAAGAGTGGGGAGGGGTCTGCACAGGGCAGAAACGTCACCCCTCCCTGCGGAAAGCGCAGAGGCTGAGCCCAGTGAAGTGTGCCCGTCAGGGCGCCAGGTTTAGGGACCCACTGCCTAACCAAGCTGGGTGGTGCTCTCCCCTCCTGCTCTCGACAAAGCTCACACTCCTCAAACAAAAAATACAAAGCAAAAAAGCAAAAAAAAAAAAAAAAAAAAAGCCAGTCTACCACAGAGACATAATTCAGGTCAAATCCTTGAGGTGATTTTTTAAAGCACTCAGCAAAGTGGTACCACCTCCGCAGGACAGTGTGCCGCCTCCTGGCCTGGGGAGGCGGTGAGTACCAGGGCCTCTGCCCAGTCTGCAGACAGACACAACCTCCAGCTGGACAAGACTCAAATGCTCAACCCCAAAACCCAGAGGGCCCTCAAGCTGGGGCAGTGAGCCTCTGAGCCCGATCTCACCGGACCAGGGAGAGGGGCGGGGGCACGTACTCAGCAGGAGCTGCACGCCTTTCTGGAGCAGGATCTCCTTCGCTTCCTGCCGGACGCAGGGCAGGAGCTCCTTGTCGGCAAGGGCCACTTGGGAGTGGATGAGAGTGACCTGGACAAGCGACCACGGGGCAAAGAAAGAGCCACTGAGTCTTATAAAGAGAGGCTTACAAACGCGTCGGTCTGTCTCCCTCACCTCCTCCCCACCCGCCGGTTTACTGAGGCCCCAGAGAAGTCATCTGCCCAATGCCGGAACCAGGTAAGGCGAGCTGGGCCGGAGCCCACATCTAGTCTAGGACTGTCTCAGAAGGAGCCAGTGCTCCACAGCCCACAGCCACCCACCCCAGAGCCGCAGGGGGAATTATTTTCAAGCATTTCGGGCACTGATAATTACAGTCTATACATAAGCCATTGCCATTCTAGCTGCAAGTCAGGCTGGCGTTTATATTGCAGCCAGCTCTAACACTGGCACTTCCAACACGTCTACTTGCTGTCTGGGTTAGCACGGGGAAGCGGGGGCAGCCTGGCACGATGCTCGAAGCTCGGGCTTTAAAGCCAGACTGTCTGAGCGGAAGTCTCCTCTCAGATACTCACTCGGACACCTCCCAAAGAGTCCGTCAAACAGGGATCCAGTGCCACCCACAGGCAATTAGGCAATTTGTGACGATGAATTGAGAAAACATGTAGAAAGCACATACCTCAGCACATACTGAGTCCTGAATAAAGGGTGGACTGTCCACCAATGATAGACGTATGCAAGTCCTACTGAGTGGCTTACAACTTCAGCCTGGTCGTCACCCCATAAATCCAAATTTAAAAACTTTTACATCAATCACTCATAACAATGTCCAATACTTGGTCAGAGAACAGCCATATAATTAAATTAGCCCATATTAATCTTTTCAAAACCAACCTGCCATTGCCTCGGGAGAAAGAACCAACCACGGCATCCATGGGGTTCTCAGAAGCCGGTCTAGCATCAGCTGCAAGCAAGCTCTTGCCTCAAGGACCCATAATTACCGCTCGTCACTCGGCCCCCTCTGCCGAGCCTCTACCTCCTGTGAGGACAGTCTCTTTCTCTCCAGGGCTGCGGGCAGGTCCTCCATCCCCCCATCATTCAAGGGGCCCTCCTGCCATGGGCGCTGGCCAGTCCTTCCCCCGCACAGGCAGTGAGGGGGCTGCATGGCAGGGACCTCCCTGTGGCTACTCAGGCCAACGGCTACCGTCTCGTGAAGACCAGAGGGCTGCCGCTTGCCCCAGACAAAATGCCACCTGTGGGTTGTCTCTGACCAGGCCAGCTGCCACCAAACAGAGGGAATCAGTCTACGTTTATGTCTCAAGAAGCTGAACACTGCAGGGGATGCGAGCTCACCTTCTGTAAGGTAGCCCTCCTGGGCTCACTGCCCCTGGTTGGACCAGAGGGCAGGCCCCCTCCCTGAATGAGGACCGGCCCCAGCTCTGCGGGACATCAGGGGACTCCCCACTGCAGAGAGTGGGGCCCGGAAAGCACGCGATCCTGCTCCGCGATCATGGATCGTGGCCCCGAGCCAATCCCCCGTGCTCCTTGCACAGAGACGCCCAGCTCTGAGAGTCCAAAGGCAAGGCTGCGTGCCCACCTCCTTCTCTGGGAATTCGGTTTTAACCTCCGCTGCCATCTCCACTCCGGCAGAGCCGCCTCCTACCACCACCACCGACTGTGAGCGCTGGACCTGGAGTGGAAGGAAGCGTGAAACGCACCCTCGGACCCAGCCTGCCCTGTAGCTCGGCCAGGGTGGGGGCTCCTTGGCCAAAGAAGAGCCCCAATTTGGGGTCCAAACGTGCTTCCTCAGGGCCAGGTCGTGCTGGGCGTCTCCCCACATGTTCTCGCTTGGTTCTTGCTTGGCCACCACCTGCCCACCACTCAGGTGACCACGGCCCAGGTCTGTCTGAGTTCATAGCCAGGATCCTAACCTCCACACTCACATCCGTTCATGATGGTGCAAGAGGCTCCCCAGGCTTCTCAGAAGCTTGGCAGGGCGGGCAGGACCCGGCCATAGTCACGCAGTTGCACTCGCCGTGGGATCCTTCTCTGGGGCTCCACTCCCCATCTTTCAGCAGTGCCAGACCCTGCCCACCCCTCACTGAAAACTGCTTGAGGTCACGGATCCACGCCCGCTCCGTAAAACACAAAGGCCTGTGCAAACGGGACCCCAAGAGAGACAAGTTGGGGATATGCCAGTCACTACATGAGGTCTGGGGTGCTCCTATCCAGGCTTCGATGAGAGACAAAGGTCCCCACCAGGGAGTCTCTTCCTACTAACTCTCTATCTCCACTGGCTGCGCCCAGGGGTCTCCTTGCTGCCACCCCACATGTCCCCACAGCGGTTCCCCTCTCCAGGGGCCCCACCTGACCCTCGCGGCCCCCCGCCGGCCAAGAGGCCACTCACCTGCTTCACCATGTCCTCATAGGCCTGGATAGCAGCCTCCCGGCTGGAAACCTGATTAAACTTGCCTGGAAAGAGCCCGGTGCTGCCAGTGGCCAGGATAAGGTGTGAGAAGGGCAGGGCCTGTGAGGGGCAGGAGAGAGGAGGTAAGGGCAGGCCTGGGCTTCTGCCTGCAATCGGGCCCACCGGGCAAGCAGCACTGGGTGGGAGAGGCCTGGGCACATCGCGGCCACCCTCCTCTGAAAGGAGCAAAACCATCACGCTGAGCAGGCCAAGGGGAAGCACTAGAACCCGGGCCATACCTAAGGGAGCAGCACGCGTCCTGCAGGGGCCGCCACGCACAGAACGTGTGCTCCCACGGCGGCGGGCAGGCTGGGCACAGGAGGCTGCTGTGCAGACAAGCAGAACTCTTAGCCTCCTGTGTGCAGTCCGTTCGGAACCTCTTAGGTATTTCCCAAGAAACTTCCCCTGCTCCCACAAAAAAAGGAAGGGAGGGAGGGAGGGAAATTCTGTTTGGAGCCTAAATATAGAAAAGTTGACAAAATCAGCACTGCTCTGGTGGGAGGGGGAGCGAAGGGGCTGTAGCCCTCTCAGCCCCTTCTCTGTGGGGCCCCAAGATGCCCTCATGGTCCCTCTTAGGGCTCTGGAAAGCACCACCCGAAGCACAGGACAAGGAGACTCAGTCATCTTTCCAACTGAGAGATTCCTCAGCCCTAAAATTAATTCAAGGAAGACAGATTCGCACGAAGTCACTGAGGACAGAAACTGTGTCCCCTAGGGCCAGGCTGGAGGTGGCCCTTACCACGGCACATGGCAGCTCCCTGAGGGATCCCCAGTCACTGCAGGGGTATGCCAGGCTCTGGGCTCTTCCCAGGGCTGGGGAATGCCGAGATGAGTGACAGCCTCTCTGCCCCAGCGACCTCCCAATCCAGGGGATGTGGAATCATGTGTGTGCCCAGCCTTTGATTCCACACAGCCAGGAGGGCTGGGGCCTGGTCTGGGACACTAGCTTTCAGAGTGTAGACTCTGGGGTGAAACTGTCTGGGTTCAAACCCTGGCTGAGTCTCTTACCAGCTGTGGGATCTTGAGCAAGCCATTTAACCTCTCGGTAAAGAGGCTATACCACCTCCCCCATGGAGTCATGGTGGGCATGAAGTGAAACTAAGTAAGGCTTGGGGCGCCTGCATGGCTCAGTCACTGGGCGTCTGCCTTCGGCTCAGGTCATGATCCCAGGGTCCTGGGATCGAGCCCCGCGTCGGGCTCCGTGCTCCGCAGGAAGCCTGCTTCTCCCTCTCCCACTCCCCCTGCTTGTGTTCCCTCTCTCGCTGTGTCTCTCTCTCTGTCAAATAAATAAATAAAATCTTTTTAAAAAAAAAAAAGAAAGAAAGAAACTAAGTAAGGCTAAGACAGTGCCTGGTGTATAGGAAAGGCTCAGGAAAAGTCTGCTGGGGCCAGGCCTTTGCTTATGAGGAATCTGCTATCCGGCCAGCACCATGGGGGCTATGGATGACTCTCCACCCTTGAGAACATCCAGGTCTCATCCCACCAGCAGCTGCGGCCCCCTGGGGGCCTCCTGAAGCCAGCTGAGGATCAGGTCAGCCCCCACCATGCTCACCTCACCATCCTCGAGCAGCACCGTCTGATTCTGCAGGTCTATCTCTATGACCAGCCCCTGCCGGAAGTTTTCCTTGAAGGTCACGGAGTAGGAAATGAATGTCTTTTTGGCAAACCCTGGGGAATGGGTGCAGAGGAGGTCAGAGAGTAAAACTGGGCTGCCTGCAGGAAGCCAGAATAACTCAACACCTTTCCTGAGGGGTAACCTTGGCCAAAGAGCTGAGCCGGTGGTATTGCAGACATACCACCGCCCCCTACGGCACCCACCGGGGCCTCACCAGGTCCCCAGAAGCTCCAGCTCTTACTTCTACAGCCTTGATACGGTAGCTGCTTAAGGCCAGTGACCTTAAGAATCTCCAGAATTTCTCTAAAGGTGGAATTTAGGCCTTGCCCTAAGTGGCGAAAACCACCCCCACACCCACAGTGGTGACAAGACCACTCTCACAAAGAAAGCCCCAGAAAAAGAGTCCATTACCACTTTCCACGGAGGCCCGGAGGGCTGCCACATTGTGATGAAAGGAGTCCTTCATGTCCACCAGCATGAAGGGGATGTTCAGAGCCTGCAGCTGGCTGGCAGCAGCTATGCCACCAAAGCCCCCACCCACGATCACCACGCGCACAGCTCCCACGTCCACGGACACCTGGGACCCCATCTCGAACCAGGCACTGCTGGGATAGGAGGAGAGACCACATCAGAATCAGGGGGCACAGGTGCCGGGGAGGGGGACACAGCAAGAGAGGGCTCAAATGACAAGACTCAATCTTTTAATTTATTATTTATTTTTATTTTTTGTAAACTCTACACCCAACGTGGGGCTCAAACTCATAACCCCAAGATCAGGAGTCACATTCTACTGACTGAGCCAGCCAGGTGCCTCATGACTTAATCTTTTAAATCATATAACCGTCCATTAAGGAAATTCCAATTTTGTAATATGTGAATTGAATTCCAAAGGAATAAGGTGTACCCTAATTCTACCCCAACCACCAGTTCCCTTCTCGGAGGCATCCGCTATTACCCAGTGTACATGAATCCCTCCAGATATTCTGTGCACCCACAATATTACTTTTTGCACACATCAAACAAATTGTTGTGTATTTTTTTCATTCAATATATTTGTTCCCTCGACAACGTGCATTAACTGAGTTCCTGCTTCTTGGCGTGCTCTGTGCTGTGGACATGCCATAATCACAGACGGACAGAGAGATATGAAAGGCAGGACTTGCAGACTTGCAGGGCCGGGTGGCTGAGGCTGATGAGGGGAGCTGTACAGTAACAAGAGGTGGGGGGGCATGCCCGTGGGGAACCGGCAGGCACAGACCATGTTAAGGGAACAAACCACACTTCTCTAAGTGCTGCACTGGGCAGACACCGGACTCCGCCCCGTACACAGGCCACCACCTTGAGCCCTAGGTTGAAGAGATCAATTAGCAGGTTATGCCGATCAACCCACAAAACAGGATGTGGTACCATGAAGGTCATGAGAGTAGGGTGGGGAAGGGGGGCCTGCGGTGGGCAGGTCACTCCACTGAGCATTCCTGGGACAGCAGAGGTGCACCAAGAGGGCTGAGCCACATCCCCCAGGAGAGGGGGGAGAAGGCAATGTCTCCCGGTAAGAAGGAGGGTGGGGGAGAAGCACTGATCACGCAGGCTCCGGTCAGAGGGAGTGGGGTGCCAGGTCCTGCCTGATGCCTGCGACAGGGGAGCGGTCACCTGCAAGAGCGTCTGCAGAGGGCAGAAGCCAGATCTGCAGGCCAAGTGTGCCCCAGGCTCACGCTCACACAGGGACTGCGGCAGCCTGACCAGTTCCTGGCAAACTGAGAACCAACTTTGGCTGAACCCCTAAGGAGCTAAAATTCAAGAACCACTGCCTGGCCCCAAGCTGGAAGCTGAAGGATGTGTAAGGCAGAGGACAGCATTGGGCTGGGTCACTAGACGCTGAACCGCTGAGCACAAAGGAAAAAGACAGTAGCAGTTTGCCTGGGCTTTCCTAGCCAGCCTGGGAGGCTGCCCACCACGAGGCTCAGCCTCCCGAGGGCCTGGGTCATCTGGTACGTCCCAGACTCTGCCTCTAGGGAGGGCGGAGGGGCTGGCCCGGGGCTGCAGTGAGGGGCCCCGTCCCCAGCCCAGCTTAGCCCCAGACAAGGGCACTCGTGGTGCAGGCCTCAGGGCTCGCTGGGGTGGGAGACCTGCTGCCTGAGGAGCTGAGACCCTGAGAGCATCCTGCGGAGAGATGCTGGCTCAAGGGCAACAGGCAATCAAACCTCCTCCTGGCCTGTGCCAGGCTCCAAGGAGAGGCAGGAATAAGCCAGGCCGCCGGAGAGCAATGCTAAGGCAAGAAAGCTTCCCCTGCACAGAAAGCAGCAAGAGAAGCTGATAGCTGCTGTGGGCTTCAGGGAGGGGATGTTCAGGACGAGGGGTGGGATACAGAGAGGGGGAGGGCAAGGAAATAAAAAATTGAACTTCACCTTTTTTTTTTTAACTTATTTAGGGGCGCCTGGGTGGCTCAGTCGTGAAGCGTCTGCCTTCAGCTCAGGTCATGATCCCAGGGTCCTGGGATCGAGCCCCGCGTCGGGCTCCCTGCTCACTGGGGAGCCTGCTTCTCCCTCTGCCTCCCTCTGCTCATGCTCGCTCGCTCTCTCTTGCTCACTCTCTCTCTCTCAAATAAATAATATTTTTTTTAAAAAAGGATTTTACTTATTTATTTGAGAGAGAGTGAAAGAGAACACAGAGGGAGAGAGCAGAGAGGGAGAGTGACAAGTAGACACCCCTTCCCGCTGAGCAGGGAGACAAACACAGGGCTCAATCCCAGGACCCCAAGATCATGACCTGGGCCAAAGGCAGACGCTTAACTGACTGAGCCACCCAGGTGCCCCAGAAATTGAACCCCAACCTTGAAGGTCAACCTTGAAGGACAGACGGCATGTTCCAAGCCATCTGGGACCCTCTCAGACAGCACTACAGGGAAGGGAAGGCCACTACTCTGTTCTACACCATCTGTGTGGCCTGGGGCACAATGCTTCCCCTCTCTGGGCCACCATTTACCCCCTGTAATGGGAGGGGACACCCTGAGATGTCCTTGCACACGTAAGTTTCCAGGACATGGTGACCCCCCCCAAGATGGCTCCCAGATCTTCCCCCACTTATACAGGCAGCTTAGGACCTCCAGGAACCTTTCTCATTGGTATTCAAATTCCCATTGTTTCATTTCTCCCCTGCGGGAGAGAGAACCTGGGGATGGGGCGGGGTGGAAGGGGTGGAGATTTGGCACAGGAAATTAGAAGAGATTTAACTTTGTTTCTCATTAGCTAAATGGTCCCCAGGGCATTGAGGCTTGTACATTCTACGCATTTTACAAATGAGGAAACAGTCCTCAGCAGGGCTCTGACCAAGACAAGTCCCCAGCAGTGCCACTTTCACGGCTCTAGGCCTTCAGAAAGGTAGTCCAGAGCTGGTCCCCTGAGTGTTCATCAGGCTGAATCCGCCAATTGGGCCAGAAAGAGAGTATTTCCTCGGGCCAGGACCCAAAAGAGGGCCTAGGGACCCAGCCAGAAGTCAGGAGAGGATCCCAGGAGCTGAGCAGAGCCTGTGAATGTGGAGGGCTATGGAAGAGGTGCATTTCACCTGCCCCGTTCAACACAGCCCCCTCTGTGCTAGCAGCCTGAAAGGAGGTTGGGGAGAACCCAGAGAACTCTGTTTCCCAGTTGGCTGGGCATGGGCACTGGAGAGGATACACAGCTTGCTGGGGAGACAGGGTCCACCATGGGTCAGGTCACTCCAGACCACCAGGGCAGCTCAAGGAGGAGCCCTGAAAAAGAGGGGGACCAGAGGCCTTCACCACCGAAGGCAAAGCTTAGGCCACAAAGTCCAGTGGCAGGAAGGGAGGGGTTGGAAGTTCAGGGAACGAGGTGGGGAGGCCAGGAGGGCAGGTGGCAGGGGCCAGCAGACCCATGTCACGCTGCCAGGGCCATTCTCAGGCCTACCCCCAGGCCGTAACCGCCAGGGTCTCCTTCCCAGGGAAGAAAGCCCCGCAACCCTAGCACAGGCCTGAGGGACAGTGGGTTGGCCAAAGGAGTTGAATCCCTGCCCCCTCAGCCCCCAAGGATCATCAGCTGGCTTCCCCAAAGGGCTAACCCTGGCCTCAGCTAACCCCTCTATGAAAGCAAACTGCTTCTCTGGACTCCCAGTGGAGGGACTGGGGCCTTAGGGCAGAGCCAGGCCCCTGAGGGGCTGCCATAGCTAAGCCAGGGGAGGGGAGGTGCTTTTACACTCCAAGCCGCCTGAGGCCTCTCCTGGAATCTGTCCCTCTCTCTCCCCTACTAGCCTCTGACACTCCCACTTGGGGAATGGGGGCTGGCAGCTCTCCAGCCCAGTCTACCCTTCCTCCTCAGCAGCCTCCCCTGCTCAAGGCTCTTGGACACACCAACGCTCCCTTGGCTCTTCCAGTGCCAAGTCTTGCCTGGCTCTGAGGGCGGCTAGACTCTGCTAGGCCACAGCCACTTGGGGACACCGAATCGTGGGCTTAAGCCAAAGACCTGCGTTCCCAGCTACATACCCTAAAGGCGCTCTCTGTCAAATAAATATATAAAATCTTCTTTAAAAAAAAAAAAAAGCCTAATCCCACTGTGAACGAGCAGACACTGACACCCAGCTACACAGGCACACAGACACGTAATGACTCCATCGGCTAGCATTCACTGTGCTTTCATCCAGACCTCTGTGCTGAACAGCTCGGGATTTCTGTCCCCATCTTGGAAACCAGTTTAATAATTTGTCTAAGTTCCACCCTCAACACTGACCGGAACTGCACTCCAAACCAAAATGCTAATGGTGGTCACCAGGTGATATTTCTACTTTCCTCTTTAAGCTTTTGTTTTGTTTTGTTTTTGTATTGCTTGAAAATTTTTAACTGAGTATGTCCTTTTTATAGAAATAATAAAGGTTTAAAACCAGGGCAGGCCTCCTTACCATCTATTTTTATAAGTTGAGATATTCCTATATTACACTAATTTAAAGTATACAATTCAGCGGTTGCTAGTACATTCATAAAGTTGTGCAACCATCACCACAATCTAATCCCAGAACATGTTCATCACTCCCCAAAATAACCTCTTACATTAGCAATCACTCCCCGTGCCCTTCTCCCTCCAGTCCTTGGCAACCACTCATCTCTGTCTCTACAGATTCACCTGCTCCCTACCTTTTGCGTCTGGCCTCCTTCCCTTAGCATAACGTTTCCAAGATTCATCCAAACTGCAGCATGTATCAGTATTCCTTCCTTCTTATGGCTAACATTCCATCGTATGGAGATACCACATTTTGTTTATCCATCCGTCAGTTGGGTTGTTCCCTCCTTTTGGCTGTTATGAATAATGCTCCTATGAACATCTGCGTACAAGTTTTCGTGTGGACATTTGTTTTTAATTCTCTTGAGGGTATTTGCCTAGGCGTGGGATAGCTAGGTCCTACGGTAACCCTAGATTTAACTTTTTTAGGAACTGCCAGACCCGTCATCTGATTTTGAACTGAACATCAAGCCAGAGTGACCCCAGAGAATCTTAACTACATCAGTCTAGACTCAGAATGTTAGCATAAAAGAAGATCCAAGAGAACAAATCCTAATTGTCCAGCAACTCTTATGGAATGCCACCTTTGCCACCTCCCCAACACACACACAATCTGGTTTACACTTGTATTTTCTCAGTAAATCCTGTTTTCTCTGCCAAAGACACCAGCCTGACTCCAGGGGGGTTCTTCTCCAATAATACAAGCAAGGGCCTGTTAGGAATCTACTGAGAAGTGAGGAAGTTACATTTGTGCCAAAGCTGTTAAGAGGTCATGCCTCAGAAGACAGAAGAACCATGTGGGCTCTGACCAAAGCAAGGACATGGCCCCAGCATTGCTTCATAGAGATTACAAATAAAACACGCGATTTTTTGAGTCATAACAGTTACACCAAGGGTAGATTTCCACAGCCATGCTTCCAGGTGGATGTCAGAATGAGGGGGCCACTAGAGTGTGGCTCACCCTGAACGTCCTCTCGCCACCTTGGGGAGGGGAGGGGCAGACAGCCACACTCACGGGTCAGGGAAGAGGGGGGCAGGCTGAGAGTTGCCATTCCATGGCCAGCCCTCCAGGAGATGCACACCGAATAACCAAAAAAGACTGATTTCTGAAGGAAGACAAAGCCTGAAGAGGGAGCTGTCCTTTCATGCCCCAGGAGGGAGCCGCTCTGGGCAGACAGACTCATTCAGGTGGCACATACACACTCACAGGGAAAACCAAGGCCCTGGAACTTGGACACCCTCCTGGGAGCAAGTCACTTGTGGTTCCCTCAACACCCTGACAAGAGTCTGCTCCCCACCTGTGTCTGGACCCTGGCTTTCTCATCTCACCACCAAAGACCAGGCTGGCCCTGGAGGGCAGCGACTCAGCCCAGCTCCACCCAGTACCCGCTAAGCAGTCCTGAACAAGACCAGGCCCAAGTCTCCTCCCCTGAGGTGGAAGCCCTCCAGATGCTGGCTTTGGCCCAGCGCTCCTTGGAGGGCTCCTCTCTAGGCGCAAGGGCGAGGGCAGGGCGGCCTGGGAGTCTGGGGTGCTAGAGTGGTCATACACACCTATACACACCAGCCTGAGCAGGCCTCCCGATATCTTACCTACAACCCGGCAGTAGGATTTTACCCGCTGGCCTTCGAACACAAGGCACGAGCTAGCCGCCACAGCTAAAAAGCCCTTTCCCAAACTGTCTGACCCTCTGTCCTGTGCCCGTCCCTCTGAGGGATCACCAGCTCCCCAGGGCCTCTCCCCTTCCCACCCTGACTGTACATCCAAAGGTCAGAGGGGCTCTTCCTGGAGGGGAAAGGCGGGTGTGTTTACTGGGGTAGGGGTGGGGGGAAAGGAAAGCGACCGACATCAGCCACTGGAAGCAGCTCCGTGTGGACTTCAGGCTTCCTGGCCTTCCCCAGCCCGGCCAGACTTAGTTCAGGACCACTGGCCTTTGTCCCCTTGGAACCTGGGGCTGCGTGGGGAGAGAAGCGGACCTCCTAGCGCACCCCGGAATCGGCAGGCACTCGGGTAAGCCCAGGTATTGACCCCCCACAAACGGGGGCTTTCCTCCTGCCCGGTAACACTAGTTTCCACCCAGCGGTGACCCTCGAGCCGTCCCAGGGTGGGGGCGTGAGGGAGGGGCCGCCCGTCTTACCCGGGATGACTTCGCGAAAGTTTCGAGGGGCGGATGGGGAGGGGGCGAGTTTGCCCTACCGTCGCCGTGACCAAACCTCCCAGTTTTCGTGTGCTGGGGGAACTGGGGTGAGGCAGGCCTGGGCTCGGTTACCCCGCACGAGCGCCCTCCCCCACGAGGGCCCAACGCCGGCGCACCGACCTCCGACGCCGTCCGCCGCGTCTTCCAGGCCCGGCGAGCCCCCTCCAGGCGTATGCGGGGCCGAGCGGGCGCAGGGACGCGGGGCCCCTAGACCCCGCCCCGTGCGCCACCCCGCCGGGCCGCCCCCGCCGCGTGCCCGGGGCTCCTCCCGCCGGACGTGGGCGTGGCTCGGCGCGCGCCCGCCCCCCGGCACCGCTCCCCGCACCCCCAGAAGGCGCCCCGGACACGCGGCCAGGCACCCGACCGCCCCGCCCCCGGCACCGTCCCCCGGAGGGCGTCCCGGGCACTGCGGCCGCGCACCTGCCCCCGGCCGTCCCCGCCCGCGAGAGCCCTAGCAACCAGGAACGCCTTCCGGGTGCCTCCGGCTTCGGCCGCCTTTCGGCCAGGCCCCTCGGAAGCTGCGGGAGCTCGGCGCGGCTCCGGGGCACTGGCGGAGCCACCTTGGGCGGCGGATCACCAGCCTCCGGCTGCACGCATGTAAATGCCAATCCGGGAGACCGCGCCGGGCACACCGCTGTAAGCCGGCACTGTGCCTGGTGCGGGGGAGGGCCAAGAGGGCAGGATGGAGAGCCAAACAGGCGCGGGTCGCGGTGTCCAGTCCGGGGTAAACACACAAAACTCGTATCGCTAACCGCAGTACCAAAGACCGGGGTTGCGCAAAGGAAGCGTGCCAAGGCCTCTCGCCAAGGATGAGAAGGGGTGGGCCCGGGGGAGGGGAGAGGCAGCTGTGCTCTGGGTATGCAAAGACCCAGAGGCAGGACAAAGAGCTGAGAAGGGGCGTTGCAGAGGCGGCCACGGGACAGAGTGGCCCCGCGTGGACAGGGTGTGCAGACCCCCAGGCCCTGGTGGAGATTGGCTGTGTCATCCCCAGGGCAGTGGGATGCCACTGCAGGGCTTTAGGCAGAAGAGTGACAGATCTGACCTATGTTCTCTAGCGAAAGGATGGGGGAGTGGCAGGGCTGCCTTGAAATTGGGGAACTAGTTAGGAGGGCAGTCCTGGAGACAAAGGAGCTTGACTGGGATCTGGAGAGAAGCGGACTGGTGCAAGCTACAGCCCACAACCTAGCAGTAGGATGTAGCCAATTTGGTGATGGATGAGCCATCTTCATCTATTTAATGCAAATATTAGCATCTACCCTAAGAGTTGTGGAAAAGATCCCATGAGATCATCTATGTGAAGTGTTTAGCTTGGTGCCTGGCCCACAGCAGCAAGCCCCACACGGCAGCCCTTTCTTATAGCTGTTTCATGTGGGCATATCATAGCCTGCCCAAGGCTACACGGTGTGTTGGCAACTTCGGGGTCCCAGCCCAATGCTCTTTCGAGTACTGCCCTCCATCTTCCCGGTTTTCACAAATATTCACATTAGCAGTGTGAACTGTTCTGTACCTTTTCCAAAATCTGTGGCCAAGGACCTTGTATCCCCTGGTATACCCCTGGTGAGGGGAGGGTTGTGATCAATGCCACCTAGAAGACGTTGGTGCCCAGAACCATCCTGAGCTGGAGGGAAGCTGGTGTCCTCCGGTGAGCGCCCTACTCACATTATTAGCCCACACAGTCCAGGCTTCTTTGGAATCCTTGCCTTTCCTATCCTGGCTGGCATCCTGCCCGCTGAATTTGGGCCGAAGAAGGGGATTCAGTCAGAGATATGGGAGTCTCTACCTCCTTCTCTCAGTCCCTGGGGCCCCAGGGAAGCAACCCCGCAGAAGGCTCATGCCTTCAAGGAACCTTCAGAGAACCACAGCGTGGATGCCCCAAGCCTTACATTTGTCCTGGCCTTTGCAAACTTCCAAATAGCTTTTATCTCCTCTTTTCCCTCCTGACACCCCTAGGGAAAAGTAGGGCTGAGGTTTCAACTCTGACACCAAGGAGGACAACAAGCATATTTGACCCACTTTTGGGGGCAGAGATGCTTTGCTGGACTGTGGATCCCCAGCATCTGGCATCAACCCCAGCACCTGGCTCCCTAGGAGTTTACTAATGTTTGTGTAAATGAATGATTTTTTTTAACAATTAAGGTATAATTCGCAAACCATAAAATTCCCTCTTTTAAAGTGTAGAGTTCAGTGGTGTTACACTGTGCAACCATCACCACTATCTAACTTCGGGACATTTCGTCATTCCAAAAAGATACCCCATACTCAATTCCCCAGGCCATTCACCCCACACCACTCCTCTCTTCCCACCCAACAGGGCCCAGAGCCGTGGGACTGAAAATCAGGGCTCCCTGCCTAACGGAAGACTTTTGTCTTTGAATTTGCAAGGGCCAGAAGTGGTAGGAAGGTATGGTTTGGGTGCCGAACCCTGGCAGGCGTATGGAACTTTAGTGATTAGTAGGAATGGTGGGCAGATTGTTTAACATCACAGAACCTAAGAGAAGGAAGCATTGCTGGCTCTCAGCCACGATGAGCCCACGTTTCCTGACAGACCACAGGTGGCTTTACAGCCAGGTCAGGGCTGGGGGGAGCTCCAAGGTACTGGGGTCAATTCAGGGGCCAGGAGAAACTGAGGCAGTACCCCCACTCGAGGAAGAAGCAACCCTTAAGTCTGGCGAGCCTGGTAAGCACCTTCCTTTGCCTCCTGTACTTCCAGCTACATGCATAAGCCTCAAAGGACAGGGGGAATCTCCCTGTTTCCTCTTTTCTCCCCCCAAATGTGGTTTGCTTATAGTGCTTCCATCTAGGGAAAGACTATATTCACGAGGATAGGTTCTACTACTGGGCCAAGTAGACCCTCGAATCAAAGGGCCCAAATACAACAGGAGGGCATTTCTTGCTGGGTATCAGTACCAGGCCAGTGGATTGGTTCATGAAGCTGCCCCCTGCACACAGCCATCCTGGAACTAGCCAGCCAGAGGCCATCTTTAACAAGTGGCTTCCAATGTCTCTTTTAGAGGTTGCCTCCATTCCATCAAGGGGAGGGGGTGAGGGCGCAAAGGTTGTTATAGCCAGGCCTGGAAGGGCTACCCCTCCCTTCTGCTCTCACTCCGGGAGCTGGAACTCATGGACACAGCCACTGAGAGAGGGGCCAGGAAATGCAGTCTAGCACAGACCCGGGAGGAAGAGGGACGCTGGTAAGCTGGGTCCCAGCCTCCCTGGTTTTCTCCCTGCACCTCTGCTTGTCTCTTCTTGGCCCCCTGGCGGGCTCCTGCTCTGCCTCTGTCCTGTCAACACTGGCGGCCCCAGGCCCTTCCCTGCTCCTGCACCCACAGCTTCAGGTGGCAGCACCCACAGCCTCATGGGCAAAGCAAACAGCTGTGCGGGGCTCCTGCCAGCCCAGGAACCCACCTCTGCAGGCGCGGCCCCAGCCGTAGCAAGGCATGAGAAGGTGATGGGCCCAATCAGACATCTGGTCTCTGGGGCATTTTTTTTTTTTTTAAGATTTTATTTATTTATTTGAGAGAGAGAGAATGAGAGAGAGCACGAGAGGGAAGAGGGTCAGAGGGAGAAGCAGACTCCCCGCCGAGCAGGGAGCCCGATGCGGGACTCAATCTCAGGACTCTAGGATCATGACCTGAGCCGAAGGCAGTCGCTTAACCAACTGAGCCACCCAGGCGCCCTCTGGGGCATTTCTTGAGGGAATTTGAAAACGGGGCATGTGATAAGGAGAGCTAGAGATCAAAGGGCATGGACAGAAGGGCCAGAATGTGGTTTGCCCCATGTGGTTACATGCACGCTGTGCTTACAAGGAAGGAAAGACCCTGCATGCAGAGGAGGCCAGAAGGGGGGAAATGAAGCAGAGAGGATGCCGAGTCCTCAGGCATCCCTAGTGGCCCCTAGAGCCTCCCCAGGTCAAGGAGGTTTCTGGCACCTGTCCACGAGGTTCTGAACACTAAACCTGTTTTTATTTAGGTAACAGAAGTGAGTCTTTGTTCCTAAGATCCAGCTTGGCAGGGTCCGCCAGCTCTCCACAGAGGTCATTCTATGGTGTGGGCGTCCTAGTGGGAAGCATCTGCCCAGCCAGGGACATTTCCCACCGCGCCCCTTGCTTCTGGGTGGGGCCAAGTTCTTGCAGAAGGCTGAAGGACCGTGAACAGGAGTGATATGCATCACTTCTGGTCTGATGCAGTTAAGAAGCAAGGGTGGCTTCCTTCCCTCTTCCTAATTAATATGGGAAACGAAGGCAGAAGAAAAATGGTTAAATTTCCTTACTACCTACAGCCCATTGACAAGTCCTTGAAATAGGCAGAGTGACCTTCCTCTAGGGACTCAAATGCCTCGATGTTAATACTTTGCTAAGGGCAAAAGGCAAGCCTATCCCAACCGCCCCCCAACCAGCCCTAGATCCTGTAAGTCTACTTTAACATATAAAATTCCCTTTAGAAATTTCCTTTATCTCTAAACCCCCCAGATACGTGTTGGCAATCAACCCCCCCCCCCGGCAGGTATATGGCCCATGGATATACATCTGAAGGGCCTCATGACTCAGGTTTTATTAGACAGTAATAAAAGACTTTTTCCTAACAATAGCTAGCCCTCTCAAGGTCCTGGAAACCTTGCTTCAAAATTCCTTAGAGACTCACACTATCCCTAACCCCCTCCCAACCTGAAAGTATATAATGGGCCACTCCTCATGACCCCAGTACAGCTATTTCTGCCCACGGATCCTGTTCCCGTGCTGTAATAAAACCACCTTTTTGTACCAAAGACGTGTCAAGAATTCTTTCTTGGCCATCAGCTTTGAACCCTAACGTCTTTCCTACATCACCAATGAAGTAAAAAAAAAAAAAAAAATCACTGGGTAGGCTTGTGGGGAGTGGTGACGGTGGCCCGCGCGAGAAGAGCAGCAGAGGCAACCCAAGGGGGTCAGAAGATTGGCCACATACAGGGGATGGAGCAAACAAGTAAATAAACCGAGGATAATGGCCTGTGTTTCTCACCAACAGGAGGGAGAACAAATAGGAAGACGGGAAAGTGAGAATGAACCTCGTGGCAGTTAATACAAATCCATACTCTTGGTGGTGACTCAAGGCTTACCACATACAGAGACAGAAACAAATATAGAGGTAGGGTCTCCTGAGAGGGCCCAGGAGCAGCTACACCTCAGAACAATAAGCACACCTTGTACCTAGATCTTGGCTTCGGAACACCATTTTCCGGTAATCAGAACCCTGGAGAAATGTCTGGTTCCAGGAAAAGTATAAGGCAAGCCCAGAACATTTTTGTTTTGAAGGCAGCGCTCAAAGAATGATGGGGAGATGCCAAAAGAAGGAACAGAGAAGCTAGTTTGAAGGAGCTCCCACCAGCCAACAGACAATTTTGGCCTCAACGTAAATAGACAAAAGCAATAGACAATTTCAGCATCGAAATAAATAATGACAATAATAGATTATAATCCATTGAAGAAAATATGAATCCATGAGTCCAAACAGATACAATTAAACAAATGGAAGTTTCAGAAAGCTCTTACAACATAATGCCAGCTAATAAATGTAGGAGGAATAATGAAAATAAAGAATGACCATTTCACAATGATTAAAGTTATCTAACCAAGAGACATAATGGGTGATAAACATCGTGGGTGAAAGTGGGATAAAGAACAGTGTATTTATATTGCCTCAAAGTGATTCCACACAAAATATTTACTAATTACAAAGGGGGGGGATCCCACCTTTATAGCGGAGAAACCTAGCACCATCTTACTCAAATGATCAACATTATCATCTGTAATAGGACAAAGAAACATCATGTACCACCCAGTAGGTCACAATAAAAAGACGACATCATTAATGTGATATCCCTGCCGAAGATGCATATCCTGAATCTAATCAGGAGGAAGCTTGGACAAACTCAGGCTAAGGCACATTTTCTGTTACCTTTAGGAAGGTCAAGGACATCAGACTCTAGGAAAGACTGAGGAACTGCTCCAAGCAAAGGGGGA
This sequence comes from Eumetopias jubatus, assembly GCF_037043125.1. Classification (NCBI taxonomy): domain Eukaryota; kingdom Metazoa; phylum Chordata; class Mammalia; order Carnivora; family Otariidae; genus Eumetopias; species Eumetopias jubatus. The sequence continues at coordinate 57,730,931 of NW_028274823.1, read as the reverse complement.
TCAGAGCCATGGTGAGTGGGTGTAACTCAGGACCCCAAATCGGACCTTTCTGTTACAAAGACCATCACAGGGGCATTTGTCAAAAGTGGAATGGGGTGTCTGGGGTAAGGGTGTCTGGGGATTCTTGCAATTTTTCTGCATGTTGAAATTATTTCAAAATAAAATTATTTTTTGAAAAGCAGGAATGGGGGCGCCTGGGTGGCTCAGTTGGTTAAGCATCTGCCTTTGGCTCAGATCATGATCTCAGGGTCCTGGAATCGAGCCCCGAGTTGGGTTCCCTCTTCAGCGAAGAGTAGGCTTCTCCCTCTCCCTCTCCCCCCTGCTCGTGCTCTCTCAAATAAACAAAATCCTCTAAAAATAAAAAATAAAAAGCAGGACTATCTCCTCTGTCTCTTCCCCCACCCACCCGCCAGTTGCAAAAGACGTGGCAGAGGACTCTGCGGTCCCAGATCCAGTGACGGAACCACCAGAGGGAAGCAGCCTCGGTCCCTCGCCCACTCCTGCACGAGAGCCCCACTTCCCTTCCTGGTCGGTCGGTCTGCTACTTTGGACTTGACATAAACTTCCATTGTCCGCAGCCGCTGAGCTGGGGGAGGGGGGATCCTTTCCTGCTTTATCCTGACTCACCCACTTACTCAACAACCCGCTGTACTTCTCCACTTGAGGTCTCACACACACCCCAAGGAAACATCTTGCCCCAAAACTCGTTAGCCAATATCGTCCTCGTCAGAAACGCAGGTGCATCTCCCCTTTCTCTCGGCGTTGCCCCGCCTCCTGTGCCATCACGGGGCCTTCTCCATGCCCACCCATCCTGCTTCAGCTGTCTTCTCCCCAGCCTGGCCCCATGGGGCCGGTCCCTCAGCCCGCTGTCCTGCTGCTTTCGAATTCCCCTCCACTTAGCACTGCCAGAGTGCACATGGGCTCACACTTCCTCGTCCCAGTCCCTACTGCTCTCCACCTGGAACACCCTGCCTGTTTCCAGGCCATTCAGTACATACCTACTCTCCTCTCAGGGTTTAGCTCCTAAGACACCTTGAGGAGGCCTTGCCTGATCCCCCCTCCCTAAGGCCTTAGGACACAGCCTTCCCTCTGAATGGACAGAGCCACCCTGCCCGTCGCACTCATGGGCTGACACACCAGTCTCCCCAGAATGCCGAGCTCCTTGGTACCCACTGGAAGAAATGTTCCCCTCCCACTCCCAGCCGCCTGCCTCAGCCCTGACCCCCTGCTGCCCGCCATTACTTTACTATGGGGTTTCTCTAGAGCTAGCTTTGCCCTCTGGACCATTCCGAAGCTGTAAGGGGGAGAACATTCGTCACAGGAGTGTTTGGTCACCGAGTTGGCACTCAACAGATAGATGTTGGAAACAAGGGACTCTCAGCAATTCTCTCAGCTTAGGATTAGTCCCCCAGTCGCAACCCCGCCATGACATTCAACCTGTCAGTGACCTCGCAGGGTCATTTTTCAAGGGTGGACATGGGTATGCAGTGCGTGTTCTTGACTTGCAGGGCTGGTCTTAGCTCCTTGGGGCTGCCGTGGTCTCATTCATAACCTTGAACTCCCCAACCCACGCCCAGGGCCTAGTACAGGCGTGGACACAGCTGGATGCTCTGGAAGCACTTACCGCCAGGCCAAGACCACCACCTTCTGGGGGCTGCGAGCCCCACGCAGTGCTGACCGGCACCATGACCTGAGGCCAGGCCCAGTCTGGTACGAGAGTATCCCACGGGCTCACACCCCCCCCACCGAGAAAGCAGGACAGAAAAGGTATATTTCTGTGCCTGGTGGTTTCCTATTCCCAATTCAACTTTTGAAACAGAGAAGAAAAAAGAACCTGATATATAGAAGTAGAGTTTCTCCTAGACATTCTCTTTATTCCCAACCCCCAACGAGACACATTCTACCCAGTGAGATCCCTGAGGCCCATTTTATGGGTTGGAAAGTAAAGGCACTGTGTCAGAGTGCTCCTGGAGGTCATCGACACCTGACTTATGAAGACCCACAAATCCTAACCTTCAGGGACTCCACCTAGAGATGTAACAACCAGAAAGACATCCTTTTCGTCTTTTCTTTGGTCTTCAGAGCAGGCCTCTCTGCTGAGGGTTTCTGAGGAAGCTCCTGCCCCATGAAGCAGTTGCTCCGTGGCCGGTGGCCATCAGGAGACAGGGGACAGATGCAAAGCCAGGGCTGGGCCTGCCTTCCAGCCTGCCCTGGCTGTCAGGACCAGGGCTATTGTGCACTGACACGGGGCTCCCCAGAAGGAGAAATAACACAGCTGAGTTTAGTGCCAGTGGGCAGAGTTGAGGGCTCAAAAGAGCATCCCGAAACAGGCTGCCAGGTTGGAGACCCATGGGGCCGAAGGGAAGTCTGGTCCGACTGCAGAGCCGAACAAGGTGGGGCTGAAGGGGTGGAGGCCCAGCCGGGGTGTGCCCTGTCTGGATCCTGAGGCTGCTACCCTCAGCGCTTTGCTGTGGCGTAATATGGTGGTTCTTCTCTCCAGAGGATTGATGCAGCCTCAGAGCTTGCTCCGCGGGGCCTCTGGCAGGGGCCGTTGCAGCCGCCATACCACCCTCACGGGCTCCGTGGCACTGTCCAGCTCACGGAGGCCGCCCAGGTCACCCGTCCGCCTGTACCACTGCAGAGCTGGCTGCAGCACCGTGATGGGAATGCTGAAGTTCAGGTGAGGGTAGGTGGCCCCTGTGTCATTGTCCCGGGTGTTGCTGGCCACGATGCCTGTTGAGGAGTCAAAGAGGAAAGGGGGTATGAGCCAGGGGACAGATGGATGGGGGCTGAGGCCCATCTCCAGCCCGGAGGCCCTAGGACCGCTGGGCCTTTAAATATACTTTAAAGCCCCCTCCTAGCGTCAGACGCCCAGCTTCCCTCCTGGCCTCTGGCCCCCCTGCCCCCCTGTGCCCCTTCCCGCATCTACTTTCCCCTTCACGCCGTCACTACCTAATACGCAGTGTCTCACTCACTGGCTTTGCTACTGTCCTCTCCAACCAACCAGCGTCGGCTCCGTGGGCTCTGCCCACCCAGGCTCCCCAGTACCCGCATAACAGTGCGTGGCCCAGGGCAGCGCTCACCCAAGTCCTTGCTGCCTGAATGAATAAACGAATACTGCTGCCTGTGGGCGTCTGCGCATGCATGTGTGCGCACAGGGATGTGCTTTTTTAGACAGTTTCAGACTTACAGGAGCCTTGCCAAAATAGTAGAGGTCCCTGCCTGCCCTTTGTCCAGCTTCTCCTCATGTCACCGTAAAACAATGATCAAAACCAGGATAGTAACCTTGGAGCAACGCCAGTGACTGCAACACAGGACGCCTTCAGATGTGGTCAGTGATTCCATGATGCTTTCTCTGTTGTCGGATCCCATCCAGGGCCGTCGTGCCTCCCCGAGTGTTCTCCAGGCTGCACCGGTTCCAGTCTTGCCCTATCGTTCATGGCCTTGACGCTTGGAAGAGCACAGGTCCGCTGTTCTCTAGGACGTCCCTCAGACTGGGGTCACCCGATGTTTTCTCACGGTAAGCGTGAGGTTCGGCGTGCTTGAGAATAGCAACCTGTGCCCTTCTCCAGGCGGCCTATCAGGAGGTGGATGATGTCTGTAAGCGTTTGTGATGCTAGTGACCCTTGACCGCTCAGCTACCGTGCTATCTGCCAGTCTGCTCTGTTGTGGGCTTACTACTTTCCTCCTTGTAAGTATGAACTCTTTTAGGATCGTGCAAAGATCTGATTTCTACTTTCCATTCATCGGTGGCTCCTGTCCACAGCAATTCCTTCTGTGGTTTTCCACTTCCCTCATGTCTTCTGCACTTAGAAACTGGAATTCTCCCGTAAGGAGCAGCCACCGCTTGTCTCCGTTTCAGAGCGTCCTCGGTTACTTACGTCGGTATGGACTCGGCCGTTCTGTGTTATCACGGGTACTCTGCAGCTCAGCCCGTCCTCCTAGGAGCTCCTCCAAGTCACCTCTGCGTTCTCTGCTCATTTGCTGCGCTTGCCATTTTGTTGTTGGCATTTCCTTCCCCTTGGGCACCACGAGGTGCTCGGGGTTCGTCCCAAATGTTCCCTGCCCAAGCCCCGGAATGAGTCACTTCCTGGTGCCTCTTATTAGAGAAACCATGATCTGGGCTCTCGGTGTGCTCACTGCAAGTGGGGTGTCACTGCCTCTGGCCTCTCTCAGCGCACAGAGCTAGATTTTATACACACACACACATCTATACTTATCTCTACACCCACTTCTCTGTATATGCACATACTGGCTCTAAGCGTATTACCAATGAATCACTAACTGCCCTCCAGCGGTTAGGAGAAGAAAGCAGTTACCCTAAGAAACTTGGGAATACAGGGTTTCGCTGGGACATGTGAAGGCTCCAGACAAAGAGAACCATACACACTTAAACACTATACTCTAGTTGGTAAATCTGAGCCTCGCAAGGGTGTGAGGTAGGGATTCTGCAAGTACTTTATTTGTGTCCCACAGTTGAAGAAATAAGGGAATTCCACTCCTGCCAGCAAGAGCAAGGCAAGGTTTCTCACCATGTCAGAAGTAAGGGAAGGGGACGCATCGCGTAAGCCGTGGCGGGGAGTGCAGTTGGAGGTATCCACGTGCACTCACAGTTGGCTTATTTTTTTTTTAATGGACAGACTGTTTTTATTTTTTTAACCAGAATTAGTTACCAAAACCTTCAAATGGAAAGATTTAACAACCACATATTTAAAAAAAAGGGGGGGGGTCACAGTTGCTAGTGAACAGCTGAGGAATCGGGCAGTGTTAGGCGCACAATCCTTTGTCAGGAGGCACCACCGTGCTGGAGCGGGGTGCTGTTCACCCCGGGTCACCCCTGACCCGCTACTCCCTACTGTCTTCACGCCCTCATTCATTCACTTGGACTGTGACTCTTGGACTGATCCAACTGCTGAGTTTCACAGATCCAATGAGATTAGGTGACTTACCTGCGGTGGCGTGCTGGCAGAGAAGGAACGGGGACACAGATCTCTCCCCTCCCTGCTCAGCGTCTGTCTCTCTCCACTCTAAGAGCACAAGTACCCAAAAACCTTGGCTCACTACCTCTTGGGCATCAGGCCCACCATCTTCCCAGGCCCAGGGTGGCTCCTGGGGTGGGATGCCCAGCACTCACTAGATGGGACCGAGGCTCTGGCAAGGGGAATGCTTGGAGAGGGCCACGGAGCTGCTTACCCAGGAGGTTTCCTGTGCGGGGGGAGAAGAGGGGTCCGCCACTGGAGCCACCATGCACGGCACATGTGGTCTGGAGCATCACCGCTGTGTCATCCACCCGCACCACAGCTGACAGGATGCCTGAGGTCACCGAGGGCCCGCAAGCCTGGCCAAAGACCCCGAAGCCCACCACACTGACAGCTTCGCCTGCCCAGGAAGAAAGGAGGGTGAAGGTGGGGAGTCACCTCTGTCTGACAGGACTCACACACTCCCCAACCTGCTCCCTGCCCTCTCCGAAGTTCCAAACCTTCTCTGCCCTTCAGGCTCCTGCCTCCAGGAAGTCTGACCCAGGTCCCCACAGGAAGAGGCCAGGACGTCCACTGAGCTCCCAGCACCTGCTCACCACTTGTTCTTGGCATCAGGCTGTTCTCCGGCCCTCATTTCCCTGCTGGACCGGGGAGTTACTTTTCAGGGTCCCTGGCACCCAGCCCCGTGCTCAATAAATGTTTGTGTCAGTTAAGTGTCTGCCTTTGGCTCGGGTCATGATCCCAGGGTCCTGAGATCGAGCCCCACATCAGGCTCCTTGCTCCGTGGGGAGCCTGCTTCTCCCTCTGCCTGCAGCTCCCCCTGACAAATAAATAAATAAAATCTTTTTAAAAAATGAAAATAATAAATGTTTGTGACATTAACACCCATCTCCTCCTTGGACTAAGAAGTTTCTTGGTGAAAAAAGGTGGTAATGATGATGACCAACTACCTGCCAGTAACTTCCTTTAGCAAGTGCTCTGAATGTACAGGGCTAAACGCTTTGTAGGCAACGTCTCACCCACTCCTCATAATGCCCAGGAGTAGAGAGCATTATTCCCATTTTACAGATGTGGAAATTGAGGCAGAGAATATGGAGTTGCCTGTCCAGGGACACAGGGCTAGCAAGTGGCAGAAGAGATGCCAACTGAGAGAGCTCACGGTGTGCATCCCCACAGTGAGACCTGTGGCACTCCCAAGGCAGCATGCCATGCCACCGGAGCTTCCAAAGTCTAACACTGCTCTGGCCAGCCTGCAGTGTTACAAGGAGCCACCAACCCACACTCAGTCCCTCCACATTACACTACTGCAGGGCCTCAGGGAAAAAGGTGTGCCTTAGCCTTCACCAGGGATCCCACCTGCAACCTCTGCCCCTCGCCAGGACCTGGGGCATGCTGGGCACAGCAGGGAAGCCTCCAAGAGCAACCCCAGCCAAAGCGCTGAAACCAGGCTGACTTCACCCCAGCCTCATGCCACCCTGACTCATTACTCCAGCAGGGCTGGGGCAGGGAGCCCGCCTAGAGGACTGGCCCCCTGATCTAGAGGGTTAAGAGTGCTCAGCACTGACTTTTCCTCCTGAGCTCCCCCCCCAGACCAGAGGGCCCCTTGCCCTTTACCTTCATGGAAATGCTCAGCCGGCACCGGCAGGGGGACACCGTGTAGGTCCTTCTCCAGGTTCACTACCGCTACGTCATAGGGGGAGGTCTCCTGAGTGGCAAATGCCACACGTCCCCAGATCGTGGCACTCCTAGGAGCAAGGGAAACAAAGTGACGGGCTAGCTTTCTGACCCTTTAGCACTGGGAGGAAGCAAGGGGATGAGAGTGACTGTAGAAGCCACGGACTTGGGGGTTGACGGGTCTGGCAACAGCCCTGACACGTGCCAGGCAGGCATCTCTGGGCACGCCCTCGGCCATCCTGTGGTACTTCCAAACATGCTTCATACTTCTGTGTAAGCCCCCGGCGCCTCCCCATATTCCTAATGCCTGGCACCTGGGGAGCACTGTGGGCCAGGGCAGGTGTTAATGCTCTATGCACACCCTTTTCGTTCTCATCGAAGCCTTAAGAACCAGGCGCTGGTGTTACCGCCATTTTAAATGGTGCATGTGAGGGCCAGAGAGGTTGAGTAACTTCCTCAAGGTCACACAGTAAGTGGCAGAAGCCAGGGCACACATTCCCAGTGTTTTCTTTCACTGCCTCATTTCGGGCAAACAATCCTGCCAGTTGGTGAGGCAGACGTAGGATTTCGATCCTGTGTCCCTGTGTTACATAAAGGCCAGCACTTCTATAGCTCTCACTGTACGCCAGGCTCTCTGTTCCAAGACTTTACAGGTCAACTCAGGGAGAGGGAGCAGAGACTGGCTTGCCCAGGACCACACAGGGGCTCCCCGCTACACTCTGCAGGGACACCTTCCAACAGACCCCGTGGACTCCCTATAAGCAAGTGTGTGTGTCCTTGGGCCGGGGGATTGGGCACCACACCCTCGGGAAATCCTCATTACCAGTCTTCCTTATAGAGCCATGGCCGTCCTGCTGGCTTCCAGGGAGACACCCCACGGCAAAGCCAGGCTGGGTTAACACTGGAAATTCAGGAGAGGGATTTGGAAAGGCCTGGGCTGCAAGGCTAGGCTGAGCCAGGCACAGAACCTCAGGCATTAACACCAAGGTGCAATAACCCCTCTGCTCCTAAGTTGAGCACCTGGAACTACCGCAGAAACAAAACGGGTACTACAAACCCAAGCCAGGAAGCCAAGGCTTTTGTCCCTGCTGCCGGGCAAATGGAAGAAAAGGGGCCAAGAGTGCTTTCCCTGCAGAGACGTAAGTGACCAAAGTCCCAACCTGGCTGCCAGGATCACCCAGAGATCATTCCAGTACATCTGTGTGCTCGGCCCCACTCCCACGTTCTAATTAGGTGGAATTCCACACTGTCATTTTTATCCGGATGGGAAGTTCCGCTTAAGGTCTAAGAGAGCAATCAAGTAAGAGTAAGAGGCCCCTCTCCTGACCCCAGGAAGGCAGCATTCTGGGCCTCTGAGACCCCACTACCGCTCTCAGGGGAGAGAGAACAGGGCGGCGAAGTCTCCATTCAAGGGGCCTAGTGGAGTGTGGGTGCAGGGCTAGGAGACAGAGCTGTCAAAGTTCAAAAGGAATTCAGGCTGGGAGGGGGTGTTCAAAGACGCCCAGTCAGGGATGCTGGGACTCGCCACAGTCCCCCAGTCCAGAGTCGCTTGGCATCTTGCCCAAGCCCCACTCACCCCCTGCCAGGAAGGACGCCCCGTATCCCCTACACTGGGGTTGAATGCCGAGGATGAGGGGACTGACTCAGATCTCTATCCGCACTACACCATCAAAGCATCAGCATGACGCCAGAAGGCCTCCATTTTCCTCGGTTACGATCTGAGAGCCTGGGGGCGGGAGGCGGGCAGAGTTGGGGCAACCTTGCGGGCCTTACTTGGGGGGCGTGGTGCGCACCAGGACCCTGGCCGCCTCCCGAGGGGCCACATGCCGGCAGGTCACCACGAGGCGGGGCCCCACGGCCACTCCGGAGCCCCAGACGGTGCCGCACTCCACCAGCACGGCCGCAGCTGCCCACGGGGGCCCGGGGTCTCGGAGGGGCAGGCCCCACGGGGCGCCCATCTCCTGCGGCAGGAGGGCGGCCAGGGCGTGGGTGCCGGGGCCCAGGCGGCCGAGAGCGGCTCGGGCGGCGCGCAGGAGCGGGGCGGCGGCGCAGAGCAGCGTGAGGCCCACCCACTCGCGGGCCTTCCAGCAGAGGGGCGCGGCCACGAGTGCCACGAGCGCCCCCGCGGGCCGCGCCGCGAACACGCCGCCGCCCTCGGTGCCGGGCAGGCAGCGCGCGTCGGTGAGCAGCAGCGGGCCGGCTGCGTTGCTGAGCACGCCGCGGCTGAGGGTGTTGAGGAAGATGTCCGGGCAGAAGGCCCCGAACGGGGAGCCGCAGGCCAGCAGCGGCGCGCCCTTGGGCACGGCCCCGGGAGACGCCACGGCCACAACCGGCCCACGCTCCTCCTCTGCCGCCGCCTCCTCCTCCGGGTCGGGCCGCAAGCGCAGCAGCGCAAACCAGCCCAGCGCTCTCAGCTGATCCTCCTCCTCCTCCTCCGACACCTCGTCGTCCGGCGCCGCGCTCGCGAAGCGCCACTGCTCGGCTGCCTCGCCCCCGAAGAGGCGCGCGAAGTGGGCCCGGAAGGCCGGGCAGCTCAGCAGCAGCAGCAGCTCGGCGGGCCGCGGGGGCTGCAGGAGCCGCCCGCCGCCGGGTCGGGCCGGCGGGCCGGGCTCTGGGCCGGCGCACTGGGGCGTGCACAGGCCCGGACGGCCCCGCTCCGCGCGGCCTGCGAGGCTCGCGGCTGCCGGACCCCACTGCACGTGCAGGCGCAGGTCGTCACCGCAACTGTCGCCGGGCAGGAAGGCGGCGCCGGCCGCGGTCAGCGCCGCGCTCCCGGCCCGCAGGAAGGGGGTGAAGATGCCCCCGTGGCACAGCACCAGGTCCGGGCAGCGGCTCAGGATCACTCCGCTGCAGCTCCACGAGCCCGCCTCGGCCTGCCCGGCCCGGGAGGCGCTCACCACGCACCCCGCCTTCTCGGCCGCCCTCATGGAGGGCCCCCACTGCCGCGCCATGTCCTCCAGAACGGTGCACACGGGGTTTTCAGAGGAACGAGAGAGACAGCGAGAACCCCGGTCGGGACCCACGGGTCCCACGCAGCGCCACCCAAAGCTGGAAGCGAGAGGTGCAAACACTGACTCAGGTCTTCCTCGTCGGGCCCGATTGGCTAAGCCCCAACTTGCCCGGCCCCATTGGCTGGGCTTGGGGCCGAGCCCTGATTGGCTGCCTAGGCTGACCCCATCCCTTTCCCCGCCCTCGTTGGTTCGGGCCACCTGTGCGACCTCGGCGCCGAAGCAGTCCGGGACGATAAGCTCAGGGAGGGGGGTGGCGTGTGGTTTTACCGAGAGACCGGGCTTGGGTAAGGCGGAGTCCCCTTTCTGTTCGTTGGGCTGCAGGAAAAGTAATAGAAATGAGGGCCGTCGTGGCTAGACTTGCCCAGGCAGTGATAGGACCTGAGTATCTAGATGCTCAAGTCTAAACCAGCGGTCTCTGACCCTTGGCATGATAAGGGCAAGGAAATCCTTGGCCCCTTGGCCGAGTTAGTAACTTGAAATTTTGTGAATTAACCCTACAGCAATCCACTAGGTGGCATGCAGCTCACAGGACTACACCTAGGACCTTTTGATGCCAAAGCCCAAGACAAAACTGATGAAAACTGGGTTTGTGCAAAATAAAATTGCCCTTTAAGACTGATGAACAGTAACCCGAAGTCAAATTTTTCAATTCTACAACCCTATACTTTGCAGTGTGCACATCTCATAACCATATATAACATTTGTAACCACACCTAGGATTTATCTAGGTCGGGGGCCAAACACTTTTTCCGTGAAGGGCTAGAGCCTCAGTGGTTCAGGTTTTGCGGGCCATATGCTCTCTCAAATACCCAAGTGTGCAGTCGTAGCAGGGCAAAAGCTAAAGGAATGGATTGCTGTGCTCCAGTAAAACTTCCCTTTGGACGCTGAAATCTGAATTTTATGTCACAGGCAGCATTTTCCCCCCACACAGGCCATACAAACACAGGCAACAGCCCAGATTATTGTAGCGCATGTCAGCATTAACAAAAATTATTCAATTACTACTTAAATTACATAACCTTTCTGCCTCAATTTCCGAATAAAACTAATGCTGTTCCAACAAACCTGCTGGAGAAAGTTAAATGATGACCCATCATAGTATGAGGTGGGGCTGAGATTAGCAGTCTTCCATAGCAGGCACGGCCTTCTTTTGGTTCTGTGACACAGAAGCTGTCTCGATCACAGGAAAATCTAATTATCCCAACTTCCTAGCAATTAAGAGTTTCTTTCTCTCTAGAGTCCCGTGATTCTCCCTTAATGACACTCAAGCCTCCGGCACGAACCGTTCGTTATGCATCAGGTTTTTCTGCTTACAGCACATTAAAGAGTCCCCAGTCACAGCCAGCAGCCAAGGTGAGACCCCTTGAGTGCTGGGCTCATTGACTCAGTCTGTACTTCTCATGTGCCACTCTAACTCAAACGACACAGACATTACTTATAAACATAGAACCCATGGCGATAGAACCCAATTTTGTTTTAATCCAGCTCTGCTTGCTAACAGAGGAAAGGCATGCTCTCCCCAGGTTTATCCTTCACTGAGCCGCTGCATTTGGTACCTGGCAGTGAGAAAGTATGCTTTCCTAATAGTGAGAAATCCATTAAAGGGTAATACTCTCACTCACCCCTGGAGTGGGTTATCCACACTTACCCATAGAACCCATCACTTTAGTAACAGGGACATTAGTTTCAATCACAAGATGACTCTAACACTTTTAATGCTTGGTCAAAAAGGACCTGTTGCATTTTGCTTCCCATTCTATTTGTCCCATTACTTTAGTTTTAGAATCTCATTTGGGTTTTCTAAAAACAAGGCTTCCTACAAACCTGGTAAATGTACAGGCACACATTTCATCCCTTTCCCTATTTTATCAAATGCAGCACACAACTGAAGCTCTCCAATTTTGTATAAAATGATGAATGGTAAACAGCTAAACTGGACTCATTCCTTGCTAGCTAGCATGTTAATAGGAGATTTTGTTTAGAAAGTATACCACCAATCCTGGGATCACATGTTCGAAGCCTCTCAAATGGTACTAAATTTATTACTTTGAAATGTGTGAATTGGCCTAGGCTTTTTTTTTCTCCTGGTAGCAAAACTTGTCTTTCATATCCTTTGTATTTCTTCTCCTAGGAAGGAAACAACTTTTGCTTCCCCACCCCCACCACACACACAACAAACATCAGGAGATGTTCAAACTCAGAACGAAGCAACGCAAATAAATGAAAAAATAAATGGCAGAAGATAGCAAGTTTGTTTTAACTTTTTATTAAAATGCTTAGGATACAGATTGACTTTCTTTTGTAAATGACTTTTAACTTTTCCTGAAATAGGACATATATGCACTCTGATAAAACAGAATGAAAAGTTTCAATTCATGGGAGTTCCTGTACAAAGCTCTGATCCTCACTGTTAAGAGCCAAGCTCCTCACAGCAGCTTCTTTTGCTATCTTTTTATAGAACAGTGTTTTCTGTGAAGAAATAGATGCCAGCTGACTTTTCAATCCCCTCTTTCTCCAGTGGCCAAAATAAACCACTTTCACAAAGAGCTGAGCTGTGTAGAATCCAGTTTTCTAGCTTGCTACGAAATGATTAGGGACAAAGAGGAAAACACAAAAACAAAAAACAAGAAAACTAGCACTGCGTTCATACTTCTCAAGTCTCTGGATAAAGAAGTATGGGTTACCTTTAGCCAAAGGAAATTAAAAGTGTGCAAGTTAACTACCTAGTTCATTCACCATTAGCTAGATTTGTTCATTTAAGGCTTTCACCCCTTTCCAAACCAAAAATTTTGTTTTAATCCAGCTCTGCTTGCTAACAGAGGAAAGGCATGCTCTCCCCAGGTTTATCCTTTACTGAGCTGCTGCATTTGGTACCTGGCAATGAGAAAGTATGCTTTCCTAATAGGTCAGTACTGAAGACTAACAGTGAGAAATCCATTAAAGGGTAATACTCTCACTCATGCCTGGAGTGGGTTATCCACACTTTCCTTACCCTCACATTAGACACAGAATTCCACTGAATTTAGTTCAAACCTTTGCATCTTCATCACAATTTTCAGTTTTGAGGAAACTACTTCTAATCTCTCATTAAAGAAAAAGGAAGACATCCCCCCATTTTAAGAAAGGCTCTAATATTGGTTAAGATCATGAAAATCCAATTTTACACATGGCACTAAGAAAAAGGAATGCTATGAAAATGATCCTCATCACACTACTGGGCATGCTGAGGCTTTTTATACTGAGCTCTTAATGACAAGTGACGCTGGCTCAAAAAGAACAACACTACACAAAGTTCTTAGAGATTCCCCAGCTTATTTCTGGAACGGAGAAAGGCAATTTCATACCAAAAAAAAAACCTATAAAAAGAGCTCATGAACAGTCCCTTAAAAAGACCAAATCCTGCAAGTGAGAACTTTAAAGCCCACCAAATAAATCCTTCCTGGATCCAAACAAATGCTACAAATGCCAGATTTTTAAGTTCTCAACTCACAGAATTAAAAGCCCTTCAGCTGTTAACTGTCCTGTGTGACTCACCTATTCAGAAAATCTTCCCCTAGAATCTGTGCAAAAGTAACCGACGCATGCCTGCAGTGTAGGACAACATGGGGGATGTTCTCTTTTATGAGGCAAAAGTCAACTGAAAATTAAAGAGGAGCTATGGAGAGAAACAGTTTCGTAACAGTATAAAAGCAAAGACTGTCTGAAATCTGTAGCTTTGAAAGTAAAAATAATAAAATAACCACTCTATATTGAACTCCTCCCACAGTGAACCAACCATCTGCTCTACACACCACCGTGAGGAATGACCCTGGCTGACCACAGTGGAAGCCTGCCGCCACCGCCAGGCCAGGCCCTGCCCTCCCCTGCTCCACTGTGCACAGGTGGCGCCACCTACTACAAGGCAGTCAGAGAGACGGGGAGCTTCTCTCACTAACCTGCTAACTCAACAGGAGTAACTTCACTTGACTGAGCTCTGGCCTCCAACGTTTCTGTGCATAATTTTATGAAGAATCTAAATGCCATTCACTAGATCAAAAAGAAAAAAATAGAAAACTCTGGACCAAGTAAATTTTGAACTCAAAAAATTAGGAGGGACACCAATTACATTAACAACACTTTCTTTAAAAAATAGAATCACTTTCTTTTGAAATCAACCACAGTGGTGAGACGTGTTTTTCTTTTCAGGTGCCCCATGATGGCACACAGCTGTACCCAGCAAATCCTGCCAGCTTCCGAGTCCCGGGATGCTGCCCCGCACCAGCACATGGGGCAGCGTTACCTCCCGACAGTGTGGAGAAGAGCACATGTCACCACTGGGCGATGGGAGAGCTGACAGAGACTCTTGGCTTCTCAACGCCAGACACGGTTGAAGAGCTTTCCTTGTTCTATTAGAAAAGTTCATGAGGAAGCTGTGAATAGGATCAGTCCAGAGAAGTAAAACTCTTTTATTTTCACTGTCCAAACATCAGTCAATGTACTGGGAAAGCCAGCGGAAGCCCTCGCCGTAGCCTTGCCTCTTGAGCACACTGCACATGAACACTTCCATGGGGCGGGCGTTCAGCTCCTTCAGGGTCACATTCCCCTAAGGGAGGCAAAACCAAGAAAGGCCTGTTAGCATCCACATGGTGGAAAAGCTTGAAAGGGTGATCACAAATCACTCTCTTTATTCCTCAAAAGCAAAGGAAGTAGGAATTAATTATAGAAACGTAGTCAAGGCCATGCAGATAACTTCCCCAGAGCTTCATGCTTTCAGCACAGTTCTATTCCCAGATTCTCTCTGTAAAGAACCTTTACTTTGAACACACCATCATCTGGAAAGTTATGACAGCTAACCAAGAAAAAGGCCACTAGGACCCACAGAACCAGCATGCTCTTTGATGGAGAGAAGTCCAAGACTCTTTGGAAATAAGGACATTCTTGGGGCACCTGGGTGGCTCAGTCAGTTAAGCATCCAACTCTTGGTTTCGGCTCAGGTCATGATCTCAGGGTCATGAGATCGAGCCCTGTATAGGGCTCCTCACTCAGTGGGGAGTTGGCTCAAGATTCTCTCCCCCTCCGCCCCTCCCCCCACCACACATGCCTGCTCTCTCAAATAAATCTTTAAAAAAAAAAAAAAGAGGGGCGCCTGGGTGACTCAGTGGATTAAGCATCTGCCTTTAGCTCAGATCATGACCTCAGGGTCCTGGGATCGAGCCCCAAGTGGGACTCCTGTGCTCAGCGGGGAGTCAGCTTCTCCCTCTCCCTCTGACCCTCCCCTTGCTTGTGCTCTCTCTCTCTCTCTCTGCATGCTCTCTCTCAAATAAACTCTTAAAGAAAAAAAAAAGGACATTCTCATTAGCACAAGCATTCAGAAATCTATACTAATAACAAATTATATCAAGGAAATTAAGAATTCATGTTGTATAACGCTCATGCAGAAGAGGGGAAACTAAATTAAAGCAAATGTTTCTAGAAAGAAATCGATAATCAAGAAGAGGTAAAACTAAGAAATAAGAAACCATATAAAAAAAGTCAGAAGGTTATCAGAGACCCCAGAACAGGGAAATTTTTAAAACTGACTATGCCAAAACTACAAGCTGAAAAAAACAGAATTCCTGCTTAACTACAGTTGATCTCGATTTTCTCTCTCATAAGCACTTCTGCATCAGAGTTCTCCTTCCAGCTGGAGACAGCATATAACCTACTGATCTGAGAGACTCAGGTTCTATTCCTGGTTTTATCACTGACTTGGCTGTGTAGATCTGAACAAATAACTCTCAGATTTTCCTCATCTTCAAAATGGGGATTACAGTCCTACGTCTCTCAGCAGAGAACACTGAGGATAATCCAGTGCTTGGGTTTCAGTGCTTGGAAAGTGATCATGAATGATCATTCTTCTTCATAACCTGAAATCTCCGGCCAAAAACAAGACTGACTTCTGGTTAAGAAGGCCTCCTTCAGGGCGCCTGGGTGGCTCAGTTGGTTAAGCGATTGCCTTCGGCTCAGGTCATGATCCTGGAGTCCCGGGATTGGGTCCCGCATCGGGCTCCCTGCTCGGCAGGGAGTCTGCTTCTCCCTCTGACCCTCTCCCCTCTCATGCTGTCTCTCCATCTCATTCTCTCTCTCAAATAAATAAATAAAATCTTTAAAAAAAAAAAAAAGGCCTCCTTCAAAAAAGATTTCTCTGATTTAGAATCAAAAGAGAGTCAGAAAATTCTTAAATTGGTAAGTTTGCCTTTCCTACCAATTTCTTCATCCTCATATACCTGAGGAAAATTTCATCAGAAAACAGTGAAAGAATAGGCCCCTGCCTTCTGAATGACTACAAATCACCTATGGTAAAACCAATCCTAGGCCCAGTTAAACTTTTGAAAGACAAGTAAAATCTAGATAGCAAAATATGAATGTCTCAACAGCTGTGAATTTCCTTAATAATATGTCCCCTGATGATTTTTCTCTTACCTTTCCTGTGGTCTGTCCATAAAGCCCAAATATCTCACGGAGTTTTTCTTCACTGATCGCATCTGTTCTGTCAATCTTGTTACCCAAGATAAGGATTGGCACATTGGATATTGTTTCATCAGTCATTAGAGCCTAAAGACAACATAAAAGAGCTAGGTGAGGAATCTATGAAGGCCCACCAGATCATGAAAACCACCCGGACTTTCACTTGTCTACAAAGTATCAAATGTAAAGAGAAATTCTGATCATCTTTATACCTAAGTGATGAACTAAAAGTCTTCACGTTATACAACACTCTTAATATTAGGTAAGAAACTCCTCAAAATTACCTTGACATTAGGTAAGAATCCCTTAACAGCCTCAAAACAATTGCAACTTAAGGCTATGTCTATTTACAGGGCAGCAGAACTGCCCCAACCTCAACTCTGAGATAAATCACTCAGCCACAGACCATCCTCAGGCTATCCACTGAGCACAGTCCTAGAAGACTGAATGCTCTGGCTACAGAGCCTCAAAGATGGCGACAGGAAGTCCCCGCATATACAATGAGTGCCCAATGTGTGCAAAGCACTATCTCAGGCACTGATAGGGATACAAAGAGATAAGACATATCCCTGGCCTCGAGAAATCCTCACTCTATGTTCATACACATCTGTCAACAAAGCAAGGCAAGTGTATGATTGTCACAATGAATAGGGACAGAATATAAATACCAGAAGACATTCGGGGAAATCAAATGGCAGGGGAAATGGTGGACTTAAGGAAAGTCTTAGCAAAGTTGAGGAACCCAAACTAAGCTCTGAAAGAAGGGCAGGTTTTGGACAGGTGGAAAGGAGAAGGAAGAATATAAGCAATGCTTTACAGTAAGAAAAGAATTCAGAAAGCCACATGGAGAGTTGCCTGTCTTTATATGTTGACACACAGTAAAATAGAATGGGAAGGCATGATCAACATTATGATGCCTGAGAAGTTAGCTGCAGTAGATCCTAAAGACCCCAAATCCAGAAATTACTGAATAGAATCTGTGTGTAAGGGGGCATCTGGGGGGTTCAGTTGGTTAAGCGTCTGTTTTCGGCTCAGGTCATGATCTCAGGGTCCTGGGATAGAGCCCCATGTCGGGCTCCCTGCTTCTCCTTCTGCCCCTCCCACCCCCACTTTCAAATAAATAAAATCTTAAAAAACAATCGTGTAGAAGAACACATTGAATTCATACAAAGTATCTATGTGTGCTCAGATAAGAGACAGTGACCTAGCCCAGGATGGCAGCATCCAAGGAATAGTGCCACAGGCACTGTGGAGAAAGAAGTGAAGAGACTGATGTCTAGATGATAAGACAGGTAAAGAGGGGCCTGAGCTGGCACAGATTTCAAGCCTGGGAATCCAGTGCCCACTGACAGGAAAAGCTTGGAAAGGAGAGTAGAGCTGAAGGGATAAAGGGGAACATACTTTCGACCATCTTAGGTTCCAGGGATTATTAGATAAAATCAGAGTAAGGATGTCATTCATTGATTAAATACTAACCAGATGCCTACTGTATGTCTGATGCTTTGCTAAGTGCAAGGGTTTCAAAAAGAAACAAAGGTCGGTCCCTTCTAAGTTCACAGTCTGATGAAGAGACCTACAAGAAAACCAGTGAGGACCACAGACACTGATAAGGTGGCGAGTCTAAGTCCAAGAGGTCAGGGAAAGCTTCCTAAAAGAGGTCATGGCTGAACTCCGGGATCTCTGAAAGGACATTTTTTAATTTACCAGCAAAAGTGGGTGGGGGTCCGATGAGAAAGCCTACAGCAACTTGTGCATACTGAAGGAAGGACAAATTGTTCTCTATTGTTTGGAATGTAGTTCAAGGTAGGCAATAAAGAGAAAAGAAGCTGGAGAAATAAACAGAGGAAAGATCAGGGAAGACTTTATGCAAAGTCTTTGCTGTGCAAAGGATTTGTGGATTTTATCCAGAAGGTGATAGAGATCTATTAAAGGATATTAAAGAGGCCAATGGTAAGTCTGAAAAGTTCCTTCTAGCATTACATAATGTGGCAGGGTGGTATTGAAATCTACATTCACAGGATCTGGACCACATGTCCAGGTAGATGGTGGGGAATGGTTCCATTCTGGGAGACTGGAATTGGTAGGTGGAGTTCTTTAGTAGATAGCATTATGTATGAGGCTGGAGCTCAAGAGAGGTTTAAACAAGAGAAATCCATATGGGAGTCACTGGCCTGTGGGTGGCAGATGAAGGAATGAGAGTAGGCTGAACTAGCCTAGGATAAAATACAGACCCTAGGGAACACCAAAATTTAAGCAGGGGAATGGGTGCTTGTGCAAGAATCTGAGAAGTATTAGCCAGAGAGCGCACACCAAACCCAAGAATGCAAATGGGAATTCAACGAAAAGAGAGAATGCCAATGCCAAGAGGTCAAGTAAGGGAAGGAATGCCCTATAAGCGATTCTACACGAGACCAGAGCTATATAGATTCAAGAAACATACTCACAAACTCACAAATAAACATGGCACAGGTTCAAATTGCCAGGAACAAGAATGCAGAGAGACAGTTACAAATCAAATAAAAAGAAGAGGTGCAGGGTGACCCAGTAAGGATTAACAAAGGCAATATGACAAGAACTATGAAGCCAAGAAAATGCAATGTTGAGAAAGGAGAAAACATGACAGTATCAAATGCTGCCTGTGACCCAAACTGAAGACTGAGAATAGACTGCTAACTAAGGTCTACAAAGTCATTCAGTGCAAAGGTGGGCAGACACAGAGTGAGAACCCAGATTCAAACACATAAAGAACCCTTCATCTCTCTCTTAAGGTTTCACTCTCCCAATGCTTCAAAAACAGGGACCATCCATGATATGGGAAGGAAAAAGGCGTTCATTATGCTGGGGCAACAGGCACATACTGGGGAGTGTGGGAGCAAACTGGACAGTCACCCTATGATAGATATAAACAAAGTTAACTTTCTGGAGTTCAAGCTGAGTTTCCTCAGGACACTGAAAAGCAAGGGCTTAGATTTTAAAACACCTTCTTACTGTAACTAGGACTTTCATCAAATGGTAACTGGAATGCTGAAGTATTAGCGCTACTGACCTATATTCCTTAAAAGAAACAGAGACCATAAAAAGAAAAAATATAATCGTACATTTAGCTCAACTTTGGATTCCATGAGGCGAGGATGATCTGCACAGTCGACCAGAAAGACAATCCCGTTAATTGCTGGGAGGTAATTTTTCCAAACCCGACGTGCTAAAAGACAAAGTTTGTAGTTGCATTAATCAAAAAAAAATACATATTTTGAAAAATTTATCTTTTTTTTGCCCTAAAATGGGCAAACCTTGGATAGGTTTCAATAGCATTCAATTCCATATAGATTCCCCAAGTCCTAACCAGTATTAAATCAGAACAAAGGGTATACACTAATGGCGTATGAACTGAATCTGATTTTTTCAAATTAAAAAATCAAGGTTTTCTGCCTGATTTTCGGAAAAACTGCAACATCTGGCAATCCCACACATACCTACCTACATGTCACTTATCAGCTGGAACTGAGTGGTAGCGACCCCTTTAGATGAAGTCTGGGCTCTTCCATTTGGCAAAGTTTCCACCACTCCCTACTGTCTGACACCCAGTCACTTTTACTCAGTTAAATGACCTACCTCACCCCGAAAGCCAAATTTATCAAGATGCAAATTACCTGTCCACATACCATTAGTTCCAAGTCAGTTCCTAACTAACCAATGTGTACGTGTACTGAAACACCTGCTCCGTCCATCCTCAGGAGATTGGGCCTGACAGGTGGTTGAAGTTGCCAGGCAATTACCTCAGTCTCCCATATTTAACCCAGGAGGCCTTATAAATTTTATTTATTTTTTTGTTTATGCCATGAAGTGATAATGGTTTGGGAAGCAATACTTTAATTTCTAAGTCATTCATCTCTAGTTACTTTCACTGGGATGAATAACAAAGCATCTCTACATCAAATAGTTAATAATGGTTACCTCTAAAGAGTGGGATGGGGAAGGAGAGGCTGGGGGAATTTCCACCTTTTACCTTCCATATTCATATGCTGTGTGTGTATTCAATTTGTTACATGGAGCTTGAACTACCTTTTTTTAAGTAATCTCTACACCCAATGTGGGGCTCAAACTCACGACCCTGAGATCAAGAGTTGCATGCTTTGCTGACTGAACCAGCCACGCGCCATGAGCCTGGCCTACTTTTAGAAGTTAAAATTTTTAAGTTTTTTTTAAGAAAAGGAAATCTCCAAATATATAGCATTTTAGTAATTTCTGTAAAATGGTGGCAAGTTATTGTGATAAAGTAAGTCTGTTAAATAAATTTGCCTCAAACAAAACAAAACTACATGTAACACACCCCCCCTTCTTAATCTATCAAAACCTGAAAGCTAAATTTATCACACCAAATAATACATTAAGTCTCAGTTGAGGGGTTTAAAAGCATCTTTCCTGCTGCATTCTCCAAATGGTCTCAGTTCAGTTCTTACAACTGTATTATCTCTGAATTTAAATTTGTAAACAGTTACAAATCCTTTTGAAAGAAACAGAAAAGCCACCATACACCCATTCCTACCCAAATGAAAATACAAGCTCATTATAGAAAAAAAAGATACAAGATCATCTATAATCCTCCAGAGAAACACACCTACTGCTAATGTTTTCCTATATATTCATTCAATCTTTTTTCTATGCAGGTATTTTATGTGATTGTGATCATACTACATATGATTTTTGTGGGATATAAATATTAAAGAACTGAAATAAATGTAATTATATAATGAAATCACTGACTATAAAATCATTTGGATCACTCAGATTTCTGGTTAAACTTACTTGGCTAAAAAATTAAAATTACCAATATTCTGTTCTTTTAACTACGCTTTTAAAAAGCTGTATTAGATTCAACCTAATATAATGAATGCTCCAAAAGGAGACTTCTCAACTCAATAACAAATGAATAAATCTCACAAAATTTCAATAGTTTCTTTTTCCTACTTCGCAGAATATTTATTTTCACATCTTAAATGTTTTACTCCTAAGCCTAAAGTCTTGCCAAATGTGAAGTAAGTGTCCATCAGAAAAAGATGCCCCATTCTATGTATCTCCAAAACCCACACAAGATACCTGATAGGAATCTAGGAACCAAATGGACATGGCCTCCATAAGGCAAAATGTACTACAAGAACAATAAGGTAGAAGGAAATGTTCTACCAACCGCTCCACATGGATAGAGTATACAAAATAGATCAGAGTGGTCACAAGTATATCACTGTATTATTTTTGCAACTTTTGACAAATCTGAACTTACTTACAAATAATAACAATTTTCTACATACTTACACTCCATTGACTAAGGGATATAAAAGAGACATGATTAAATTTGATATTGTACTAGATCAAGAGGAAAAGTGCTATGAAGGAGATTATGGAGACAACTGACAAAAAGAGAAATATACACTACAGAGTAGATAAAAATAAAACTTCCTAGGTTTGATAACTTAATATGTGTTACATAGAGACTAATAAATTGGGGCAAAAGGTATAAAGGAGTGGAGTTCTCTGTATTTATGCAACTTTTGACAAGTTTGAAAGTACTTAACAATTTTAAGTGATAAGATCTCAATCATAATTTAATCACCATTTAAAAGGTAAAAATGTCACAATGCTTAAAAAAAAAAAGGGTATAAAAAGAACCATACGTCAATACCATTCTTCCACTGAATCATCTCTTACCTTGCTCATGCCCACCAAGATCAAAAGTTGTAAATGTCATTCCAGCAATTGTAAGCTCTTCTGATGCTGAAAAATTGTCAAAATAGAAAAAAGACATAAACTCTTCCATCCAACAAGGCCCAGCTCCCAGTACTGTAAGTTAATACAAACACAAAATTTAATGAAGCTTTTACCTTGGAAAGAAAAGGATACAAGGGTGAAAACATTTCTTAAATTATTCTAAAAAGCCAACTTTCTTTTTCTCCAAAGTGTCTACTGCTTCTTAGAAGTAGACATGGGAGATGTGTCCCCTTACAGAACTAGTGAGAACAGATACTGACAGAGTCCCAGAGGGTTAGATTTAGGGATATATGACCTGAATGTCGTACAGATAATTTTTTTCAAGTGAGCTGTCTTTTGAGACCTCAAGAAATCAATCAACTGGGGATTCATCCCCAAACCGTGACATTGACCTTCAAATATCAAAAGGTCACCTGGTATTTTCAAACCTACTTGGATGTAATGTTGGAACATGTTGGCCCAATCGGTCATCTTTGAGCATGTGTAGAAGAGTGGTTTTGCCTGCATTGTCCAAACCCAAAAATACAAGTTTTCCAGATTTCTTGTAGAGTCCTAAAAAAGAAAAAAAATTTAACATAACTTTGCTTTCTGCTTACCAAAGGCTGCTTGTATTTAGATTGTTGGAGGAAATGTACAAAGTCTGAAACCTATGATATATTTCAAGTAAATGGCTTTACCTAGGAACTGGAGCACACTGCTGAAGCCATTGTAGATCCACTCAAAGATGAAAGACATTATTAATGCTTACTACCTGTAGAAAATATGAAAGCAGCAAACATTAGCTTTCTGAATCCTAGTACAGCTCTGGAGAAGTTAACCCTTATTGGGTAGCCCTGATGCATGTTTATTGTCCCATGTTTTCAGGTGTAAGAAAATAAAGGATTCTGCACCCTGGAGGGAAGTCTCTGGGGTCCTCAGATCTGCACAAACTCCTGATTTTCTATCAGTTTTCAATCTATGATACTCCAAGGACTAGGAGTTAAAGATATACTTTCCTCTTTTCTCCTCCAGGCAGTTGCTCATTCACATTCCCTAGATACATGGCTGCTGTCTATACCAGTTAGCAAAACCTCTACGAAATCAGTCCCATCAATAATCTAGATCAAAACATCACATCAATACACTAAGCAGAAAATAAGAATGAAAGCATATTGACCCTTCCTTGTAAACAGCTCTAAAAAACAGTCACCAAAATCCTAATGGCTGACATAATTTGCCCTGCCCCACTTACCAATGACTATTATTTTTTTTTAAAGATCTATTTATTTATTTGAGAAAGAAAGAGAGCTCGCGGGAGCGGGGAGGGGCAGAGGGAGCGAGAGAATCTCAAGTAGACTCCCCACTGAGCAGGGAACCCCGAGCTCATGACCTGGAGCTGAACTAAGAGTCAGAAGCTTAATCGACTGTGTCACCCAAGTACCCCACTAATGCTATGTTTCTTAACAATATTTATTTAACCCCTCTTACAGATTTGTGTGTCAACTTATAAAAAGAAACGATATCACTATTATGGAGAACCATGAAGAAATAAGAGAATCTTTTCATAATGTGAGTAACCAAGACCTAACCCATTTTACAAATAGGGATTTCTTTAAAATAAGAATACTTGTTCAGGGCATAGAAGTAGGTTCCTAGCCAAGTACACACACTAATTAGTACTAATATTAAGACCACTTTTCCTACTGTTTTCCATAAGCCTAGACAAAACAAAAGATGACCCAAAGCTACTAAAAGGTCTACATACACTGGTAATGAGCAAGAGGACTCTGAAAGGAGTTAAGAGGGTAAGATCTAAAGCCAGTGGTGGTGTCAAAGTTTCTCAGGTTCAACATTTTCTGGTCTCTGAACTTTTGCCTCAGTATCTCAGATTTGGTGCAGGAAAAAAAAAAAAAAAGATCCCCATCAGCAAGACTCTCAGGACTCAGTCCCCATCCCCCTTCACTCTCCATCAGCAAGAGCATGTGAACACAAGGCTACACTAGATGTGACCAACTGCTCTCAAATACAACTTTCATGAACTTTTGTTTTAAAAAGTAAACAAAAGTTTACTTTTGTTACTTTTACTAGTGACCTTAACAGGGTTACCCACAAAAACCCACCTATATTCTTTACTCAAAGAATGCTAGATAAAGAAGTTGAAAAGTTGAGGCAATACATGTTAATTTGAGGGCTCCTGGCTGGCTCAGTCAGAGGAACCTGTGACTCTTGATCTTAGGATCATGATTTTGAGCCCCACATTAAATGCAGAGACTACTTAAATAAGTAACTAAATAAACTGAAACATATATATATATGTATGTAGGTATCTTTTTTCTATCCAGTGATTGAGTTTTGTTTTGTTTTTAAAGATTTTATTTATTTTATTTGAGAGAGAGAGAGCACAGAGGAAGAGGGAGAGGGAGAAGCAGACTCCCTGCTGAGCAGAGAGCCTGATGTGGGGCTTGATCCTAGGACCCTGGAGTCATGACCTGAGCCAAAGTCAGACGCTTAACTGACAGAGCCACCCAGGTGCCCTGAATTTTTTTTTTTTTTTTTAATCAGGCCTGGGCGGCTGGGTGGCTCAGTCAGTTAAGCGTCTGACTCTGGCTCAGGTCATGACTCCAGGGTCCTGGGATTGAGTCCTGAGAGTCCTGCATTGGACTCCCTGCTGCCCCTCCCTCCTGCTTGTGGGCATGTGCACTCTGTCTCTCAATTAAATAAATAAAATCTTTAAAAAAAAATAAGGCCTTACCTATAAACCTTAGGGACTGCTTAATGCTTATTTTCTATGGGTCTTTAACATGGAAGGCCAAATGAAGCTTGGTAGTTTGGGTGAAAGTAGAAGCTAAGGCAAAAGCTTTTCTAAAAAAAAATACTAACTATGGGGGTTTTTTTTTGCCCTTTTCAGTAACATTAAAATATATTTTGGCAGGGGCGCCCAAGTGGCTCAGTCAGTTAAGCGTCTGCCTTCGACTTGGGTCATAATCCTGGGGTCCTGGGATGAAGCCCCTCATCGGGCTCCCTGCTCAGCAGTGAGTCTGTTTCTCCCTCTCCCTCTGCCGCTCCCACTGCTTGTACTCTCTCTCTCTCTCAAATAAATAAACAAAATCTTAATATATATTTTGGAAGAGACCAAATTTAGCATGTTAAATAATGTGGTAACTTAGTCGGCACTTTAAGAAGTTTAATGACTTAAATACACTTACACAGCTCCTGTTTTTAGGTTTCCTCTGTAGATAAGTAAAAGAACAATGTGTCTCTTCTCTGCAATTCCCCCAAACCAGTCATCTTTCCCTACTTTTCTCAGTCTACAACTTGGAGAAGTCAGGCTCACCTTTACAGAGAACCTCTCTTTAAGATCACTCCTACTCTGAACTCCTTTAAAAAACCCATTGTTACATATTCATGTGTACTACACAGGGTTACAACCAATACTTTTATAGACTCTTTGTGAAGTTTTACCACATCGTTTTAGAATTCTTCCAAACTCAATGAATTCTCCAATGGGAAAACCCCTCTTTAAGGAATTTTTCATGGTAACTGAATTAGTTTGACTTTTCCAATTTATCTCCCCTTGACATTCTTGCTCCCCTCCAAAATGATCTATGGAAAAGTGCTCGGAGAAACTCTTCAGGTGATGTTAAAAAAAATTATAAAAACCCTTAACAGACCCAAAGTGTTACACTGTATTGCTACCCAAAGTTAAGGAAATGGCTTCAGTGGCTCCTCCATCCTTGAGATCTTAGGATCTGTACCCCTCATGAGTAGTTTTACAGTTTTATACAGTGCCTGCACATACATCTCGTTTCAACCTCACACAAACCCTACTGGGCAGGAGTCCTTAGTTTTCAACAACAAGGCAAGGATGCTGATACTCCTAGGTCAGCTGACTTAACCAAAACTGCTCAGCTAAAAAAGTGTCAGTGCCAAAACTGAAACCTTCCTTTTTAAATGCCAAAGCCAAAGCTCTTCCTGTTAATATTACATAAAATTCAAATCCAACTCACAAAACTGCTTTTAAAGAAACGTAAAACTTCTTTAACCCACCAGCTAAACAGATAATCTTCTACAGTTTTCTTCCTTACAACTTACCATGTCTTCTGAATGGTATTTTAATAACTAACATTCTATTTATTTCCTATCCTTGATCCACTCTACCACCTTATGGCATCTTGTGGCAAATTAGCGTCCTCTAAAATTTAAGAACTCTAAACTACCACAAATTAAGAACTCTAAACTACCACAAAAGCACTGCCAATGTACCCCAAACTAAAATTTGCAAATTTCAGGAATGACATCAGAATGAAGTAAATAAAAAAGAGAAGCACTAGCCAATACTGACCATTAGCCAGTAATATATGCATTACTCTCTCTACATACTCATTTCTTATGCATATCATTACAACTTTGAGACACCATTCCTGGGACACATCTGGGATAGCAGGCTGCTGGTTTTTAGCTAAGAAACTATGCTTAGCTGCAGGGTAAATATCAAAGGTCAAGCAAGCCCCCAGGCAAAGCACCAAAAGTACCCTGTCGCGACCTAAGCAGAAAGATCGAGGTAAAGGAGAAAAGACAAGAGCAAGAGAGATAGCAACAGAGACAATTTAGTGCCAACCCTCCCAAGTGCACTCCTGACCTCTAGGCTAGAATCATGAAGAAAACACTAATCTATACCAAATGCACACGAACGAATTTTTCCACGCACTGAAGAGAGGGAGGAAAAGAGGAAGGTGGAAGAAGAAAATACGGGGTTCGACTCAGGGCATCTGACGATAACACAGAGCTGAAAGTCGGGGAGGGGGGTCCGCACTGGACTGGGAGTCAAGAGATCCGGTTCGAACACTCCTCTTGCTATCGGCCGGGCCTTGGCCAATTCACTGCCTCGCGAACCTTATTATTCCCCAGGATGCAAACCAAGGATAGTCATCAAGGACTCCCACCCGCCCAAGGGCTGAGGCTCATCCGAGACGGGATATGAAACCGTTTCGCAAACCTGAGCACACAGTACAGACAAGAAAACTGTTATCCCGCCCCACAGCTGCGGGACCCCCGAAGGAATGCAGATCGACCCGATAACCCCAAGGGCTGTCAGGGAACGAAGCCGACCGGCCAAGTCGGCCCGTCCCCACCCAGAACCAGCCCCGAGGCCCCACAGAACCGCCTGCGTGTCACTTCCCCCCCCACACACACACAGCAACCCCGCCTGAGCGGGCCTCCGCCCCGACCCTCCCCGCCGTCCGCCCCAGCCCCACGGGCCCCTCGGCTCCTTCCTTCGCAGCAGCCCCCCGACTCACGGCCAAGGGGGCTCCTCCGGCGGCGGCGGGCGGCTTCGACCCTCCCTCACAGAACACAGCCCAGCAGCACCCGGGACCGCCAGCTATTCGCCGGATATACGTAACACCCCCTCCCCCGGGACTTCCGGGCACGCGCTTGCCCCCGCCCCCTCGTAGCGTCACGGCGCTCTGAAGCGCCGGAGCCACCTACCGACGACTCGGGCCGCGGAGGGCTGGGCCTCAGGCGCGCAGAGCGATCCCGGGGGCGGGCCAGACTTGGCTCCGCTTCCTCCGGTACGGAGAGCACGACGCGCGAGACGTGGCAGCGCCGGGACTCCGGGGGCAGGGCAGGAGCCTGGAGTTTCGCAATGCACCTAGACGCTCGGGATCGCCGCTTTTAGTCCAACTGCCGTCGCACACGATCCGGCAAAATCCGGAGCGGCGACAGGTGGCTAGGTAGGTTCTCGGACAGAAGAGTTGCCCCAACAGCCCTCCACCTGGGGTGGATCCCAGAAGGCCTTTGCTTCCAGTCACGGTTCTCCGGGATAGCCTATGTTTTGGAAGAACAGCTAATATTCATTGAGCACTTACGTTCCAGGCAGTGCACTGAGTATTTTGCATGCATGCCTCCCCGTATTTGGCCTTGATAACAGCCCTTATGAAGCGGATACTGTTATTTTCCCCATTTTGCAAATGAGAGAACCAAGGTTCAGAATAGCCCAAGCTCATAGGCTAGGAAGTGGCAAAGCAGCACGTTGGCTTCTACTCTGCCGTCCTTCCCAAGCATTTTCTCATTTAATTCTGAAGACAGCCCTACGAGATTGGTATTATTACTCCAATTTTACAGATAGGAAAGCTAAGGCAAGTGATAAGATGAATGATGTTTTTGGATAGTAGGACCCAATATCATAAACATTTCAGTTCTCCTTAAGTACAATTACAAATTTAACACAATTCCCATAAAAGAAATAATAGGATTAATAGGTTTTGTGTGTTTTAAACTACCCTGTTTTGGGGTGCCTGGGTGGCTCAGTCGTTGGGCGTCTGCCTTCGGCTCAGGTCATGATCCCAGGAGGTCCTGGGATGGAGCCCCACATCGGGGCTCCCTGCTCAGCGGGGAGTCTTCTTGTCCCTTTGCCCCTCCCCCCTGCTCGAGCACTCTCTCTCTCATAAATAAATAAAATCTTTTTTTTTAAGATTTTATTTATTTATTTGACAGAGAGAGACACAGTGAGAGAGGGAACACAAGCAGGGGGAGAAGCAGGCTTCCCACCTAGCAGGGAACCCGATGCGGGGCTCGATGCAGGGCTCGATGCAGGGCTCTATCCAGGGCTCTATCCCAGGACCCTGGGATGATGACCTGAGCCGAAGGCAGACGCTTAACAGCTGAGCCACCCAGGCGCCCCTAAATAAAATCTTTAAAGAAAGCACTTTGGTGCTAGTGCATGAAAAGCCAAACAAACCAATTAGAACAAAGTACAGAAATAGACCCAAATATGTGCAGAAATAAGATTTAAGTGGCATCTGGCAACTGCAGTAATACTCAGAGGGAGCTGGATGGACAAGCTCACTACTTTCCCCCCTCTTTTAATCCTGTGAGTCTCTGCATTGAGTTTGAATCTTGTCCAGACATACAAAGCCATGCTCTGAGGCTTCTCCCCAGTTCTGGTTAAACCAGGAGAACTGTGTCCATAGGGCTTGGACCCTCAGTGTATGTACCCTGGAGGCATAGGGCTGCCCTAGCACAAGCTATTGCATTGGATTACTGGCCCTGATAGAAGGCTGGCTGTAAGAGGTCAGGGTGGGGGGTCCCAAACCACAAGGGTGGCTTGGGGGGCTCAGGAGGAAGGAAGGAGCACAGAGGAAAATTATCAGGAGAGCTGCAAACTCTCCTTACCAAGTGGGCAGCCTTGAGCAAGTTGACAGATGCCCCAGGCCACAGGGTACCCAACTCTAAAATGAGTGAAAGAAGGATGTTGTACATGTAAGCAATTTTTCCAGAGTATGTTTTCAATAAATGTTTCAGTTATATGTTTAAAAATAAATAAAAGGGTTGGGACAATAGGTAGTCAAAAACAAAAACCTAGGGGCGCCTGGGTGGCTCAGTCAGTTAAGCATCCAACTCTTGATCTCAGCTCCGGTTTTAATCTCAGGGTCATGAGTTCAAGCCCCACGTTGGGCTCCATGCCCAGCATGGAGCCTACTTAAAAACAGACAAAAATATTGCCTAAACACTTAAGCAAAACATTTAGTTGTAATTGACCAGAAGGCTGTTTGAGCCCAGCCTTGCTTTCAAACGTAACCACGTGTTTTCTTTTCGGGGTTTTCTATATTGGTGTGTCTGGTTGTTTTGGGTTTTTTTGTTTGTTTGTTTTTTGTCTGTTATGTCTTCATCAAGATAAGAAAGAAAACCTGTAATTCCTAACAAAAAAAAGATTGACACATTCAACTACAGAAAAATAGGAAAGTTTTCTATGACATATAGTGCTGATGGAACAGTGATGACACCATAAACCCAAAAGACAGCAAGTTGGGAAAAAATATGCATAATCACATCACAAGTGAAAGGTTAGTATGAAAAATACTAACTGTTGTTAGAAAGATAGGCAAGGAGGGGCACCTTGGTGGCTCTGTCGGTTGAGCGTTTGACTCTTGGTTTGGGCTCAGGTCATGATCTGGGGTTGCGGGATCAAGCCCTGCATCGGGCTCTGTACTTGGTTCGAGTCTGCTTGGAATTCTCCCTCTCTCCCTCTCCATCTGCCCCTCCCCCTGCTGACACACACACTCTCTCTCCAAAATAAATAAATCTCAAAAAAATTTTTAGAAATATAGCAAAGAATAGGACCAGACAATTCACAGGAAAGAAATATAAATGGGTCTTTTTAGGATAATAAACCAATAGAAACAGAGGAATTTTATGTAATTCTCCCCCACTCTGTTCTTACTCCCCTACACATGCTCAATACTATTAGGTAGACAGGACTCAGAAGCTAAAATAGAGATTGAAAGACATGTGTCAGTCATGGCTCTCCAGAGAAACAGAACCAGTAGTATAATATATATACACACATACATAAACATATATATATGGATATGTGTGTATATGTGTATATATACACATATTGGCTGACATGGTTATGGAAGCCAAGATATCCCAGATCTGCCATCTGCAAGCTGGAGAACCAGGAAAGTTGGTGGTATGATTCAGTCCAAGCCTGAAGGCCTTGGAGTGAGAATTAGGGGGCTGCTGGTGTATGCCCTGGTGTCTGAAGGCCCTAGAACCAGGAGCTCTGATGTCTGAGGGTAGGAAAGGTGGATGACCCAGCCTCAAGAAGAGAGAAAGAGAATTTGCCCTTCCTTTGCATTTTTGGCCCATTTGAATCCTCAAGGGATTGGGTGATGCTCACCCACATTGGTGAGGACAGATCTCTTTACTCAGTCTACTGAATCAAATGCTGATCTCTTCCAGAAACACTCTCACAGACACACCCAGAAATATTTTACCACCTACCTGGGCATCCCTTAGTCCAGTCAAGTTGATACGTAAAATAAACCATCCCAGCATCTATTGGAACTGTCAACATGGAGGTAATGGGTGAGCCTGATAAATGCAGTTTTGGAGAATAGGTGCTAGACTGGAATGACTTAATGAGAGACGAGGAGAGGAAGAAATGGGGCAATGACCCTGGACAATGCCGTTAGAAACATGGCTGTGAAGGAGAGGAGAGACCGGGGATCCAAAAAGTCATAGATGATGAAAATTAATATTCTTTTCTGCTCAGTGGTAAAAACTGGAATACCATCTGTGTCAATATTTAAACATTGGTTCAAATCTTGAGAAAATAAACATTTGACTTTTGTCATGTGGATGATTTCATATAATGTTGATTAGAAAAATCATCCTGGAAAGCAGTCTTATTTTATTTTATGTTATTTTATTTTTATTTAGAGTGGGAAAGAAGGGGGGCAGAGGGAGAGAGAGAATATTAAGCGGGCTCAGCGCGGAGCCTGGATGCAAGGCTCAATCTCAGACCCTGAGATCATGACCTGAGCTGAAATCAAGAGTCAGACACTGCTGAAGTGAGCATGGAACCTCCCGCATCTTCAGCTTTCTGTGCCTGGTCCGTTTGGGCATCTCCATTTTCTGCAGGGTTATTCCCTTCCTCTCCAGGATTGGCTTTCCCTTTTTTCTCTTTGGGTCCCTTCTTTCCCTTCTTTGAAGGGCCTTTCCAGGTGTAGGTTCTGGCTTTGGAAGAGCAGGTTTAGAGTTGGAGGCATCAGGATGAACTCATGTTCAGCTTAATACAGATACAGACGGCTATACGTGGAAATATTTAGATTTTTGTATATACACAGGTCGGTATGCACACGTATTTCCTTGCTCTGTCAGCTGGGAGGACCCAGAAGCAACAGCAACTCAGCAGCAATGAGCACACCTAGCACCCAGATCTTGGCTTCTAATACCATTCTCCAATGAAAGGAACCAAGGTTCCTTGGAGAAATGGCTGATTCTAGGGCTGGGGCAGGGAATACACAAAAATAAAATTAAAAGGCAACCTCTAGAATGGGAGAAATATTTGCCAATCATGTATCTGATAAGGGATTAAAATATATAAAAAACTCATACAACTCAATAGCAAAAAACCAATCTGCTTGAAAAATGGGCAGTGGATCTGAACAGACGTGATTCCAAAGAAGACATACAGATGGCCAACAGGTACATGAGAAGGTACAGCATCACTAGTCTTCAGGGAAATGTAAAACCACAATGAGATTAGTAGAATGGATTTTATCCATTTTTAGATGGATATTATCAAAAAGACAAGAGATAACAAGTGTTGGCGAGGATGTGGAGAAAAGGGCATCCTTGTGCACTGTTGGTGGGAATGAAAACAGTATGGAGGTTCCTCAAAAAATAAAAAATAGAACTATCATATGATCCAGCTCTTCCATTCCTGGTGTATCCAAAGAAGATAAAAACACAATCTTAAAGAGATATCTGCAATCCCGTGTTCACTGCAGCATTATTCACAATAGCCAAGATATGGAAACCACCTAAGTGCCCATCCGTTGTTGAATGGATAAAGAAGATGTGATATGTATACAAATGAAATATTCGTTCAGCCATGAGAAAGAAGGAAATCCTGCTATTTGTGACAACGTGGATGAATTGGAGACATTATGCTGAGTGAAATAAACCAGAAAAAGATAAATACTGTATGATATCACTCATATATAGAATCCAAAAGAGCCAAACTCCTAGAAACAGAGTAGAGTGGTGGTTACCAGGGGCAGAGGGGTGGCGAAATAGGGAGATACTGGTCAAAGGGTATAAACTTCCAGTTATAAGATAAATACATTCTGGGGATCTAAGGTAGAGCATGGTGATTATAGTTAATAACACTGTATTTTATACTTGAAAGTTACTAAGAGAGTAGATCTTAAATGTTCTCAGCACAAAAAAGAAATAGTGATCATGTGAGGTGACGTGATGGAGGTGTGAGCTGACGCAGCGGTGGCAATCATTTTATAGTGCATAAGTGTATCTCATCAACATACCGTACACCTGAAACTTACAGTGTTATCTGTCCATGTTCTCTCAACCAAACTGGGAAAAGAAAAAGACAGAGAAAAAAGGCTGAGAGAAAGAGAGAGAATAAGAGGGAGAGGAAGGGAGAAATATGTGATGGTATTTATGTATTTATGCTAAATGATTACTATTTATAGGGATTTATAAAAGAACATTTTTTGAAAATGGGCTCTGGAATCAGACTGCCTGGGTTTGAATCCCAGTTCCTCCACTTACTCATTCTGTAACTTCGGATAACTTAAGTAATCTTTTTTTAAAATTTTTTTATTGTTATGTTAATCACCATATATTACATAATTTGTTTTGGTGTACTGTTCCATGATTCATTGTTTGTTCATAACACCCAGTGCTCCATGCAGAATGTGCCCTCCTCAATACCCATCACCAGGCTAACCCATCCCCCCTCCCTCCTCCCCCCATAACTTAAGTAATCTTAAGATGCCTAAAATGGATAATGATAGTGTCTACCTCATTGTAGTGTCTCTGGTGGCTAGTACAGATCCTGGCATATAGGATGTGTCTGATGAAGTTTGTTCAATAACTGACAGAGTGGATGAACTAATGACTTTTATGAAGATTAAATACGATTATATAATTTTAGTTTGCTGGCACAATTCAAACATTCAATAAAAGTTGAATATTATCATCAACATCCTCTTCAGCCTTAAAATCCCTTCCTTTGCACGGGCTGTTCCCTCTGTCTGGAACACCTTCCCATCTCTTCTGTGCCTTGTTGCTCAAGACCCAGGTCAAGCAAACTCCCCCTAGTCAGCCTTTTCCAGATGGCCCCTTCCCATATTGTCCCTCGACTTTTCTACCATTAAAGCACCTCTGAGGTTGGTTTACATTGATTTTTGTTTTTTTCATGATGGCTTTATTGAGATATAATTCACATATCATAAAATTCACGCATTTGCAGTGTACAATTCAGTGACGTTCAGTATGTGCATAGAGTTGGGCAGTCACCACCCCAATTTTAGAATATTTTCACCGTCCCCCAAAGAAACCCCATACCCATTAGCCCCACTCCCCCTCACTCCAGCCTCTGGCAAGCACTGGTGTACTTTCTGTCCCGATGGATTTTTCTATTCTAGACTTTCATGTAATGGACTCATACAAAATAGGGCCTTTGTGTCTGGCTTCTCTCACTCAGCACCATGTTTTCTAGGTTCATCCAAGTTGTAGCATGTGCCCGTAGTTCATTCCTTTTTGTGGCTGAATACCACCTACTTCGTGGTTATACCACATTTTACTTATCCACTCATCAGTTGATGGACGTTTGGGGTATTTACACTTTTGGGCTATTATGAATAATGCTGCTATGAACATATGTACAAATTTTGTATGGACACATCTCTCGGTATATGCCTAGATCTGGTAACACTATGTTGAACTTTTTGAGAAACTGCTTGTTTTCCAAGGTGGCTGCACCATTTTGCATTCCCACCAGCAGTGTATGAGGAGGTCCAATTTCTCCATGTCTACAATCATTTTTTTAGTGTACCACCGTACCAGGGAACTTCTTGACGGCAAAGAGTGTGAAATTGTGGTTTTCTGTCACCCCAGCTCTCAGCCCAGTGCCAGTCAGAGAGAAACTTTGTCCTCACCTCTTCCCTGCTCCATGGCACCATAGCAGTGTCATAAAGACATGATACCTTCCATGTTAAAATAGATGCTCAAGGTACGAGTGGACTACTTTATTACACAAAATGCGGACACTGAGAAGTAAAAAGATCTGCCCGATGTCACACAGAGTCAGAGCCAGAACTCATGACTCAGGACTGGTGGCACGGAGCTCTTTCCTACAGTGCTCCATAAACTGCCTCTGAATTTACTCCAAGACCAGAGGAGAATCAGCTTTGGCTCCAGGGATCTGGTGCCAAAGCCCTAGGATGGAAGCCACAGATAGCAAATTACCCTGCAATAGCATGTTTCTCTTCAAAATGCCTGGAAAGCCTACATTCAAAAACCACAGCATGTCTGTGTCTTTGAACCTATGAATAACCTTGTGATTATTCACCCTCCAGTACAATAGAAGCCGCATGTCCCTGCACAGAGTCTGCGCTGTGGCTTTAGGGCCCCTGGGCACGGGCTGCGTCCCCAGGGGGTGCTGGAGCCTCCGTGTGGAAGGTCATGCATCACTCCATGATGGTGCCCTCTCAGACCCTCTGTGGAAGCGGGCAGGCACCAGCTGCTGGCTATGAACTTGAGTTGTACAATGATGCTGTTGTTTCTGTTTGCAAAGGCATTCCGAGAAGCATCAGGTTGTTACTGAACTCCCACTATGGACTCAGTGCTGTGCTGGGTGACAAGGCATAAATGTGGCCTCTGCCTGTGAGGAGCTGGCAGGCTGTTTAGGGATCCCAGCTCCATGCTCGCAGTGTATTTTAACGAGCTAAGAGGAGAGACAGGGATGCTAGGGAAGTAGACTTGAAGCAGGAATGTGGGACAGCAATGCCATCCGCCTCCGCAGGGAGGGAGCAGGGGGGCAGGACAGGGCAGGATGGCCCAGGTGCATGGGGGCAGCAGTGAGAAGCCGCACGCCCCACTGGAACATCCACACTACTGCTCTAAGGTGGAGGTGCGGGTGTCAGCTGAAGAGGCCTTCTGGGGCACTCAGGTCAAGCCCCTTATTTCCCAAGAATGGAAGTTGTGCATGGAAGGGGACCCAGCCCGTGAGTCTCTTGAGAACCCCTGACAAAGTGCAGCCAGTATTATGTGGCTTGCCAGGTGAAAGAGGAGACCAGCTTGGCACTGGGGAGAGCCATGGGGCTGGGATAGTGTCACATTCCAGCCCTTCGCAAAGGGCCGGGCCCAAGACACTTAGAGACCTCAGGCAGGTCACATGGCCTCCCTAGTTCCATGTTGCAAGTAAATTAAATGTGATGAAGTACATAAAGCATATAGAACAGGGCCTGATACTTATTTAGTAAGTACTCACAAATGGGAGCTATTTAAAAAAAAAAATTTTTTTTAAGTAATCCCTGCACCCAATGTGGGGCTCAAACTCACAACCCTGAGATCAAAAGACACATGCTCTATTGATTGAGCCTGCCAGGTGCCCCCCCAAATGGGAGCAATTTTTGTTGCTACTGTTGCTGTGGTAGTTGTTGGCTGATTTTCGCACGCTAATTATATTACAACTTGCCAAGAACTCTTTCACTAATTTAGGAGATTTATGACTAGGGCAGTGGTTTCAAACATCGAGGCATGTTAGAATTACCTGAGGGGAACTGGTTCAAAATTAGATTTCAGGGCCTAGCCCCTCCCAGTTCTAATTCAGTAGGATATATGTATATATTATATATATATGTATATATATAAAATAAAATATAAATAAAATTATCTATATCTATCATGTTATCTATATATGTTATCTATCATATATAATATGTATATTATATATATTGTATGTCTTTAATTCTTTATTTTTTATAACTGTCTCAGGTGATTCAGTGCTGGTGGCTCAAGGACCACAGGGAGAGAGGCTGCCTTGCGGACCCTGCCTTTTCCACGCTTATCTCTACGTTCCCACCCCTTAAGATAATCCTTGTTAACTGTGGTTGGTTTTGTTTGTTCCCAGAAATTTTCTATGCCCTTACAAGCATATCCACTAATATATCTCTTTTCCCCCATGCTCACTTTGTGAAAAACACAAATAGGATCATAGGATAGAGCAGGGATTAGCAAATGTTTTCAGTAACATGTTGAACAGTGAACAGTAAATATTTTCGGCTTTGCCGGCCATATGGTCTCTGTCCCAACTACCAAACTGTCCATTGTAGCTTGAAGGCAGCCACAACAATTCGCAAATGAATGGGTGTGGCTGTGTTCCAGGGCAGCTTCAGTTGCCAGACAGGCAGCAGGCGGGATTTGGCCCACCAGCCACAGTTGGCTGCTACAGAGTACAACTATCACTTGGATATTTTGAATCTTTTCTGGATCAGCCCATGCAGTGACTTTATTCTTGAACTGCTACATGGTACTGAGAACATATTTAGCCACTTCTCAACTGGACAATTAGGTATTTTTCCAGGTTTTGCTGCACCAAACAAAGCTTCCATACCCTGTGCGCTTGGTTGACTATTCTTTTGTCAACTGGAATGAATTCTCAGAGCAGAATTGCTGACTCAAAGGGTAAGTGTGAGTTTAAAATTTTGACAGAGACTGCCAAATTGATCTCAGGCTCCTTTTTAAATTCAGATTGCCACATAACCTTGTGATTTTCATTGCTTAATCTTACTTCTGGTGAATATTTTCTGTTAAAGGTTTTGTAATAACGAAAGGAAAGATTCCAAAGACCGACAGAGGGAACAATGAACTATGTGGTAACGGATTCCAGTTTATAATTCTTTAATAAATACTTGCCTACCATGAAGCGATTTGCACAGCATTCTTGTCCATGTAAAAGCAAATTCCCTTCTGCCCAGACTCCCAGAAAGCAGTAGGGGCAGCTCTTTCTCAAGGTAAAGAACATTCTGTGCAAAAGCACAATTTAAGCCCTTGCAGAGCAAGTATGCGGATCAGATAGGACATAACTGCTTTACAGCTACAGCACACGCACGCCTAGGCTCCGTGATGGTAAAAATGAATTGCATTTCCAGTGGGAGTTCTCAATCAGACCCTTTTACACAGCTGGGCCAATGTTTCAGGTTCTCTTACCTGGAAAAACGCACTGATCACACTCACTGTTGTTGAGATTACAGTTATGAACAATCAGCCTCCACCGAGCCTCTCCTATGACCCTGGCACCAGGGAAGTCCTTCACCTACATTCCTTCCACCCGGTGTGGATGGCTTCATGACCATCTTACAGATGGAAAAACTAAAGCTCAACCCGTAGGTTAAGTAATTTAACTATGGTGATAGAGTCAGATTTGACTTCCAAGTCCACAGGAAAAAATACAATCATTTACTGCATTGAAATGTAGCAAAAACTTTGATGACTGATTCCTAACTATTGTACCAATTCTTAGGAAGTCCTGCACATTGTATAATCTTTCATTACAAAATCTATTTCTCATCCTGACAAATAAATCACCTTCAGAAATCACATACGACTGTGACTGAGGCAACGTTTAAAAATAGACTTACAAAGGGAGTAAGAGAAATATTCTAAAATCTGAATGCTGACATTTCTGATTCTGGTCCAGACAAGATGGCATAGACCCATTTTTGCCTGCTCTTCATGGCTAAGCACAGCTACAAACCCTGGAAATGGCGAGAGACAACCAAAGGAAAACTGTGATTTTGATCAAGTGGCAAGCTGGTTTGGGACCAGGACCAGAGAGAACAGTGGCAGGGGCATGTGTGTCCTACCACCCATGGGAGAGTCCTTCCCAACCCTTGACCTAGCAATGGAAGGCAGGCCAGGTAGGCTCATTCCTCCCCCTTAGAGAATGGGAGTCTGTCTGGTGGTATGACACCAGCTGGCAAGGGGGATCACTGGGAGTCCAGCCAGGAATAAGCCACCAGGGAGGTATTCTCCTTCCACACAGACTCCCCCTTTCCCCCTAGAGGTGGGTGGGCAGGCTGAGCCCACGGGAGAAACCTAGCTATTGCAGGGGACTAGTCCAGGAAGCCTCTTTATCTCTGCAGCCTAAAGCAAGACTCTCCTCCCCCACCCAGGGCACTAGCTCAGTAGGGTGGGCTGGGAGGACCAGTTGGGGGAGCCACACACCCTCCCCCCAAGAGATGCCCACCAGCACCTTGAGGCAGCACCTGCAGGAACCAACAGAAGCCCCAAAGGCACTAGAGAAAACCAAACATACCAGAGTAACAGTGCGAAGTGCTGAAAATTAAACCGCCATTGAAACCACGGTCCACAAAGTAAGCCGAGCCCCATGCACCAGCCCTCAGTGGGGATGCCTGCTAAAATACAGGATTTACATAGGACCATAATACACAAAATGTCTAGGACACAACTAACCCATCATACTGTGAACGAAGAAAATCACAAGTTGAGTGAAAAAAGATAATGGACGCCAACACGGTGATGAATCTTGACAAGGATTTTAAAGCAGCCATCTTAAAACTGCAGTTAAGACTGTCAATTAGAAATTCCCTTGAAATAAGTTAAAAAATAGAAAACCTCGGCAAAGAAATAGAAATTATAAGAAAGAACTGAATGGAAACTATAGAACTAAAAATACAGTAACTTGTTCCATAATAACACCACCTGCTGGGTAGGTTCACTGTCAACGTGGAGATGACAGAGGACAGGCTCCATGAGCTCTAGGACACAACAACACAACTCACCCAGTCTGAAACAGAGGGAAGATAGACTGGAGAAACAAAACAAAGCCTACGGACCCACGGACAACACGGGATGTGTTGTTAGCACTGTTCAGTGTTTTGGGGCGCCTGGGTGGCTCAGTCAGTTAGGCGTCTGCCTTCGGCTCAGGTCATGATCTCAAGGTCCTGGGATGGAGCCCTGCATCGGGCTCCCCGCTCAGCGGGAAGTCTGCATCTCCCTCTCCCTCTGCCCCTCCCCCCACCTGTGCTCTCACTCTCTCAAAGAAATAAAACCTTTTTTTAAAATTTTTTATTTTTTTTAAAGATTTTATTTATTTCTTTGAGAGAGAATGATACAGAGAGAGAGCATGAGAGGGTCAGAGGGAGAAGCAGACTCCCCGCTGAGCAGGGAGCCCGATGCAGGACTCGATCCTGGGACTCCAGGATCATGACCTGAGCCGAAGGCAGTCGCCCAACCAACTGAGCTACGCAGGCGACCCTCTTTTTTTTTTTAATTTTTTTTTAAGATTTTACTTATTTGAGAGGGAGAGAGAGAACGAGAGAGAGGAGAGCATGAGCTAGGAATTAGTAAGAATATAGCATCAAGGGGCGCCTGGGTGGCTCAGTCGGTTAAGCGTCTGCTGTCGGCTCAGGTCATGATCCCAGGGTCCTGGGATCAAGTCCCGCATCGGGCTCCCTGCTTGGCGGGAAGCCTGCTTCTCCCTCTCCCACTCCCCCTGCTTGTGTTCCCTCTCTCGCTGTGTCTCTCTCTGTCAAATAAATAAAATCTTTAGGAAAAAAAAAAGAATATAGCATCAAGACTACTTTAAACATAAGGTATTTCATTCTCAGGTTCCTAAAAATAAAGTCAGTTTTAGTCTAATAATTAGGAAATTGATAGAAAACAAACACCAAACAGCACCCATGCCCACTTGGTAACATCAGGCTTCAGAGTAAAGTAAAAATACTATAAATGAAGTTCCAGCAAAATAATTTTATTTTCTAACACATAGTAAACATATACATCCAACATGCACTCGTCTTGCACATTTATTCACAAATGACTTCCAAATTACAACTGCTTTGATATTGAAACATGTACTAACAGTTATCTTAGTTGAGATATGAAAAATGCTTTTAGATGCAGAACATTCTGAATATATTGGTTGCAGCAGAATTTGCTTTAGTTAGATTAGTTCTATGAATTTAAAGCTTTGAAAAGCTACTACTTTTGCATCTAATACTCCAGATGAATAAGATGCAGCAATATCAGCTTGTATTCCACAGAATATTCATTAGTTTTTCTGGTGATGGAACCACTTATCCACTGCATTCAGAGAAAAGAAAACCAAATTAGAATCTCTATTAAGAATCAAAATTAAAAATAATAAAAAAAGAATCAAAATACACCCAAATATAACCAAATATAAAAGAATACCATACTTGCTTTAATGTATCCTACCATAGATTACCTTAAAACAAACTTACACCTGAAGTTTCACTACAGCAAAAACAGGTAATTTATCACAGTGTTTTCTTCTGGGCTTTCTCACTCTTGATACTAATCAATAAACATGTGATTCTCACCAAAGAACCTTACAGAGAATTCTCAATGTAAAGGGGGAGAAAGCTGTTTTCTGGGTGCAGCAGCTGGTGGCCAGAGGGGGGATCCAGAGCCCCACGTGCTCCAACATCCATGAGGCATCTACCCGGAACCCAGAGGAGAACAGCGGGTCATGGTTTGGAAACTGCTGTGATGGGGGTTGGCGTGAAGGGTGGCGTTAACAGCCATCTTTCTTCCCGCATGCATTACGGAACTCTAAAAATGTTTCTTCTTCCCTTCCTTCTCTTTCTCTGTGGATGTGGTGTGTAAGATAAATCTGTAGATACAGATACAATTTTCCCACACATACACACAATGTTTAGTGTAATTTTACTAGAATATAGATCTTACCATCTGTTGGTACTGTGCAGGCAGATTCGCATGGTGGTGGTAACTAAAATAAAATATTAAAATGTATTAGTCTAATTCCAGAAAAAAAAATTTAAAAAGTATACCAACACAAAAATCTAAAAGAATATGAACAGATAGTAACTTCCCCAATTTTTAGGTTCTAAAAATAATTTATAATATATAGGAACAAGGCAAGGTTCACTCTACTGCCAAAAAACAAATTCAGGCCCTTAGCTTTTGATTGCACACAGGAGGATAAATAAAAAGAAATGTTGTTTGAAATAAGTGATTGATGCATATATAATGAAATTTATATATACACACACATATACATAAAAAGTAGGCAGAGTGTTCTCACTGAAAAGTTATGACTGTTAACCAGTGGTTTTTCCCTTCCAATTTTTCTCATTCACCTCAACTTTGTCGGGATTCATATATAAAGACAAATCTAAATGTACTGGCTTCATGGTTAAATTATTTTTCCTTGGACTACACCCCACTTACAATGCAATAAAAAGACTTCATATTCTTTTCCTTATTTAATATAGTAAATGAGAATAATTTAAGATTATCTATTTCAGTCTTTTGGTTAACCCAAATCAAATAATTAAAAATAATACAAAGCCAAAATTACTTCTTTCATGAATAGTTTACTACCTCACGAGGAAGTCTTTTCTAGGGTTATGAACCACTCCTGCATGGTGCCTGAAAACTGACCACTTTCTTAGTCCTTGCTAAAACGAAGTCAAGTAAGTTCCCATTAATTCTTTTGGAAGAAGGGCTTATGATAGGCACACAGGATTTGGATTAGTCGCTACCTTCTGGAATCATTTTGATTGTTACAATTGTACTATTTTCCCATTTAGAGTTGACTAGGACCCTTCTCAGCTTCTCCCTTCAGTCAAACGTCCACTTGTGTGTGTTCATGGTTTATAATTTCAAGACTTCACACAATAATATGCATAAGGGAACTCCAATATCTGTTGAAAGAAGTACTTTCCCTCCCCATTGGCATCATTTTTTTTTAGCCACCAAGTATGTTCTTTTTCAAGGAAAACTTTTACATACAGCATCCACAATAGCTTTGGCAGCATCGGGATCACACTTGAAGGGGCTCTCAGAAACTGTAGTATTCATGCTATTAAATAAAACAAAAGTAGTCATGAGTCATAGTAACAAAACTTGTCTCTTCAGAGTTAAAAAGCAACAGAGATGGTAGGCCAGATGAGATTCAAGTTTGGTTTACTTGAATCTCAAGTTCACTCAAGTTGTAGGATACAAAATCAATATATACAAAAATCTGCTGTATTTTCCATACACTAATAATAATCAGAAAGAAAAATTAAAGAAAATAATAACATTTACAGTTACATCAAAAAGAATAAAATACCTAGGAATAAATTTTTTTAAAGTAATCTCCATGTCCAACGTGGGGCTCAAATTCACGACCCTGAGATGAAGAGTCGCATGCTCTGATTGAGCCAGCCAGGCACCCCAATTTGGGTGGGAAAGATGTGTACACTGAAAACTATAAGACACTAATAAAAAGAGACTGAGGAAGACACAAATAAATGGAAAGAGTCCATGGTCATGGACTGGAAGAATTAATATGGTCAAAATATCCATACTACCCAAAGCAATCCACAGATTCCATGCAATCCCTATCAAAATTCAGTGGCATTTTTTCACAGAAACAGGACAAACCTAAAATTTGTGTGAAGTCACAAAAGACCCTGAATAGCCAAAACAATTTTGAGAAATAAGAGCAAAGCTGGAGGCCTCATACTTCCTGATTTCATGCCACAGTAATCAGAACAGTATGGTATTGGCATAAAAACAGATACAGATCAAAGGAACAAGATAGAGAGCCCAGAAATAAAACCCATTCATATAAGGTCAATTAATTTACGATAAAGAAGCCAAGAATATACAATGAGAAAAGGACAGTCTCTTCAGTAAACGGTTGGAAAAACTGGACAGCCACACGCAAAAGAATGAAACTGGACCACTATCTTATATAG
The DNA here is from genome assembly GCF_037043125.1 of Eumetopias jubatus. Taxonomy (NCBI): domain Eukaryota; kingdom Metazoa; phylum Chordata; class Mammalia; order Carnivora; family Otariidae; genus Eumetopias; species Eumetopias jubatus. The sequence goes on along the minus strand of NW_028274823.1, from coordinate 57,687,962 downwards.
TACACAAATATTAAATCAAAATAGGTGAGACTTGAATAAAAGACCTGAAACCATAAAACTCCTAGAAGAAAACATAGGCAGTAAGCTCCTTGACATCAGTCTTGGGGATAAATTTTTGGATTTATCCAAAAGGCAAAGGCAAAAGCAAAAATAAACAAGTGGGACCATATCAAACTAAAAAGCTTCGGCGGAGCAAAGGGAACCATCAATAAAATGAAAAGGCAACCTACTAAATGGGAGAAAATATCTGCAAAGCATATATCTGATAAGGGGTTAAGATCTAAAATATATAAAGAACTCATAAAACAATAGCAAACAAACAATCTGATTAAAAAATGGGTAAGAGGACTGGATAGGAAATTCTCCAAAAAAGACATCCAGATGACCAACAGGTACATGAAAAGGTGATCAACAGCGCTCATCAACAGGGAAATGCAAATCAAAACCACAGTGAGATGTCCCCTCACACCTGTTAGAATGGCTAGTATCAACAAGGTAAGAAATAACAAATGTCAGTAGGATGTAGAAAACAATGAAGCCCTTGTGCACTGTTGGTGGAAATGCAAACTGGAGTAGCCACTACAGAAAACAGTAGGAAGGGTCCTCAAAAAATTAAAAAAAGAACTACACCCTATGATCCAGCAATTCTACTTCAAGTATTTACCTGAAGAAAGCGAAAACATGAAATAGAAAACATATATGCACCCTCATGTTCACTGCAGCCTGATTTACAACAAGACATGGACACAACCTAAAGGTCCACCAATGAATGAATGGATGAAGAAATGTAGTAAATGTAGTATATATACACAATGGAATATTAGCCATAAAAGAGAATGAAATCTTGCCATTTGTGACAACATAGCTGGAACTTGAGGGCATTATGCTAAATGAAGTAAGTCACACAGAAAAGGCGATGTATCGTATGATCTCACTTATATGTGGAATCTAAAAAAACAAAAAACAAAACCAAGTTCATGGATATAGAGAACATACTGGTGGTTACCTGAGGTGAGGTGAAGGGTGGATGGTGAAGGTGGTCAAAGGTACCAATTTGCGGTTACAACTAAGTCATGTGTATGTAATGTACAAGCATGGTAACTATAATTAATAATACCATATTGCATATTTGGAAAGTAGCTAGGAAAGTGGATCTTTAAAGTTCTGATATCAAGAAAAAAATGTTGTAATTATGTGTGGTGATGGGTGTTAATTGGACTTATGGTGATCATTTTGCAATATATACAAATATCGAATCATTACACTATATACCTGAAACTAACATAATATTATGTCAATTATACCCCAATGGAAAATAATTTTTTGAAAGTTGAAGATGGTAGACCAGATGAAATTCAAGTTTGATTCAGTGGAAAGCTTTCTCACCTGTATTAAATATTCTCTTTATTTTGCCAAGGTATAATTATTCTTGTTGCCAATTTTATTCAAGTACCTAAACAAGTTCAAATTTAGAAATCTAAGGACTGAATGCCCTGTAATTCTCACTGAAATAACTAAGAAATGCAAATTAAAATGAGAAACATATCTTTCCAAATTAGACAAAAGCAAAAAATCCTATCAGTTCCTGTCAGTGCTGGTGAAGCATCTGAGATAAATGGCCTAGCGGGAGCAACACTTGGTTCTTGGAGAAACATTTCTGGAAAATACACTGATAAACTGTCCCCAAACCTTTTAAAAAGTCCATGTGCTTTGATAGAGAAGTTCTACCTCTCAGAATTCAAACAGATTTAAACAATGATCTATAAATGTTCAATATACGCCATCTCACCATTGATAAGAATGAAAAGCTGAAAGTAACCCAAAATGTCCAGCAATGGGGATGATTAAAAATGGTGTATCTAGGAGGTGGGATATTATACAGAGATGGAATATTACATAATATTATAAAAATATTTTTAATGATATGAGGAAATACTTATAGTGTTAAATGTTTAAAAAATCATCAAACATGGGGCACCTGGTAGCTCAGTAGGTTAAGCATCTGCCTTTGGCTCAGGTCATGATCCCAGGGTCCTGGGATCAAGCCCTGAGGTGGGCTCTCTGCTCAGCGGGGAGCCTGCTTCTCCCCCTTCCTCTGCCTGCCATTCCCCCTGCTTGTGCTCTCTCTCTCTGTCAAATAAATAAATAAAAATCGTTTTAAAAAATAAATTTAAAAAATTAAAAATCATAAAACAAATTATACATGCAATATAATCCTAATTATTTTTTAAAGTATTACACATACAACTGCAAAAAAAAAAAACACACTCTAAATGTTAATAGGAATATCTATGGAAAAACTGATAAGAAGGATTTTTTAAAAATATAGGCTTTGTTTTTGTTTATCCATAAGTTCAAAATTTCCTATATATTCATTATTATAGTACTAGTATAACATGGGTATGATGAGAAATGATCTAAAATGAACAAGGAAATATCTGCAGTTATCTGTTACTTAACATGCATTGAGGTCATTTCTATAGAAATAAGACACCACAAAAATTGAGAACTTAAAAGCAATGTCTTATGATTGTGCATTTTCACACAAATGTATAACTGCTCACTTTTTCTTCTGTTTGTGAAAAGACAGTGTTTTCACTTTATAGGACATTATCCTGACTCACAGAACAGAAGATCCCTGAGAATTATTTTTATACATTAGGGTTTTCCCATACTCAGAAAAAAATCTTACTGCCAACTTTTGACATTTAAAAAAATGAATATGATACACATACACACACACACACATATATATAGTTAGAAAATTCAGAAAGTCGTAAAATGAAAGCCTTCCTCTCCTCTCCAGATGGTTGTCCTCAAAGGCAATTATAATTTATAGTTCTTCCCCCCTCCTAAAAAAATTTAGATATAAATACATAGATGCTGGTATTATGTGTGTGTGTAGGGGGGGTGTTTATCTTGCATAAATAGGATCATATTAAATACACTACTAGGAACTTTGCTTTTCTCCCTTTATTTTGGGTATCATTCCATATCAATTATACAGATATTCTTTTAATGTGCCATATACTGGCACATGTTCTAGTATATAGATATACTTAACCATTACATTTTTTCCTAACATTTTGCTATTATAAATGACATAATGAACATCCTTATACATGGATCTTGGCGAACTATGGATATATTCCTAGCAGTGGTGGTGTGAAGAAATACATGCAATTTTAATTTTTCTATTGGATCCTGTCAAATTGCCCTTCACAAAGGTATACCCATTTATACACTCAACAGCTACATATGTATGTTCTTGGTATCCCTAGCTATCATCTGAGTTTTTTTTTAATTTTTACAAATGTAATGGGTGATATCATTATCTTGCTGAATCGCATTTTAAATTATGAGACTATACAGCTTCCTTTATGTAAATTTCCTTCTCCTACCTTTTTTCTCCATCTATTGAGTTGTTTATCTTACCAACTTGAACAAGCTATTTATATATTAAAGAATTTAGCTCTTCATTGTATTTTGTTTAAAAAAAAAGAACTGGGAAAAATTGTCTCCTGATACATAAAAATATCACAAGTAAACCTTTCTTGTATGGATTTTGAGTTTGTGCTCTGTTTAGAAAGGCCTTCCCTGCTAATAAAGAAATTCACTTAGGGGCGCCTGGGTGGCTCAGTCAGTTAAGCGGGCCACTTTTGGCTCAGGAGATGGATCTCAGGGTCCTGGGATGGAGCCCCTTGTCGGGCTTCCCTGCTCAGGGGGGAGCCTGCTTCTCCCTCTGCTCATGCTCTCTCTCAAATAAATAAAATCTTTAAAAAAAAAAAAAGTTAAAGAAATTCACTTCTACTTTTTCTAGAATTTTTCACATCAAAATTTATGTGTCTGGCATTAAATACTGATGTAAAACAAAGGCTGTAAACTCAACCACCAACAGGCTGCACCCAATTAACATAAGGGTGTAGAGAAGCTAACTGTAAGAAAATGTGCTGAGCTGCTTCTGAGGGGCGCTCTTAGGCACCTGCCTGGGCACAGCACCTCTTAAAAACAAAACAGAACAGCCAGAACATGGTGATGGTTGCCAGGGTGCATCCCTGGTAAGGAGTATATGGAGCAAGGTAGGGATCTAGCCTGTTTTCTTCCTAAACAGCCAGTGGGTCCAAAACCATTCATCTGTAATACTTTGTTATAAACTAATACATGTTTGGGCCTACCAAACTCTAAAGGACTGAGTGATTTGACTTTCTCCTTCAATATCAAACTTTCAGGAAAACAGTATTGTACATTTTCACACAAATGTAAAACTGCTCACTTTTTCTTCTGTTTGTTTCCCAGCTGAGTGCAGAGCCTGATGCAGGGCTCGATCTCACCACCCCAACATCATGACCTGAGCAGAAATCCAGAGTTGGCCGTTTAACCAAGTGAGCCACCCAGGCAACCCCCCTGCATCTCTGTTACATGCTTGGCAAATATTTAACTGCTCGATAAATGTAAGCTATAATTATTAGCAGTAATAAATTTTGTGTCCATGGTAGATACTGGTTAAGCTGCAATGCATCTTCTATATTTATATCAGAGAAAAACTCTTGCACTCAAAATTATTTTACTCACTACATTCTGAGCACCCCGATGTTACGAAGCCTTTCCAATTACCCTCACAAAGCTCTGATCTCACTGCCCCCTTTATAGTTTTAGTTTGTACTTGTTCAGAGTATCTTATGAGTACTTTTCAGATGCTTACATATCTACCTTCCCACTCCCTTTAGGACTGACTGACAAAACCCGTTCTCTCTTTTCTAAGGGAATGTAATGATACAGTGTGCTTATGTCATTAAAACCTTTGGAGCAAACTGGTCTGCTTTTTGCGTTAAACATGCAGAGGAGAGTTACTGCTTACCAACTGATTCCCTTTCCGTCGGTTTTCTTTGTCACTAACGCTCTCCAATGGTCATGAGTGCTTTTAATAATATCAATTGCAAAATCCTATAATTTGAAGAGATATGCATTACAATGACAGATAAGTGTTCTTTCCTTATTATCAACATTTTCCCAAAGACTGATTTGTCTTTTCTGAATTCACTTCCTTGTGTCAAAAACGGAAGAGAAAATTTAAATGAATAAATCAATATCAAGGCTGTCTTACTTATGTCTTTAAACATTTGTTTTATGATTGTATAGTCTTTAAATGGTAACAATATAGTTAAATTAAAAAAAAAAAAACAAAAAACCCAATCTAGTTAAATTAGTTTCAATACAAACAGGCTTAAAGCTACACTTCTAAATGATGCATTACCTTATCTTTAAATCCTGCATTGAAAGCAAACTGGTTTTCTGGTTTTCCGTCAGGAACCTTGTACCTTCTAAACCAGTCCACAGTAGCTTCCAGGTAGCCAGGTTTCAGCCGCTTGACATCATTAATATCTAAGAAGAGAATAAGCAGATTGTAAGATGCATATGTAATTATTCATGCAATAAAAATCTCAAGTACATACCTTGAGAGAGCTATGGAATGGATTATCAAAAAAGTAAAAGATAACAGAGCTAACCACCTTGTTGAAAGAGAGCACATACACATGAAAAGGAAATCATCTATGACTTTATTAAGGGAAGAATCAATACAATAATTTCTATTATAAGAGGGGAGGGAGAAACGACTGGGGGCTACATAATGAAAGAACTAGTTTGGCAAGGTTGGATAAAGTCTATGAGAAGGGCAGAAGATTCTAAAAAAGACAGCCTGAGGCTATATTCAGAGGTACACACCCCAATTACCAAAGACAAGAAAAATGGATTACACTGAAATCCATTGATGGGTGATATATTAAACAAGACTAGACTTCTCACGCTCTATAGGATAGGCATTCTATATCACAATGCTCTAGTTCTGGCCAACAGAAAAGTGTCCTGTTTAAAAAAAACGTTTCAGGGCATCTGGGTGGCTCAGTCAGTTAAGTGTCTGACCTTTTTTTTTAAAGATTTTATTTATTTATTTGACAGAGAGCGAGCGCACAAGTAGGCAGAGCGGCAGGCAAAGGGAGAAGCAGGCTCCCCCACTGAGCAGGGAGCCCAACATGGGGCTCGATCCCAGGACCCCGGGATCATGACCTGCACCGAAGGCAGACACCCAACCGACTGAGCTACTCAGGCACCTCAATTGTCTGACTCTTTTTTTTTTTTTTTTTAAGTTGTCTGACTCTTGATTTCGGCTCTGGTCATGGTCTCAGGGTCATGGGATTCAGCCCCTCGTAGGGCTCTGCGCTCAGCAAGGGAGTCTGCTTGAGATTCTCTCTCTCCCCTGCCCCGCCTCCCACTCGTGCTGGCTGTCATGTGCGCTCTCTCAAAATAAATATATAAAATCTTTTTAAAATTTGTTTAAAAAATTAAAATTTTAAAAACTTTTCAAGGTTTCTGTATAGCCATCAACAATGCCTAGCCTCAAAGTCCTCAAGCTAAACTTCAAATGACCAAACTGCTGTTCAATGCAAGCAAACAGAAGAAACAAGGGTTAAAAAACCAATCAAGAAAAGTACTACTGGAAGGAGGAGTACATTCAACAACAGAAGCGCATTTAAATTTTATAGACTTTGCTTAAGTCTAATTTATAATCTGTGCAGTTAAAGAATATCATGCATTCTGTTATCATAGTACCACCAAAAGTACTGAAAGTTTACGAAGTGAACTGGGAAATGTTTAAACACTGATAAATTTCAAGGAACTTATAATTAACACAAAACGTGTCACCTGATGCCAAAATTTGAAAATCCAGAAATCTGAAATTCAAGTGTGGGCATTTTCCAACACCAACAACCAACTCTCTAGTTCTCCAGGTACCAACAGCAACTGGGTGTCCAATTCAATCCACCTGACAACCTCTACCTGGGGCCAGCATTCAGTTCCAAGTGAAAGGGCTCAGTCCCACAAGACTGACCCCACTTCAGACACCAGTGGTTTCGAGGGCTCACAGGACTCCCTCCTCAGGTTTAATTTGCTAGAATGACTCCCAGAACTCAGGAAAACCCTTTACTTATGTTTACTGGTTTATTATAAAGTATACAACTCAGGAACAGCCAAATGGAAGACATGCACAGGGCAGGTGTTGGGGGCTGGGGGGGGGGGGTGTGGGTGCAGAGCTTCCAGGCGCGCTCAGGGTGGGTGTGCCATTCTCTCAGCACCTCCCACGTGTTCACCAACTCAGAAGTGCTCCAAATGTCATCATTCCAGAGGCTTGGAGAGCTCAATCTCCAGTCTCCCCTCCCAGTCCCAGAGTCCGGTGGGTGGGGCTGAAAATTCCTACCCTCTAATCACTTGGTCTTTGATGACCAGCTCCAATCTGAGGCCAGCTAGGAGCCCCACCTAAGTCATTAGCAGAAACTCAGGTTTGAAGAGAAAGGCTCATAATGAATAACAAAATACACTCAGACACACTCAGGAAATCAGGAAATTCCAGGAAGTTCTTTGCCAGGAACTAGAGACAAAGACCAAATTTATTTTTGTATTATACCATAGCCTGGAAAACTATAGGAGCTGATCAACTCTCTAATTGTGAACAGGACCTTGAAAGGTATGCTGGATCTAGACTGGGGAACCCTGAACACCAGACCCAGAAAAGAAAAGATAGGAAAAAAAGAACCCAGTCAACTTTTGTTCCTCATCTTGCATGCTGTGTACACAAAGACAAAGCCAGTGGTCTGCAGAGCTACAGAGCGCTCTGCCTCCTAATGCCACATCAAAATCCTACCAAAGACAGCACCAGTTCCGTGCCGTTCCCTCCTGGGTTTGGCTTTCCTAATCAGCCAGGCAGCACTGGTGGTGTAGCGTGCGTGAACCCCAGGCTCACATTCACCGGTTCCCATAAAGCAACAAGGCGATCTGGCTACCGTGGGCCCCACAATGACAAAGAGGATCAATGTGTCCAACCTGGTTGCTGCAGTCCTCTTCCAGGGCTCTGTGTGTATCTCTCCCAAAGTTGTGGCCAGTCAAAAGTTCTCTCCATCTAGGAACTCCAGTAATGAATGGCAGACAGACACTGTCTTGGGTTGACATTGTGGGAAAGCTGCATATTACTTGCACCACGGGGCCAGCCACCCAGAGAAGGTTTTCAGGCTTCTAATAGCCTCTACTGCAGGGAAATGATACCCTAGCAAAATGCCACTGACATGATGACAGGTGTGGCTTCCCTAACTGTGGCCAGAGCATGTCACTTAGTGCCTGTGCTCTTATGTAAGCAGCACACGGGAAAATGGACACATTGATCACGAGAATCATTGTCGAGGGGTATAAACAAATAGAATGAATGCATTCTCACTGTACAATATTTTAACAATACGGAACTATCTGAAACAAAAAGTCAGTCTCTCTTTATCCTTCTCTCTTTCTGCCTCTCTCTGACTCTTCTGCTATCACATCTCCTTCTGGCTATAGCTGAGAAAGGTTGTCTGCCTTCAAGGACTCATGAGATTAAACGGGACCCATCTGGATAATACAGGATACTCACTCCATCTCAGGGACCTAACCTTAATCACATCTGAAAATCCATCTGCCATGTAAAGTAACCTATTCAGAGTTTCTGGGGATTAGGAGGTAGACAACTTTGGAAGGGGTGTGGCTTTCTTCTGCTACTATAAAATTCTACAGGTTTTGAAAAATGCATAGTATCATATATCCACCATTACAGTGTCACCATTCGCGGTGAGCAGAGGACTGTCCCCAAAGATGTCCATATCCTAATTCCCAAAACCTGTGAGTATGTCATGTTACATGGGAAGAGGGAATGAAGGTTGCAGATGGAATTAAGGTTACTAATCAGCTGATCTTGAAACTCGGAGATAATGCTGGACTTAATCTTCAAGGTCTTTATGTGGAAGAGGAGGGCAGAAGAGTCAGGGAGAAGACGTGATAAAGACTTGCCTTGGAATTGCTGCCTTTTAAGTGGGGACATGAATCAAGGAATGTGGGCAGCCTTTAGAAGCTAGAAAATGCAAGGAAAAAATATTTCTTAGAGCCTCCAGAAGGAACACAATCCTGCTGACACCTTGATTTTAGTCCAGTGAGACCCATTTCAGACAGGCAAAAGAAGACCAAGTCAATAACTAAAATGGATTCGATCATTAACTAGAGTCATGATTAATATAAAAATAGTCATGATAACAAGACAAGAGTTACAAGGTATAAACATTTCTTTTTCAAAAAGGACTCAGACAATCAAATTATAGCACTAACCCATACATTTATGGCCAACTGATTCTCAATAATAATGCCAACACAATTCAATGGGGGAAAAGAATAGTCTTTTCAACAAATGGTGCTGGGACAAGTAGATGTCCATATCCAAAAGAATGATGCTGACCTCCCACTTCATACCATATACAAAAATTAACATAAAACAGACCAAGGCCCTAAATGTGAGAGCTAAATTTATAAAACTCTTAGAAAGAAACGTTAAGTGTAAACCTTTGTGAACTTTGGACTAGAGGTAATGGTTTCTTAGATGACACCAAAAGTAGAAGAAACAGAAGAAAAATTGATAAATTAGACTACGCAAAAATGGAAAACTTGAGTGCTTTCATTAAGAAAATTAAAGGACAATCTACAAAATGGAAGAAAATATAGGTAAATCATGTATCTTGAAGGTCTGGACAATCTACAAAATGGAAGAAAATACAGGTAAATCATGTATCTTGAAGGTCTAGTATCCAGAATACATAAAGAACTCCTACAACCCAACAATAAAACATACCACTACAATGGCTATAAAAAAAAAAAAAAGGTAACAAGTGGGCAAGGAAGTAGAGAAATCGGAACACTGATGGCCGGTGGCAGGACTGTAAAATGGTGCAGCTGCTTTGGAAGAGTTTGGCCATTCCAGAAAAGGCTAAACATGAGAGTCCCCATATGACTCACTTAAGTATCTGTATCTGAGAGGATTAAAAGCATATGTCCACATAAACTTGTTCAGGAATGTTCAGAGCAGCAGCATTATTCCTAATAGCGAAAAACAACCCAAATGTCCATCAACAGATGAATGGATAAACAAAATGTGGCATAGATCCATGCAATGGATAGAATTCATCCATCCAATAAAAAGGAAGGATGGCTGATACGTGCTATAACATGGATGCACCTAGGCATTATGCTAAGTAAAAGAAACCAGACACAAAAAGCCCCATGTATATGAAATTCCACGTTTATGAAATATCCAGGATAGGGAAATCCATGGAGACAGACAGCAGATTAATGGTTGCCAGGGCCTGGGAAGAGCAGGGACTAGGGAGTGACCACTTAGAGGTAGTGTTTTCCTTTGGAGTGATGAAATGTCCTGAAACTAGACAGTGGTGATGGTCACGCAACCTTGTGAATGTACTAAATGCCACCAAACTGTACACTTTAAAATTGTTAAAATGGTGAATTTTGTGTTAAGTGGGGGTGGGGAATACGTGTTACGAGGTAAATGAGCCCTGAAAACATGATGCTACGTGAAAGAAGCCAGACAGACACATTATCATAGGATCCCACTAGTGCGAAATGTTCAGAACAGGCAAGTCCATAAAGACACACAATAGATTCATGGTTGCCAGGGACAGCGGGAAGTGGGAACAGGCAGTGACTGCTAATAGCTATGGGGCTTCCTCTTAGGGTGGGGAACATGTTCTGGAATGAGATAGTGGTGACAGTTGCACAACTGAGTGAATATATGAGAAATCAGAGAATTGTACACTTTAAAACAGCAAATTTTATGGTATGCAGATCATATCTCAATAAAGAATATTTTTAAATAAATCAATAGAGCAAGTGAATGCCAGTATGTATAGAAGAAAGAGAGAAAACAGTCAACACAAACTACCAGTTTTTTTCTTTCCTGGAATGAAGGAGAAAGTTTAGTTATTTACTAGGAAGTTCACTATGTGAAGTAATGCTTTGGTCGAATGTTCTGCTTCTCCATTCTTGAACAGTTTGAAGGCATGGGCTTATTCCTTATTGCTTACTGAAGGCAATTCTGTCATTATAGGTTAAGTTTGGTGGTGCATAAGATTTAGATATAGATCAGATCTTCAGATTTCCTTACCATTGTAATTGGCTGCATCAGGATCATCCACATTAATGGCAATGACTTTCCAGTCAGTTTCCCCTTCATCGATCATAGCCAGTATGCCCAGAACTTTCACCCTAATTATTTCACCTCTTGCACATACCTGAGAGTCAATAACCACAGTTAGGACAATACTACAGAATGAACCTTTGGAAGAAAAGTTTTACTTGGCAGATAACAGGAAATACGGAAAATGCCAAGTTTCTGCAAACTTACCTTAAGATTGTTCCTTTGAGCAATTTTTAAAAAAAGCTAAGCAAGCAAATCCCTGCCAGTCCCATCAAAATTGAAAATAGGTACCCTTATTACTTATAGGCCCTAAGAAAAGCAGTAGCATGGTTCAGGATAATTCATATTTTTTGAACTGTCACTGATTGTGCCAAAGAATAAATCCTCCATAATGTTTCAAACTCATATTTAAATGTATACAAATGCTTAGATGAACTAGAAGCTTTTAATTTATCAAAGAAACATCATTATTTTGCTAATACTCATATATTTTATTCACAGTATTTTTTAAAGGATGAACTTTGTATACCTCATGGCTATCATCTTGACACTATAGAAAAATATTTCAGAGCCCATTACCTTACTTCCAATTTCACACACATCAATGGGGTCATTGTCACCACAACAGCCAGTGTGTTTGTCATTGTGTCCTGGGTCTTCCCAAGTCTAAAGAGTAATAACAATAATAAGGCTGAGAGTATATCACTCCTACACATGCTACTGACAACGTGGATTGTGTTTGACATTAAAAGGTCACATCCCATAAATCTTTCTGCAAAAATATGAATCTTCAGCTATTTCTTCTCATCTTTAAGAAATTCTTTATTCACATCTAAGAATCTTCACTAGACACAATAATTGTAATTAAATGCTGGGGTTCTATTATGCTAAATATGCTATGTTACATACATTAAACTAACTTTAAGCTTTAAAACAGAGAATGATCTTCTTTCTTTTTTTAAAGTTTATTTATTTATTTATTTTATTTTTAGTAATCTCTACACCCAATGTGGGGGGCTCGAACTCCCTACCCTGAGATCAAGAGTCCCGTGCTCTACCGAGCCAGCCACACTACCAATAATGATCCTGCACAAAACAAACAAAAACCAACCACCTAATAGCTGAGACAACATGCAAACACAAATGCAAAACCAAATATTTATGTAAAAAATACATTAAAAGTAAAGTGTGTTTGATGAACTCTTCATGCTCACTATCTCCTACTAACTAGATTTTCCTTAGAATGAATTTCCAAAACAAAGGTAGGTAGACAATAGTACTAACATGGAAATGAAATGTTCTGGTGGCAAAAGTGTCGTCACTGCCCAGGAGCCAAGACTGAAAAGTTTAATCAGGATTTTCTGGAGCTTTCAATTGCTGGCTTTATTTCCTGAGTCCTTGTAAAGCACCTCACAAAGGAACAGCTGGCCTGTGCTCAACTGCAAGTTTAAAATGTAGCTAATGTTCTAGTTCTCCCCCCGTCTAGAACTTAATTGTCAGATTTGTCTGCCTACTCAGCTGGAGTAAAGGCAAAAACATAAAAGTGAAGGGGCATAAAGGAAGACTGGATGCAACAAAGCCAACTCCAACCTCCAGAAGAATAAGTCTTTCAGCAGTGTTTTCCCAAAGGGATAATATTTTGAGGCTAACTACTAAATCAACTGAAGTACAAAGTGAAGTGCTATAATTAAGGCAGACAAACGACTCTGTGATTACCTAACAAGCTCGAGGAGTTTGATATATGTTTTGGTAACTTACAGATTGTTTTACAGTAGAGCCCACTCAATAGACTTAATGGTTAATAAAAACAATTTATCAACAGGGAAAAAAGTAAAATTGAATATTTTTCATGTAAAAATCTTAAGTACCACAGGCATTAGCCTGCTAAACCAGAATTAAATACCCATCATTTACTCATAATAGACATGATTCTAGTGACTCTTCATTCAAATACTAAATAAGAACCTACTATACACACTGGCATGGTGCTGGGGATAAATTGGTAAACAATGCGGACATCCTCCCTCCTCAAAGTGTTGGCTGCTTAGGAAAACAGAACCCCACTTACTACTTTACCACAAAAAAGACTGGCATTAAGAAGAAATCAGGACTCCCAACATAAAAGCTTACATGTGTTAGGTTCAATAGCCATAAGAGCTAAGTGCTAGTAATATCTTGGGGACATAGGTGTCGGCAAGGAAGAAGGGCAAGTTAGGCGAGCTGGCAAATGGCAGACTTGGGAAGTGGTGCCAAAAATCAGTGCTTTCAACCACTAGGCTATACAGTCTCTCCATAATAGGTTTGCCACTCATTCTGCAAAGGAACCATGTGTGTGCTTTATAACCAGACCATATAGAAAAATAAAGATTTCAGAAAAGAACAAACTTTCAAATGTGAATTTAAACATTGTAAACATTTATCTTTTAGTTTATCTTGAAGATAAGTTGCTCAAGGCAGTATTAAATTAATTACTCTTATGTTGTTAAAATCTACTATAGCAAAAAATTTCTGCATGTGTTTAAATGTTTTTCACTAATAGTAGTAGGTTATTTTTTTATAAGATGAAAACTACATTCTGAGCAGTCACACAGAGACATACCTGGGGGATGGCACCATAGTTCCAGATATATCCTTTATAAGGGAACAAATTTGCAACATAACGGAGTTTTCCTTTTTTCACATCTTGTTTAATTGGGTTTAAAGGGTCCTTCGTAGCTATCTGAAATAAAAAATTTCAAATCATTTTATATTTGGATATAAAATACTATTCAAATAAGAATTTGAGGAAATGAATTATGGAATGCACATCCCCTAATTCCACTTTAATGACTTACTTTAACTCCAACATTTTTATGATTTGATTAAAAGTTTTTACATAATCAGCCTTTAAGTGGAAAACTTATTTGAGGTATACAGAAGGGAAAAAACCAAACAAAAAAACATTTACTTATTCCAGAAAGCAAAAACTAAAATTACCTGGAGTAAATCCTAACACTGATAAATGTTTTAAGGTTTTTATTAAAGGGCAAAATAAATATTATCCAACTTAAACTTTCCTTTAAAACACTTAAAATTATTCAAATATTTGAGTATATAATATATACAAAATGTGGTTACTGTCAAAAAGCTTAATTAAGTGATATAAAATATGTAACAAACATCTACAACAAAAAGCCAAACCTATTAGGTATCATCAGAAAGAAATTAACAAAATGCAACAGAAATTTCAATAAAATCACAGGTGGCTGGGGTAACTAAAGAAAGCCCGTTGACTCTGTGGAGGAGTCAATGATGGACTTAAGGGGAACAAGACAGGAAAAAAAGGTAATTCTAGGCTTCCAGAATGCCAGAAGCAAAGGTATGGGGAAGGAAAGTCCATAGCATATTTGCAAACTGTAAATGTTTGAGTTGGAGCCCAAATGGGAGATTGGCAGGCAACAGGAGATCCAACTGGAAAACAGACTGGACTAGCAAGAAAACCTTCAACTTCAGTTGTTGAACTCTTGAGCAAATCAGTGTGGCTACGTCAAAATTAATATCCTAAATCTAATTATCAATGTAAGGGGAAACGTACCTCCATTTTTGCATTAGACCAGCGTGGTACTTCAACTACCATGTGGAACACATCCTGAAAAAAAAAAAAATGCAGATGGTCACAGGATGGTCAGGTTCTCCTCCTTCAGTGAGCATGCCCTAGTTCTTCCAAAGTTAAACTGTTCATTGGACAGGACCTTTGAAGTCAATGGGCTTTCAACAAAATTCATCAAAAAAAATCAGACCGACTAATAAATGAAGAGATAAAGCGAATACGCAAAATAACTGCAGAATCAAGGTGGTGGTGTAATTCTTTCAACTTTTTTGTATGTTTCAGTAAACGTAATCAATTTTTCATAATAAAATGTTGGGGGGTGGGTAAGAATGTTCCTATAAAGAAAGGAAACAGTTTTTAAACATAACAGAACTTGTATCTCTGAGGAAGGCCATCTCTAAAGGCTATTCACTTCCTCGGGACGCTGCAATTGCTCAAGATGTTTTTGGAACTCCGACTTCAGAGGCAGTTTGTAAGACAAACCCCAAGTCCATTTAATTACTTTGTCATACTTTAGTTTTAGTCTCATACAAAATCAATCAGCTTGATTATGTAACCACATTATTCTCCCAACTTGGCTGTTTTTAAAAAATCAAGTACTCCTCAAAAAGACAAGAAGTTTGACATTGAAGAGCACATAAGTTCCAAAAATATTTTAACCCATGGCAGTTCTACTGTAATTATTTTACAGCCTTAAACTGAGCTCTAAATGGTCAGAAAACTATTTTCACCAAGGAATAAAACTTTAAATGCGGTTTTTCAGTTTATAGCCTCCACAAAAGGCATACATGAAACCAAATCAGCAATTATTCTTTTATAAAATGTATATTTTTAAAAGTGGACTTCAAATGAAAATCACTTAGTTACACACTTCTTAGGACTACTTCTCTGCTACTTTGCATCAAAAACAGGGACTGAGGGATGCCTGGGTGGCTCAGTCGTTAAGCGTCTGCCTTCGGCTCAAGTCATGATCCCAGGGTCCTGGATCAAGCCCCAGGTCGGGCTCCTGAGTGAGCCCCAGGGAGCCTGCTTCTCCCTGTCCCTCTGCCTGCCTCTCCCCCTGCTTGTGCTCGCTCTCTCTCTCTCTCTGTCAAATAAAATAAATAAATAAAATCTTAAAAAAAAAAGAAAACAGGGACTGATAAGTTGCAAGGGAGTAAGTTAAAGGTTTCAAGCCAATAATTACCTTGCTGTTCCTTTTAACCAAACAGAAAAGCTACAGAGTTCATAGTCTAAAACTTCTGTCACTTATTTAAGTTCATGGTCAAACTGGGGGAGACTAAATCGTTTCACAAGTTTCTGCTCCAAGATTCTTAACACCTACTTGATATAACATAAAACCGACAAAAAAAGGAGATATTTAAATCCAGGACTGAGCTAAGTGCTCTATCCCTGTAAAGTAATAACTGTGTGGTTTAGAAAAAGTAACACATTGTTCATGGGTAGACCCAATCCTTGATTAAATTTCATTCTACCCACTATATGTTTTCAAGAACTACACGTCTATCTTGTACCACTCCTCAGGTATTAAAATGGAAGATCTCTGTGCGAACGAGGCAGGGCGTTGTTTTCAGCAGCAATATCCTAAAAGTTCACAAGGTGGTGCTGTTACCACGTGAAAGAGTAAAGCAAAAACAAGGAGACTGGTTTATTTTTTTTAAAGAAAACATTACCAAATGAATAAATTACTGCAAGAAAAAAAGTAGCAAATAGAGCTAAAATATAGGAATTCGAAATTTGGTAACTATATTGAACATTTTAATTGAATTAAGTAAGTATGTACAGATCCTTAACAACCACATTACCTAATATTACAAACCTACCTAACTATAATGGGAAGCTAGCTAGCAGAGAAAGAATGAACCAACATTACGAGAAAGAAAACATCTTTCTGAAAATGGTAAGATAACTCTACTGCAAACAGAAGAATTCCAAATGCCTGAAGGTTTAGTGCTTTTTAAAAATTAGCTAGGCAAAAAAACAGCAAGAAGTATCCTGTAAAGAGCCTCAGAGCCGATTCATTCATTTTCTTTCAACAAAAAATGAATCCTTGAGTGCCACTGTTCTGTTACTTTTCCAGGCACTGAAGACTAGCGGTGAACAGAATAAAAGCTCTTTTTAACTCCCTAAAAGTTGGATCTCCCAATCGGGTTGTTTCTGTGTGGAGGCCTCAGGCTGGGGACAACTTGGGGGGGGGCGGTCACAAACCTGGGTGAGGGATCTTGTCTGTAAAATGAATGTTTAGCACATTTTCAAGTGTTTGGAGATGTCACAGTAATTACTTTTTTTTAAAGCAATGAGCTTATAGCTTTTAGTCATTCTCTGCAACAGAGGTGTTATTTAAGTATTTTGATATAAAACAGAGGCTTCATTCTTTAGCAGAAACTACCACTAAAGAATAGTTGATTTCTCCTAGATATTCAGGGAGTTGTTCAGGTGACCAGTGATCCTTAGGATTTTCAGGGCAATATAAGAAATCCAACCAATTACTCCATTGCTGGAAACACTTTTACTGTCAAATTATGCATTCTAATTGGAACTCCTGTGCACTGTTGGTAAAAATGTAAAATGGTATGGCCACTATAGAAAACAGCAGTTCCCCCCAAAATTAAAAATAGAATTACTGTACACCCATGTTATAGCAGCATTACTCACAATATCTAAAATGTAGAAGCAACCCAAAAAAGGGAAGAAAATTCTGACACAGGCTATAACCTGAATGAACACTTGAAAATGTGCTAAACATTCATTTTACAGACAAGATCCCTCACCCAGGTTTGTGGACCGCCCCCCGCCCAGCTGTCCCCAGCCTGAGGTCTCCACACAGAAACAACCCGATTTGGAGATCCAACTTTTAGGGAGTTAAAAGAGCTTTTATTCTGTTCACCGCTAATCTTGAAGACATGGTAAGTGAAATAAGCCAGTCACAAAAGGACAAATATGATTCCACTTACATGAGGTATCTAAAGGAGTCAAATTCAGAGAGACAGAAAGTAGAAAGGTGGGGGGGGGAAAAGTAGAAGGTAGCTGCCAGGGGGCTGGGGGAGGGGGGAGGATGGGGAGTTAGTGTTTAATGGGCATGGCGTTTCAGTTTTGCCAGCTGAAGAAGAGAGTGATGGAGATGAAGGGTGGCGTTGTTTGCACAACAACGTGAATGTACTCAACACCACTGAACTGTACACTCAGCAATGCTTAAGATGGTCAATCTTATGTTTATGGGGATTTTACAATTAATAATTGGAAAAAATTATGCATTCTTACATTGCCAATGTTTATGCATTTAAAACACTGAGACAAGGGGCACCTGGGTGGCTCAGTCGTCAAGCGTCTGCCTTCGGCTCAGGTCATGATCCCAGGGTCCTGGGACTGAGCCGCATGTCGGGCTCCCTGCTCAGTGGGAAGCCTGCTTCTCCCTCTCCAACTCCCCCTGCTTGTGTTCCTGCTCTTGCTATCTCTCTCTCCATCAAATAAATAAATAAAATATTTTAAAAAATAAAATAAAATACTGAGACAAGATTTTAGGATATTTAGGACCATCCAGTTACAAATTCATGCCTTTTTTCTCTAATCCCAAATGGTTTCAACTATGACTTAGCTCAATCCTGGATCTGTGGTTTTATTATCCCCATTGTTAGGGCTTCTCAGAACTCTGTTCCCCACTTCTACTATGCTCTGATTCTAAATCCCTGCTCTGGTATCAAGCTCTCAGCTCCTTATTTATAGTTTCAGCAGAAGGAAGGAAGAAAGAGGTTAGTATTCCTAGTACGATTTTGACAAGCCTGTGGGAGGCAGAGGAAAGGTGAACCACAGCTTTAGCTCTGACTTCCCAAAGTCAGAGACATAACAGTCAGTCTTACTTCCCAGGTTTATAATCATTTCATCAATAAGAATGTCAATGTTAAAGGTGTCCAGACCCTGAGGAGATCAGAAAGCTTAAGGCTAAAATTAATTACATCACTCCATTAAATCAAAAAGATTTTATTTTTTTAAAAGACTTTATTTATTTGAGAGAGAGTGAGAGCGCACACAAGCTAGAGGGGCAGAGGGAGAAGGAGAAGCAGACTCCCTGCTGAGCAGGAAGCCTGATGTGGGTGAAGCTCGATCCCAGGACCCTGAGATCATGACCTAATCTGAAGGCAGACACTTAACCGACTGAGCCACCCAGGCGTCCCTAAAATCAAAAAGATTTTAAATAAAAGTATTTTAGGAATAGAAGAAATGTAACCTATATCATGATTAGTTTTTTAATTTCATTGATTAAACAGAAATATTACAGTAGTATGGTGATCACAGCTTACATCTCCAAACTGGTCAGTTTGCTTGTGGGTCAAATTAGTAGTCTAACGAGCTGTTTACTAATGAACAGGCTATAGCTATTTGGTAGGCTATTATTACTAAGCCAGTTAAGTATGTGTATATAGGGAACATGCTCTTAATTTAATTATATCCCATCACTGAATCTTAGTAGTAAAGTTAAATGTGTCTTTACTGGGAGACCTTTGAACACCCCATGACTTATCTGTTTCCAACACTGGATCTGAAGCCTACTGAACATGACATGCTATATTGCAAAATTATGTAAGTAGCTTAAATTAGCATTTCCAAGTTGACCCATCATGTGTTTCTCTGGATACCTTCAGGAGTCAAACAAATGCCAGACACAGGAAGAAATAGAAAATCACTCTGATTCCATTATCCTTTCCTTTTATTTTTCTGTTTTGCAATAAAATTTGCAGAAAAACAGTGGTGGTAGAGAGGATTTTTTTCTAAATATATCTAGAGATTAGGCATCAAGCAAGAGGCTAATAAAAAACAAGGGCTGCTTGCCTTTTTTTTTTTTTTTTTAGTATCTAGAATAGTTTTGGAGTATAAAATCCCTATCAGAAGAGCTCACATAATGAATAAGGAAATGTTCCAGCTCCATAAAGGTGCTTTTGAAAAGGTGTACCGGGGCGCCTGGGTGGCTCAGTTATTAAGCATCTGCCTTCGGCTCAGGTCGTGATCCCAGTGTCCTGGGATGGAGCTGATCAAGCCCCATGTTGGGCTCCCTGCTCAGCGGGGAGCTTGTTTCTCCCTCTCCCACTCCCCCTGCTTGTGTTCCCTCTCTGTCTGTCTCTGTCAAATAAATAAATCTTTAAAAAAAAAATGGTGTACCAGATTTCATCATTTCTAAGGATATAATACCTTATTAAGTGCTCACCAACTGACAATGGCTCCTAACCGTTAGTTTTAGGTTTTGGCTTCAAAGTCAGTTTTTTGATTACAAGATATATACTCTAAGCTATTAAATGTAAATGGATTCCTCCTTGTGCACTGTTGGTGGGAATATAAATTAGTGCAGCCATTATGGAAAACTGTATGGCAGTTCCTCAAAACCCAAAAAATAGAACTACCATACGATCCAGCAATCCCATTTCTGGGTATACATCCAAAAGAAATTAATCATAATCTTAAAGAGCACTCCCATGTTCACTGTAGCATTATTCACAATAGCCAAGACACAGAAACAAATGTCCATCAACGGATATGGCATATATACATAAATACACACACACACACACACAAATATTATTCAGCCTTAAAAAAGAAGGAAATCCTGCCACGTATGATTACATGGATGAACATGGAGGACATTATGCTAACTGAAATAAATCAGAGAAAGACAAATACTGTTTGATCTCACTTATAAGTGGAATCTAAAAATGTCAAACTCATAAAAACGGAGTAGAATGGTGGTTTGCCAGGGGCTAGGGGAAAAGGGGAAATGCTGATCAAAGGGTGCAAACATTCCATTATGAGATGATTAAGTTCTGGAGATCTTAATGTACAGCATGGTTTAATGAAATTTGCTAAAAGAGTAATCTTAAGTATTCTTGCCACACACACAAAAAGTAAATATGTGAAGTGATGAAGAGGTCAATTTGCTTGATTGGGGGTAATCATTTCACAATGTACACATACATCAAAACATCACATTGTATACCATAAATACGTGATTATTTGTCAATCCTACCTCAATAAAGCTGAAAAAAATTTTAAAAATTTTTAAAAGAAAAAGTAAATGGATTCCTAATTATTTCACTGACAAATGATAAAAGTCTATTTGAGGAGCTCCTGGGTGGCTCAGTTAAGCGTCTGCCTTCGGCTCAGGTGGTGATCCCAGGGTCCTGGGATCGAGCCCTGCATCGGGCTTGGGCTCCTTGTTTAGTGGGGAGCCTGCATCTCCTTCTCTCTCTGGATGCCAGTTCCCCTGCTTGTGCTCTGTCAAATAAATAAAATCTTAAAAAAAAAAACTTAATTGACGTGTCATAACTAAGAATAAGCTCCTATCCACCCCAATCAGATAAGCTTTAAGAGAACTAAATTTTAAAAACATATTATAACCATAATCTGTTCACTTTCTTCTCTTTATAAAATCAAGCAAAAAACGACGTGGATGGAACTGGAGGGTGTTATGCTGAGTGCAATAAGTCAATCAGAGAAAGACATGTATCATATGACCTCACTGATATGAGGAATTCTTAATCTCAGGAAACAAACTGAGGGTTGCTGGAGTGGTGGGGGTGGGAGGGATGGGGTGGCTGGGTGATAGACATTGGGGAGGGTATGTGCTATGGTGAGCACTGTGAATTGTGCAAGACTTTTGAATCACAGATCTGTACTTCTGAAACAAATAACGCAACATATGTTAAGAAAAAAGAAAAAGAAGAAGATAGCAGGAGGGGAAGAATGAAGGGGAGTAAGTTGGAGGGGGAGACGAACCATGAGAGATAATGACTCTGAAAAACAAACTGAGGGTTCTAGAGGGGAGGGGTGTGGGGGGATGCGTTAGCCTGGTGATGGGTATTAAAGAGGGCACATTCTGCGTGGAGCACTGGGTGTTATGCACAAACAATGAATCATGGGACACGACATCAAGAACTAATGATGTAATGTATGGTGATTAACATAACAATAAAAAATTTTTAAAAAATCAAGCAAAAGACTGCATTTCCAGCTGTCAAACTTTTCTATGATTTTCAATGACTAACAATTTTGACCACAGAACTTTTCCCAAGAAAAATGCACATTTACACTAAATCTTAGTGTCACAGAGTTCACAGAACCTCAGAAATCCATCCGTGGCCATTCCAAGGCCTGGAGGTCACCAGGAATCCCTGGACTAGAAGACTGTAGAGCCTTTCCAAAGGAAGAAAGTTCTTATGCATTTCCTTTGAATTCTAAGCGTAAATAAATAAATAAAGCCTTTTCTTCTGCATTATCAAAGAGATATTTACTGTAGAAAATTTGGAAAATATAACACTTGATCTTAGCCAAAAGGCCAAGAAGCGATGAAAATTTGGAAAATATAAAAGGCACAAAGTAAAATCCACCCCACATACATAATCCCTCAAGGAAGTATAGCACAATGGTTAAGACCACAGGTTTCTGAGGGGTGCCTGGGTGGCTCAGTCGATTAAACTGTCTGCCTTAGGCCCAGGTCAGGTCCAGGGCTCCCTGCTCAGCAGGGAGCCTGCTTCTCTCTCACCCTCTGCCCTCCTCACCCCACCGCATGCTCTCTCTCTCAAGTAATTAAAAAAAAAAAAAGACCACAGGTTCTGAGCCAGAATGCCTGGGTTTCAAGCCCGCCACCACCACTTATGAATTCTAGTTGCTGATCCTGGACAATGGGGCTAATAAAAGAACCCAGCTCAGAGAATGACATGATGGCTAGATGATATAATCCACAAAAGGGCTTTAGCATAGTACCTAAGGTACAGGAAGGAGTCAACAAATAGTAACAATATATATTTTTAAAGATTTATTTATTTATTTGAAAGAGAGAGAGCATGCTGCTGTGCTTGTGAGGGAGTAGAGGGAAAGGGAGACAAGGAGACACCCCCCTGAGCCTGGAGCCCAGGGCAGGGCTCGATCCCAGGACCCTGAGATCATGATCGAAGCCGAAATCAAGAGTCGGATGGTCAACTGACTGAGCCACCCAGGTGCCCCAGTAACAATATTTTTTGACCTTCATTTTTTTTTTTTTACAATCATTTTTTTTTTTTAAGATTTTATTTATTTGGGAGCGAGACAGCGAGAGAGACAGGAAGCAGAGTTAGGGGCAGAGGGAGAAGCAGGCTCTCCTGCTGAGCAGGGAACCCGATTCAGGGCTCAATCCCGGGACTCTGGGATCATGATGTGAGCTGAAGGCCGACACTTAACCAACTGAGCCACCCAGGCGCCTCTACAATGGTCTTAAATGAGTTTTCATCAATAAGCTATATACACAGAATCATACGCAGAATGTAATCTAAAAACACCCACCAAGATTAACACTGCTCAGGAGTGAAGTAACCTGCTCAATATCGTAAGGCCAGTTAGTGGTAAAACCAGGACTAAAATAAAGATTCCTTACTCCCGATTCAGTGATTTTTACTCTATAAAATAGAGCTCTGAAAGGCTAAAGAAATAACCAGTCATTGTGCTCAATATCATCATCCTATTTGTTCGGTTATTGTTTACTGAGACTTTCCTATAAAGCCAGGCATTGTGGCTGTATGTTATATGCATATTTAATCACCCATCCCAACTTTATCGTTTTGACAAAGTTGACACACCACAGAGATTATGGTTAGAATATCTGTTTTCAAAATGTAGTCACCTGCAAGCTCATTTGAGGCGGGGAGAAATAGTTTACTCTCAGTTATGACATGCAGATTAAGTTAATTGTCATCAGTTTTCATCTGTTCCCAGTTCTAACTTTGGTTTAGAAAACATGAAACCAAAAGATAAACAAAACAAAACAAAAATCCAGAAAACCCATTCCATATACACACAAAGTTGGGGAAGTGTTTAAATTATTAATTCAGTGACATTTTAAAAATTCCATTTAAGGAACTGTCTATAAAAAGAAACAGAAAATTCAAAACAAAACAAACCCTGTTAAGGAAGTGAGTAATCGAAAAAGCATCCACTTGAGTGTATCCCCTCTAAAGATTTCAGGTACCATGAGATAGTATCTCTAAAAAGTTAAGAATGATATATAACTGCAGGGGCACCTGGCTGGCTCAATTGGTAGAGCATGCGACTCTTAATCTCGGGGTTGTGAGTTCAAGGCCCATGTTGGGTGTAGAGATTGCTTAAAAATAAAATCTTTTTTTTTTTAAGATTTTATTTCTTTATTTGACAGAGAGAGACACAGCGAGAGAGGGAACACAAGCAGGGGGAGTGGGAGAGGGAGAAGCAGGCTGGGGAGCCTGCTTCGGGGCTGAGCAGGGAGCCCGATTCGGGGCTCGATCCCTGGACCCTGGGATTATGACCTGAACCAAAGGCAGATGCTTAAAGACCAAGCCACCCAGGCCCCTCAAAATAAAATCTTTAAAAAGGAAAAAAAAGAGGGCGCCTGGGTGGCTCGGTCAGTTAAGTGTCTGCCTTCAGCTCAGGTCATGATCCCAGGGTCCTGGGATAGAGTCCCTTGTCGGGCTCCCTGCTCAGGGGGGAGCCTGCTTCTCCCTCTCCCTCTGCCGTACCCCCTGCTTGTGCTCTCTTGCAGTCTCTCTTTCAAATAAATAAATAAAATCCTTTTAAAAAAAAGAATGATAGACGACTGCAAAAAATATTCTGTTAAATTTCTGAAGCATCAACCTATTTGATTATATGCTTGACTTTTTTTTTTGCAGAGGAAAAAAGCAACATAGTTCCATATTTATATATCCTCCCAACAGTCACCTGGAAAACAAACAGAAGCCTACATTGTTAGAACAAGTATTTAACATCAAAGTGTAAGATACAGAACAGAAAAATACCAAACTCCTAAGTGTAAATATCAAGTCATGACATTTGAGCATTTTAAGATTTAGATAAAGCTTCCATCTACTCAGTGTTTCACACAGCTTATGCTATGCTCTGGATTTCAAAAACTTCTCTTATCTCAGAAGTTTTATGTCAGAAGATACTCTGAGCTACAGGTATTTTTATATGTGACCCAAAACAGACCTAGAGCAAATGACAAAATCCATCGGGTCCGTGCCCTTGCCTTCTTCCACTCAATGGATTTGCAAATAATCCAAGCAGAGTGTTTGAGTCACAAGGATTCCCAGAACTGGCTGATTACCTAGTGGCATATATACTACATCGAAAGCTGTCCACATTGAGAAGTTCTGACCTGGAGCAGAATCTAAGCCTTTGGGCATTTTTCCTTAGTAGAGCTGACAGAGTCCTCATCATCACCCCCCAAATGACTGACCATAGTAGAGATAAAGTCAACAGCCACACACATAAAAATGTATTTACAGAAACTTAATCACACTGGAATTTAAAAAAAAAGGAATTAATCAGATCTTTTATTTAGGCTATAATCCAAAATAATTTCTGTGTACCACACCCTTTTTTGTGTGTTGTATAAGCTTCCTTAAAAACAAAACAAAAGAACTCTTTCCTGCTTCTCAGACAGGAATCTCAAGAGCTGAGGTTCACTGAGGTCTGGACCACTGGTGAAATCCAGAGTTGTTACAAGAGCTTGTGCTTTTGAGCCAGCCCAGAGTGGTACAAAGGCTGAGTCTTCATTTGAGTAATCCCAGATTATCGCCACAACCAGTCCCATACAAAACTTCAAGGAGTCGCAGAATAATCTGAGTGAAGATGTTTTACACAGCACCAAAATGTAGTCTCCGTTTCCTATTTTGGAAAACTCGGCACCGCAACTGCTAGAAGCATCTGACTGTTGGCTAGAATATTGTCCAGTTACTTACAGCTATGGTTTGAATGTTTGTTCCCCCCCCCAAATTTATTTGTCGAATTTCTAACCCTCAATGGTGATTGTACAGTATGTGGGACCTTTGGGAAGTGTTTAAGACATGAGGTTGGAACCCTCATGAATGGGGTTAGTGCCTTATGAAAGAGGCTCCAGAGACATCTCTAGCCCCTTCTGCCACATAAGTACATAGCTAGAAGTCCATGACCAGAAGGGGTCCCTCACCCAACCATGTTCACACCCTGATGTCAGACCTCCAAGCTCCGGGACTTTGAGCAATAAATTTCTGCTGTTGATAAGCTAGCCAATCTTCAGTATTTTGTTATAGCAGCCCAAACGGACCAAGACACTTAGAAACACAAAAAACCAGCTCTATGTCAAGAAAATATTTTTCTTCCCTAGCACATCTATATGTCAAGTTACCATCAATAAACTTTCAGTCATTATTTTATACCCCTTAACTACTCAAAATGGTGTGAGAGGTTACTGTAAAGACTTTGAGATATATATAGATATATATATTAATTATACACCAAACAGATAATCAAGCCAACCAAATGATGCCAATTCAAGAGGAAGGAAGGATCCTGCAGTTCATATCAACTGCCAGGAAATCAGATGTAACAAATTAGTTTCTGAATAAACACAACTTTGAGAATCCCACAGGAGAACACATGCCTCTAATTAGAGGTCCCTCCTGTAACTGTGGCATGTAACTGGCCTCTGGCCATTCGCTCCACTGTCCCCAGTTGGAGCCCAGCTCAGACAGGCTCCTCAGAAGCAACACGTGAGTCTGGTCTAAACTAGACCCATACGGAAACCCTGAAGTCTTGGAGGGGCCAAGGCACCTCCCCACCAGACACACCTGACAGGCGCATAGGCCAGGGCAGCTTAGGATGGTGTCCATCAAAATAAGTAGGAAAAGAAAAGGACAAATTTAATAAAATAACACCACCACCACCACAGCAAAAAAAAACACAATAGCCTGCCCCTCCAACTTCCCACTCGGGCTCTGGATGTTGCTGCCAATTCTCTGCTCCCTCCTCTACTGGCAGTGTGCGGCTTTGGGATCCCAGGCTCTCTAGCTGGGGTCTGGGTTGCAGTTTGTTCTGCTAAGTGTGGGACGTCCGGGATCCCGGGCCTGAGCAGCAGCAGAGGGCTTCCGCTAGAGTGAGGGCTAGGCAGTCAGTGGCCCACCCTCTGGGGTGTGGGGGCCGTGCTCGGCAGGGACCCCTGGCTCTGCAGAGTTTACTTTAAACTCCATCATCATGAGGTGATTAAAAAAAAAAAATCTCTATACCTAATGTGGGGCTCGAACTCACAACCTGAGATCAAGAGTCACATGCTCCACAGACTGAGCCAGCTGGATGCCCCAAAAAGAATTCTTAAAGGTATAAAAAAGCAGCAGACATTTGTCCTTGTGTTGGTTCCTAAATACAGTACAAACTTCTCCTATTGGGAAGGTGGCTAAAACAAGCTATGAATTAAAAAAATAGTAACTAGTTAAATTTGAACAAATAATGCATGCTCTTTGTAAAAAGATTAGAAAATATAAAAAGGCAAAAATGAAATAAAAACAGAAAGAGTCACCAGCAATTCTACTTCCAAAGGATCACAAGGACTTTGGAATATATAGCTATAGACATTTTTCCCTAGCAATGTAAGATTCTTACCAATTTGTGGTAAACCTATCAATTTGTGAGGTTTCTTCAGCTTACTGGTGTGCATAAAAAGATCTCTCTTTTTAAAAGTCTGTAGACTTAGGGTGCCTGGGTGGCTCAGTTGGTTAAGTATCCGACTCTTGATTTTGGCTCAGGTCATGATCTCAGGGTCGTGAGATGGAGCCCCACATTGGGCTCCACACTAGGCGTGGAGTCTACTTAAGATTCTCTCTCTCACTCCCTGTCTCTTTCCGCCCTCTCCCGCTTGTACACCCACTCTCTCTCTCTCAAAAAAAGTCTGTAGACTTAACCTTTATTAACACTATGAGTCTTAACTCTACCAATCCATTAAAAGTACTGAATTTTCCTGTAGTCACTGAATACTCTAGTTTATTCTTGCTGTTTAATATCCCACAACCCAAATTTTGTGCTGGCTACCTGGTTAATTTTATTTATTTATTTATTTATTTAAAGATTTTATTTATTTATTTGACAGAGAGAGACACAGAGAGAGAGAGAACACAAGCAGGGTGAGTGGGAGAGGGAGAAGCAGGCTTCCTGCTGAGCAGGGAGCCCAATTCAGGGCTCGATCCCAGGACCCTGGGATCATGACCTGAGCCGAAGGTAGCCGCTTAACAACTGAGCCACCCAGGCGCCCCTACCTGGCTAATTTTAAAACCACTTATGAAGTACTAAGATTTTAGTTCCAAATACACATACAAAAAGACCAATGTGATTTCTTTCTTTAAACCAAGGCAACTTTATTATTAATTTTTTAAAGATTCATTTACTTAGAGAGAGAGAGAGAGAGAATCCGGAAGCAGGGTCCCCGCTGAGTGCAGACGCATGAGGAGGGGCTCGATCCTAGGATCCTGAGATCATGACCTGAGCGGAAACCAAGAGCCAGCTGCCTAATCAACTGAGCCACCCAGACGCCCCTAAACCAAGGCAGCTTTAAAACATTTGTGTCTCTTCCTCTACTCCTTCCCCAATTTATAGTTGCTTCTTTAGCCAAATAATCTGGATTTAAGACTGACTTCTTATTTAGTCAATGTACCTTTAACTCACAGCACGATAAGGTATTTTAAGCATTTATTAAGATATATACGAAAATTCATGTGGAACTAACTGATCTGAGTAAAGAGACTACATTTAAATGAGGACATCTTACCTTATCTGCATAAATTGGAACATCATGAAATGGAGATATATATTGTCCTTTTTCATTTTCTGCAAAATGAATTAGAAAAAGTTATTACTAATTTTTTTGTTAACTCTAATTCCAGATGCATTAAGTACACATTTTAAAAAATATTTAATTTTTTAGAGTAATTTTAGGTTTACAATACAATTGAAAAAAAGGTAGAGATTTCCCATATCCGCCCCCCTGCTCCCTCATTTGCAGAGCTTCCCCCCATTATCGACACCGTTCACCAGAATAGTGACATAGCCATTTTTTATTCCCAAACCAGAAAAACTGGTTGTATACTTTACCTTCCTGACCCCTCCAAGATTGGGTTAAGTTTTCATCCTATGCTTTCCTTAGGCGTCTAACAGATACCTCTACAATGAGGGCAGGGGCTGCCTTATATCATTTTGTATCCCCAGAGTCTAGCAGTGCCTGGTAAATAAAAGGGAATCAAATTGTTTTGGACTGATCTTACATCAGTTAACGGTTTAAAGAACTAATGAAATAGTTGGGCTGGGGAGAAGGGGGGGACCAACTTGCTGAATTATAAAACCCTGTTGTCTTAAGTAATGTTCCAGGAAGACAGAGCCATCTTAGATTATTATATTTCTCAAGGATGATCTAGTTGCAACAACACTTTCACAGGTAATTTCTATATTCTAGAGACCTAACTGCCATATCCAAAAAGTAATTTCAGAACTTCCTTACTATTCTTTAAGAAACCTAAGGGTCAGTCCATACTATATCCCTTCACATTTAAAAACCAAGGTGGAATAGCAAAAACTGAGCAGTGACCATCCCCTGTCCCACTATGATCCCTTCAGAGTCAGCTGTGACTTTGCAATCATATCCACTATCAGTTTTTTTTTTAAGATTTTATCTATCTATTTGACAGAGAGAGAGAGAGAGAGAGAGAGCGCAAGAGCGAGCACAAGCAGGGGGAGCAGCAGGAAGACGGAGAGGAAGAAGCAGGCTCCCCACAGAGCTCCCCATGTGGCTTGATCCCAGAACCCCCAGAATCACAACCACCGGAGCAGAAGGTAGACGCTTAACTAACCGAGCCACCCAGGTGCCCCTCCACTATCAGTTTTAAAGAGACTGACAAATATAACATTACAGAGGTAAAAAATCCTCTACTAAGGAAGAGTGCTAGGAAATCTATGATTTAAAAAAACCCTTAAGGGGCGCCTGGGTGGCTCAGTCATTGAGCGTCTGCCTTCGGCTCAGGTCATGATCCCAGGGTCCGTGCTCCGCGCTCCGCGGGAAGCCTGCTTCTCCCTCTCCCACTCCCCCTGCTTGTGTTCCCTCTCTCGCTGTCTCTCTGTCAAATAAATAAATAAAATCTTTAAAAAAAATTTTAAAACCCTTAAAATTATGTTATTGCATAGTTGTTTCTAATTATTATTTCCTACGTCCCAGAGAGTTCTACCTGATAAAAAGTTACTTTAGCCAGTGCCAAAGTCAAGGAGTGGCTATGGTCTTCCATAATGGCCATCAAATACTACCATTACATAACCTAAGTAAAAACTGCTGTTTGAATACTGCTTGAAGACAATTCCCCAATCATCCCTCCACCTTCAAACTCTAGGGTCACCTCTCTAAATCCCTCCTACAGATAAATTCTGGAGCCAACGCTAAATCTAGGAAAAATAATTTAGTGAATTATTCGTCAAAAGTTCCCACACTGCCCTTATTTAACTCCGAAGTTAAATAAAATGGGGAGTCCCATCCTTCCTGGATTTTGCATGGTAACCTTCAGCTACATGTGTAAACTTGAGTTCACTTTCATTTTCCTCCCACAGAAGGTTACTTTTTGCTAGGGGCTTTGTTCTTTCTCTTCGGATTTCCACTCGTCCCCTCTATCCTGCTCTTTCCTGCTCTTCACACACCACACGCAAAGTGCTGCACCTGCCCGTTGCCTTCCGAGTAAAAGTGTTCTTTACAGTTAAATTAGAAATGCCTTTGGTGGCACATTTTCGAACGCCTGCGTTGTCTCCAATCATCTTTTCCTCGTGGCTTGGGGAGGGGATGGGTAGAGATAAAGATAAACCCAAGGTAGCTTTCCTCCACCTGCAAGACAGAAGGTCGTGCGCCAGGGAAAGCGGGGCTCAGCCAGCCCGCAGCGTGCTGGGCTCTAAGCGCAGCTTCAAGGCGCGGACCTGGGGTGCGTCCCCCTCAGATGCCGATTCCCTGCCCAGGGGCAAAAACTTGGCACTTTCTCACTCGTGCTTCCCAGACTGACGTCACCTGTTTGACTTGAACGGAACAGCTTTCTGTTTCACAAGGCGCCTTCCCAGCATCTGTGCTACCGGGGACACCCCGGCGGGAGGGGCAGGAGCGTACCCTGGCGAGGGGTTCGGTCCTCCACTGACGGCTCCTGAGCCCGGCCTCAGTTTCCCCGTCTGCAGAACGCGGGGCTGGATTTGACCCTGCTTGGTGCCCACAAGCTGAGCTACAGTTCAGGAATTAAGATCCTTAGGGAGTCATCCACCCCGCCCCAGTTCCTCCAAATCAAGCAATCCTCTTACGAGGATCAGTTTACCCCCAGACACCTTTCTAGGGTGACTCAGTGGCTTCCTTTCCCCATCAGACGGTGCCCGCCCGAGCAGGACACCTGCAGAACTAGCCCGGCCCGGGGTCGGGTCCCACCGCGCGTGTCAAAGAGGAACGCCGAGCCCCGCCGTCCCGCCTGCGAGCGCGACGTGTGAAACCGGAGGCCGGCCCGGCCCAGGCCCCGGGCAGCCCGAGGAACCCGAGGAACCCGGCCCGCGCCCGGGACGAGGGGCGGAGCGCGGGCCGCAGGCGCCGGGGCAGGAGGCGAAGCGAGGCCCGGGAATGAATGGGTTGGCGGGCGGGGAGGGGCCGTGGGCCGCCGACACTCACTGAGGAAGACTCGGTACTCGAGGGTGAAGGGCGCGGCGCGCTCCTCGCTGCTGAAGCCGTTCATGGTGCCGATGACTAGCCGCCGCCTCGGCCGCCGCCGCCGCCACCACAGAGCCGCTAGCCCGCACGCGGCGCCGACTGACAAGGAGAAACCTCCGCGCCTGCGCACCGCGGAGACTGGCGCAGCGAGCGGGGCGGGGAACGGCTTTAAGAGGCCACCCCACCCCCGCCCGGCCCACTCCGCGCGCAGGCGCACTCCGCCCGGCCCGCGCGTCCTCTAGCCCCAGCCAGCCTTTCTCGGCCCCGCCTCGCGGGACCGCCTCCTGGCTTCCAGGCTGGCCCACGTGGCTGGCGGCGAGCTCTGGCTTGGCGGGTGTTCTGCCACCGCTCCGAGTGCTGTGGGACTCTGACAGAGGTCAGTAAAGGCCCAAGTTCTCAGCTTGCGCCAGCTGGGAATTGCCCGGCGACCCCTCCCCCACCGTGCACCCGGGGAACTCTGACCCCCACCCAGAGTAATACCTTCTCGCAAAAGGAGTTCCAAAGTCACATGCTTAATCAGGCAGGCCCTGCCTTTGATCTTAAAGGTGTGCCTGTTTAAGCGAAGTTGAGTCATATTACTGAACCCCCGTCCCCACAATGGCCACCAGGTGAGTAACCAGCTCTGCCACTTTCTAGTGTAGGACAGCGGGCAAATTGCTGCTAACCTTTCCGACTCAGTTTCTCATCTTGGGACATGGAGATAGTAATAGTAACTATTATGGGTTGTTGGGACGATTAACTGAGTTGATGCATGTCAAGAGTCGGAGGAAAAGCCTGGCTTGTTGTAAGCACTGTGGAAGTATGACTTGTTATTTCTACCCTCCGCAGTGAAGGATTCACTCTGCCCCCCTCCTTGCTCAATCCACCCCGGGTCCCCAGGGACTTTTCAGTTGTAAGCTTTGGGAAGGTCCAGGCATGCGCTCAGAGTCCCTTGAGCACATTTCTCTCAGGCATAAGTTCCTTAGAGCTTGTTTATCAACTTCTGTTCTATTGAGTCAGGCCAGACCCCAACAGCTAAAGTCTGATTGAGGCTGTGGTCGGTTAATTGAATCAGTTACTTCCCCAATCCTGTATGTATGTATGTATGTGTATGTACACACACGCATATATACATATATATATATATTTTTAAGCGTATTTCAGGGGTGTCTGAGTAGCTCTGTCGGGTAAGCATTTGCCTTCAGCTCAGGTCATGATCCCGGGGTCCTGGAATCCAGCTCCCCACTCAGCAGGGACTCTGCTTCTCCCTCTACCCTTCCCCCTGGCTCTTGCTCTCTCTCGCTCTCTCTCATAAATAAACAAATAAAATCTTAAAAAAAAGTGTATTTCAAAATCCAAATTATAAATTAGGAACTGATTATTCACTAATTTGATTATATAATAATGAATATTTCAAAGAATGCCTAGTTTGATGGGCTGGGTTCCTTTAAAAGATCTCATTTTTCTGGGGCATTAAAGAAAATATGCTTTTTTTTAAGATTTATTTATTTTTGAGAGAGAGAGGGGTGTGGGGGGCAGAGAGAGAGAGAAAATCCTCAAGCAGACTCCCCACTGAGCACAGAGCCCACCACAGGGCTGGATCCCGGGACCCTGAGATCATGACCTGAGCTGAAATCAAGAGTTGTACACTTAACCAGCTGAGCCACCCAGACACGCCAAAGATAATATGCTTTAAAGACATTTTGATTTAAACTTTTTTATTTCAAAGCAATGTCTACTATGGAAAATGAGATGACCCCCTGTATTTAATGAAAACTTAGTAAGATAATTTCCTAATGAGTTAGCATGTTCCTCCCTTGTCTCCATTCAGACTCCCATTAATTTTCAGAAGGCCATGACTCATTGACCTTTTGAACAGTACACCACACTGTTTTACTACAGTTGGAACTTGGAACACAGGGCAGGCAAAAAAAGAGTAGAGCAGGAATTTAGTCAGTAATACAATGTATTACTGTAAGTTAAAGGAATCTCTGCAGAGTGAACACTACGTAGGATTAAGTTCAGGGAGTTTGTTAAGGGGATGCTCTTTGGATTGAGTTGCTCTATCAGTTTTCTGCCTTTGAGCCCAGAATCTTGTCTGTGGCTGACTTATGAACAGATGGACATGATGCAATTGTGTACTACAGGCACTTTCCCTTTTGCCTCCTGCCAACTCAGAGCAAGATAACAAAGTCTTGCTGACCTCTGGACTTGCACACCAATTTTTGTTTCATCAAGTATGTTAGGAAAGCCAGTTAATATCATCTCCAAAACAAGCCACACCCTGGCTTTGCTGGGCCACAAGTCAGTGCTTTGGAACTTTCCCTTGCAGGCAGGGGTGGTGAGATCCATAGGCTCAAGTAGATGTTGTTCTGTTTCTCTATCTCCCTGGGGCCTCGCACAGTACCTGGCCTAGAGGAGATGTTTAATGAATCTTTGCCAGGCTAATGGATAGAGGAATTAATGAAAAGGAGGCAGACAATACCTTCTTAAGTATAGTAGTTTCACAAAGAATAAACCCAGCTGCTGCCAGACATTATCTTTCTTGCTCTGTAACAACTCCAGTGGCACTTCTTTTCAATCTTGTCGTCTTTGCTATGGTTGACCCTACTGGGTGCCTCCAGTTTTCTGATGGTCTCTCTTCTTTGGCTTATGACCGCATTCTCTTCTGACGTTTCTGCTACTTCTCTGGCCACTCATTTCTCATTCTCCCCCTTAGCTTTGTCTTCATCGCTTCATCTTAGTCAGCATTGTCTTTCTTACTTCTCATGTTCTCTGTCTCTAGAGGTACCAGGTACCCTCTCCCTAGATTATCTCATGTATGTATTTGGTATCAACTACCACCTACAGCTCCTGCAACATGAAAACTTTCAAATCTACAGCTAAGTTCTATTTGACACTTATTGGGGTCATTGTCTCTGCCAGGTGGTAGGGATGTAACACTTAGAAAGACATGGTCTTGGGGCACGTGGGTGGTTCAGTCAGTTAAGTGTCTGCCTGTGGCTCAGGTCATGATCTGGGAGTCCCAGGATCAAGCCCTGCATCGGGCTCCCTGCTTAGTGAGGAGTCTGCTTCTCCCTCTGCCCCTCCCCCTGCTCATGTGCTCTCTCTCACTCTCTCTGTCTCTCTCTCTGAAATAAATAAATAAAATCTTTTAAAAAAAAGAAGAAAGAAAGACATGGTCTTGGCCCTCAAAGAAGTTATAGTCCAAAGGGAAGGCAGACTTCAGCACATAATTACAATAAATGCGGATAAGTAGAGTGGTAAAGTAGGTACAGGGCATCGCATTATGGGAACCGAGAGCCACCTCAAGGGAGTGAGACTTAACCTATGACCAGAAAGCAGAGAAGGAGTTAATAAGATGAAGAGGATAAGGCAGAAACCAGAAAGGGATTATTAAGAGATGAGACCAGAGAAGTAGGTCAGGGTTAATTGGTGGAGGGCCTCGGAAGGCATGATGTAGGGTTTGAACTTTTCCCTAAAAGCAATGGGCAACTTAAGAGTTTTTAGCAGGAAAGGGGCACAATTAGAATTGCTTTAGAAAATGGCTCTGGTAGTGGCTTGGAGCCTGGATTGAAGTTTTAGCAAGACTAAAGGCAGGAGACCCAGGAGGAGGCTGCCACAGTGGCCAAGGTTAAAGATGCTGACCGGTCCCTGGATGTAGGCGGCAAAAGAGAAGAGCAATGATGGAGCCATGTTTAAGGTAGAATCAATGGAACTGGTCGTTGGTTGGATGGAGTAGAAGACGAGGGACTGATTGCTTGAAAAAGGAAGGAAATTCTGACACACGCTACTCTGTGGATGAACCTTAAAGACACTATGCCCAGCGAAACAAGTCAGTCACAAAAGGACAAGTACCGTGTGATACCACCTGCATAAAGTACCTAGAGGAGTCAAAATCACAGACACAGAAAGTAGGGAGTTGCCAGGGGCCGGGGGAACAGGGAGATATTGTTTAATGGTTATGGAGTTTCAGGTTGGGAAGAGAAAAAGTGCTTGAGGTGAATGCCAGTGATGGCTGCACAAAATGTGAATGTACTTATTGCCACTGGACTATACATTTAAAAATGGTGACAGTGGGGGCGCCTGGGTGGCTCAGTCGTTAAGCGTCTGCCTTCGGCTCGGGTCATGATCCTGGGGTCCTGGGATCAAGCCCCGCATCGGGCTCCCTGCTCAACAGGAGGCCTGCTTCTCCCTCTCCCGCTCCCCCTGCTTGTGTTCCCTCTCTCACTGTGTCTCTCTCTCTCTGTCAATTAAATAAATAAAATCTTAAAAACAAAATGGTGACAATGGGGGGAATGGGGTAATCGGGTGACGGGCATTAAGGAGGGCACGTGATGTGATGAGCACTGGATGTTAAAACACAACTGATAAATCATTGAACGCTATATCTGAGATTAATGATGGACTATATGTTGGCTAATTGAATTTAAATAAAAAAATTTTTAAAATGGTGACAATGGTTAAAAAAATATACAGTCAGGGGCCCCTGGGTGGCTCAGTTGGTTAAGCGACTGCCTTCGGCTCAGGTCATGATCCTGAAGTCCCAGGATCAAGTCCCGCATCGGGCTCCCTGCTCAGCAGGGAGTCTGCTTCTCCCTCTGACCCTCCCCCCCCATGCTCTCTCCATCTCATTCTTTCTCTCAAATAAATAAATAAAATCTTTAAAAAATATATACAATCAAATGTATCTTTCTTTTTTAAAAAATCACACAAAGTTTGAGACATTGGTGATCAATAGTTACTCCAAAATGTATACATAGGATGGTGTATCAGATAGAGTCCGACTGGACCAAAACTACTCAAAATGTTTAAACCAGAGGGACTTTAACACAGAGGATCAGTCAATAAGTGATAGGAGAGCTGAGAAGCCAAATACAGATTAGCAATAGCAGGAATTCTAGAGGGACCAGGTGGGAGGACAAGGCAGCGTCCTTGGGGAGGAGCTCAGGACCCATGGTCAGGAACTGGAAGCCCAGCAGGCCTGCCTATCTGGAGATAGAGTTGCTCCTGGAGATGCTGCCTGGGGAAGGATGGGGAGACGTATTCCTTCCCTTCCTCACATTCTCCAGTCTCCTACCAGTGATTCCCATTGGCTGGGCCCAGATGGAAGCCAACTGTATTAGTCAATTTTGACTAGTTATGTTGCTGTGATAAACAGTATAAAAAAATCTCAGTTGCTTACAAGAATGAACATTTATTTTTCGAGCTTCATGGTGGTGCCGTGAGTCACCTGTAGCTCTGCCCCATATGCCTTCTTGTTTGCAGACTGAGGCTAAGTAGCATCCCCCAGCCTGCCCCTAACAAGACCAAGCAGAGGGGAAAAAGAAAATGGCCAAACCACACAAAGGCTCTTAAGCTTTTGCTTAGAAAGGTGTATGTCCCTTCTACTCACATTCAACTAGCTAAAGCAAGTCATATGACCTTGCCTGATGCCAACAGGTTATAGAAATATACTCCTCCTGTAACAGACAATGCAAATGGGTAACCATGTTGAGAGCTGTATAATTCTCCTACAGGGAGAGAAGCAAATAAATAGTAAAAATCATATTCTCTCATCACAGCCTACCTTCTTGGTCATAAATATTCATTTCTCTCCTTTTTGCATGAAAACTATACTCACTCTTCCTACCAAGAGTGACACCCAAAAGTTTCAACCAATCATGACACGAGGGCCAAAGTTTAATATCTCATGATAGTCTCGGCATTATGTCCAGATATGGCTCCTCTTGATCCAGAGACTAATGAACTTAAAGACAAACAAATGTTATCTACTGCCCCCCACATCTATACCTAATACGAGATGGTTGAACAAAGACAGAATAAATAAGAATAAACACTTCTGTTCATCAAAAGAAAGAATGAGAGACTCACAACCATCACAACCATCAATTCTTAGAATTCCCAAATCCTGCTGGGTGTAGGGAACATTCCTTGATTAAGTTCAAGTTCGGATCCCTGGGAGTGGCCTGTGTTCTTCATAACTTGTGGCTGATTGGGGGCTGAGCAGCTTTTTCAGTTTCCTTCCTGTGCACAGAAATTTGGGAGCCCAAATGCTGGTCTCCAGCAATCACATCTTTTAACCCAAGCTGATGTGTCTTGGCTGCACACCTCTTTTTACACCTTCAGCAGCATTTGACCTGCTTCTAGTCAGCTCTATGTGCCAATTAGCACACCTATAATTCTTTTCAAGACATACCTCTCTCTCTAGGCATCACTGGTGAGGGAAATTGAACTTACCAAGCCTCCGTTGGAGACCCACTCTCTTAAGTCTATTTTCCCTGAGTCACTTTATCCATCAAGAGACTCACTAGCAGCCACTGCTCATGACCTCGATCTGGTCTCTGTCCCAAGGCTGAATTTTAATCTCTGCTTACAAAATAGTCAATTCTTTTCTGAGCTCATCTCTTCCTTGTAGCCGCCTGTCAAATGCAGCTAAAAACAACAAAGGCACACTCAAAACAATCCTTTCCCCAACCTTTTTGCCTAAACTCACAAGCTACTTGGTATGTAATCTGCCTTCTAAATGACCAAAGGCCACACCACTTGCTGCCCACCACTGGGAAGCAATGGCACATACTTTTTTTTTTTTTTTAAGATTTTATTTATTTGAGAGAGAGAGCACAAGCAGGGGGAGTGGCAGGCAGAGGGAGAGGGAGAGGCAGGCTCCCCTCCCCACTGAGCAGGGAGCCTGACGTGGGGCTTAATCCCAGGACCCCAAGATCAGGACCCAAGCTAAAGGCAGATGCTTAACCGACTGAGCCACCCAGGCGCCCCGCAATGGTACATACTTAAGGACAGCGTTCTGCAACTTGCCCTGATCATTCTATTAGTCAGCTTTTCCTTTTTTTTTTTAAGACATTTATTTTCTTTTTTTTAACGATTTTATTTATTTGAGAGAGAGAGAATGAGAGATAGAGAGCACGAGAGGGAAGAGGGTCAGAGGGAGAATCAGACTCCCCGCTGAGCAGGGAGCCCAATGTGGGACTCGATCCCGGGACCCCAGGATCATGACCTGAGCCGAAGGCAGTCGCTTAACCAACTGAGCCACCCAGGCGCCCTATTAGTCAGCTTTTTCTAACAGATAGCCCTCTCCCCCGAAATCTCGCTGCATTCATTTCTTTCTCAGATTACATGTCCGGGCTGCAGATTGGCTTTGACTCTGCTCCACATTATCTGTTATTCCAGGATCCTGGTGGAGGGACCAGCTCTTATCTTGGTCTCATGGTAGAGGGAGAAGAGAAACAGCTGAACCATACTGTCAGGCTCCTAAAGCTTCTGGTCAGAGTTGATACTGAACTTCTGTTCACTTTCCATTGGCCAAAGTAAGTCATGTAGCCAGACCCAATGTTAAGGGGACAGCGAAGTATATTTATCTGAAGGGAGGCATTATAACATACTTGGTAATAATGGGTTCTATACTCCTGTGTCAGGGAAGAGAGTGAATAATTGGGAACAATA
This sequence comes from Eumetopias jubatus, assembly GCF_037043125.1. Lineage (NCBI taxonomy): Eukaryota > Metazoa > Chordata > Mammalia > Carnivora > Otariidae > Eumetopias > Eumetopias jubatus. Next base: position 57,649,373 of record NW_028274823.1, on the reverse strand, counting down.
ATATAATCTTGTATGCCTCTGACACAGGAGTTTGGGAAACCGAGGCTATAGGGATTTACTGCCACCTGCCCACAACAAATACAGCAGAGCCAGAGGAAGAGAGTGAAGAATGGATGGATATGACAACAGGGACTTAGGACAGCAACAGAGCTGGAGGAAGAGGCAGCTTGAATAGTTACAGTGACATAGTCCATTATATAAGACAGAGGGAAAAAACTGTCCAGAATTGTCAGTAACACATAATGGAGAAAATCTTACAGAGACTCTGGGGGGTGAGGAGGGACAAAAGTCCAGCTTGAGAAGTCCAATGAGTGGTTAGATATGAGGCCTGGGGGTGCCTGGGTGGCGCAGTAGGTTGGGCGTCTGCCTTCGGCTCAGGTCATGGTCCCAGGGGCCTGGGATCAAGCCCTGCATCAGGCTCCTTGCTCAGTGGGGAGCCTGCTTCTCCCTCTGCCTCTGCCATTCACTCCACTTGTGCTCTCTGGCTTTCTCTATCTGTCAGGTGAATAAATAAAATCTTTAAAAAAAATAGATATGAGGCCTGGAATTGAGAAGAGAAACAAAGGTTGGCTGAAGTCATTGTTTTGGGCAATTGAAGCCACAGGAGAAGATGAGACCACCTAGAGAAAATATCTATAGGAACAAAATACAATTTTTTTAAAGATTTTATTTATTTGACAGAGTGAGAGAGCACAAGCAGGGGGAGCAGCTTAAGGCAGACACTTAACCAACTGAACTACCCAGGTGCCCCACAATTTTTTTTTTTTTTTTAAAGCAGAGGGCCTAGAAAAGAACCCTGAGGGATTTCAATATTCCGGGGATGGATGGCCAAAGAAGGCATGACAGAGAGGTCGGAGGTAAAACAAGGAAGTATGGTGTCTTGGAAGCCAGAGGAAGAGGGGGGCAAGTTAAAAAGGGGATGATCAAGCCTTACATTAGCTGCCTTCTAGACTTCTCAACATGGCTGGTGCATGAGCATCTCATATTCACCAAGTCCAAAAATTTTTTATCTTGGGATAGACTCAGTTGACAGTGGCTCAACGGCCCAGTACCCTACCCAGGAGTTCCTCGCGGGCCTCTCCTGGTTAATCCCTGTAGCGGTCACTGGTGGTTGCCCACCTAACACCTATCATAACCCCCCTTTCTCCTTCCCAACAGGACTCTGTTGTTCAGACATGCATCCACCCACCCCTGTATGGCCATGTGTTTCGGGCATTGTGGTGCCATCCCAGCCCCAGGGGAGGGTCTGATTAAGTTTATCCCAGTGGTTCTGTTCCCCTGCCAGTGACTAGTTTGGTTGTAAATATGTGACACAATGCTGCCAATGCAGTCTAAGGGGAGGTGTGATAGAGTCTTCTTTGCTTCTATGGAGATACTCTTCTTCCTTTACACGTTGTCATGGAATTGGCCCTGTCCTACAATCTAGAGGGGACAGAGGCTGCAGGTAATACCAATATTCCCAAAATGAAGATGCCAAGGGGGACAAATCTGGGGTCTTGACGTCACCGAGCTGCTGACTTAATTAAAACTGGGCCCTTCCTGCCTCAGGTCTTTTTATGAAAAGATAATAAATTGACCTTCCTAATAGCCAATGCATTATGTAAGATAATAAATTGACTTTGTTGTTGCATAAAAACCAGTTTGATTCACAGTATTATGTTTCTTGCAGCCAAAAGACATTCTAATGGATACAACTTCCCATCAATATTTCACTACCTCCCCCAGATTAATTAGATTGGAGATTGACTCTAGTTCCAGGGATGGGCCTTGATTTGTCTAAATCAATCATCGTAATCCTATCCCCTTTACCTGTCTGGAACCCCAACAAAGAACGTGGAATTCAGAACATGGCGTTCTCTTAGCCACAGGGATTGGTTCGGGAATGGACATCTGACCTAATATGAACCCATATAAGTTTCCTGCTTCCTTCTGAGAAGTTCTCTTAGGAGAAAGTCATGGGAAGAGATATTCAGGTATTCCTTCTGTCTCTCTCTCTCTCTCTCAGTGTAAATAAGAAAGCAGGTAGCTCTGATTGCTGATAGCTGCATTCTGCACCATGAGGGAAGCCAACCTGAGGACCAAGTTCACACCGTAGATGGCAGAGTAGAGGAATGAAGACCGTGTGGTCCCTGGTGACTTTGTTGAGATTCTGGATCAACCAATCATCTGCACTTAACTATTTTGCGAACCTTCTGTTTAAGCCGGTTACTGGCATCTAAAAGTATCCTAGAATGATGGTCCATCCTCTCACACGCTAGCAGTTACCAAATAATACTGAATTGATCTCTCAAACCTCCCATGAACTTGCTGTCTCTTCTCCATCCCTACTGCCTTAGCCAGTCCTGGGATATCTCACCCGGATGCCCCCAAATACCTCCTCCCTCCCTGGCCTCCAGCTCCATCTCCCTCCAAGTCACTCTCTACCCACTGCCGTATCAGCTTTAACAGATGACGATCTGAGTGCATCACGGCCGTGCTTCAAGCCCTCCTCTCTACCTGGCTGTCTCTAACTCAGTCTTTAAGACTTATTTCAAGCCTCTTACGGGAATTCTTTTCTGACACTCCTCAGGCTGTTCCATTGCTTCTTTGGCCAACCATGATACTCCCTTGTAAAGACTAGTATACCGCATGACAGCTTTTGTCTTTCTATCGCTGCCTGCCGGACTGCGAGAGGTCCATGTTGCCAGAGTTAGCAGACACGGGGAGCATTGTTGAGCACACACATACCAGATTTAAGTTTTATCTAAACTTGTCGCATACGCCTAGAAGTAGGGAGCGAACCAAGTAAGAAACTTGGTGACATGTCAAGAACACTGGACTGCAACCCACAGAGCCTGAAACTTTGCGTTGATTTCTCCCACTTGCAAGATGTGGGGCCATCAAGGCAATTCCTGGGCCTCTACACAGCTCCATTCCCCATCTGTAAAACGGGAAGACTGCAGTCATGTCGGTGGTAACATGGCCTGCTGCCCCCCTTTTTGGGGGGAATGGCTATTTGGACACTTTTCATTCACAGTAAAGATGCAAAAGAGAGGAAGCTACTAATACGACGGAAAGCAGAAAGCAAACGCTCAACGCTTTCATAATGAGTTTATTGTCCATAATTTATAGCATAGGGAACAGAATCATTTTACCAAGATGTGGACTCAAGGAGAATGATTTTGGTCATTAGAGGTGGCTTCAAAGCCCCTCCAGACAGCACTGTGAATGAACAAACTACGTTGTGTAAAGTACTCTTCCTTGGGGGTGGTCCAAACATGGAAACGGAGGTTTGCTCTGTCACTGGAACAGCTTGGCTTTGGCTGTTCTAACCTCCCCGTGGAGAGGGAGACAGAGCGGGGCGGGGAGTGATTACTCCTCGAACAGAGAGTGATTTAACACCACCACTGGCTATGTGACAGACAAACTACTGTGCCCAAATCACTAAGCTTGGGTTTTTCCACCCACATTGATTTGGATGCTTGCACATGACAACAGCCGCATTTGTTGGTGACAGGGATTCAGGGGCCTGGGCACTGCAGCTAGCTAGAGAACACAGACATCTCCAGGCAAGACATGGCAGCCAGATGGGCAACTTCTGCCCCATCACGGACTGCAAGGCACAGGAGGCAAAAGGATAATGGCTTTCAGCCCCTGGAGACTTGATGTGGCATCGGATCAAACTAAGTTTTCACCTTTTCATCACACTGCTGGTACGCCTGCCATCTCAAAGTTTGGGAAGTCACTAAATGGGATGGAAATGCGGTCTTCTGGTCAAAAGAGCAGTCTGGAGCCTGTGGCTGGCTGGTTTTATTTTTGGATCAAAGGGGACCTCCATCAAGCCTCTTTGTTTTATTCCGAACCTCAATATCCAGTATAGAAAGGAGAATCCACAGCATCTTGCGGCGGGGGGGGGGGGGGGGGGGGGGGGTTGCATAACCTGTACTTTCTGGCCAGATGGATCAAGATGTGAGTCCCAGCTTCACCACCATCTAGTTAAGGGACCTTCAGTAACTTACTTGGGTTTTCCATCTGTAATATGGGAAGAGTAAGAAATACTTGCTCATTTCATTATGTCACCCATTCAACAGACATTTACTGAGTGTCTCCTATGTACCAGGCAATGTCCTAGATCTGAGTCTACAAAGGTGAGTGAAACAGACAGAGCTCCTGTCCTCACCGAGCTTGTGAGTCTCTTGGGAGAAATAAATCACAGGCAAAAGCACTGAGTACTGTGCCTGGCTTTTAACAGTTTTCAGCTGACCAGAAATGTAATTCTTGAAATTCAGTGCCATTCGATATGCGTTAATTCCTTTTTCATTGATCCCTTTCCTGTCTCAGGGGCTTTGCAAATGATATTCTATCTGCCTTGTTCTTTCCTCAGCAATTCACATGGCTTTCTCTCTTGCTTTATTCACGGCTGTACACAAATGTCACCTCCTCAGAGAGGCCATTCCTAATCCCCTCTTCAAATCGCCCTCCCTTCTCTCGCATGTTCTATCTACTTACCTTGCTTTAAACCTGTTCTTGATGGGTTTAAAAATCATCTATTCGTGGGGGCGCCTGGGTGGCTCAGTTAAGCGTCTGACTCTTGATTTTGGCTCAGGTCATGATCTCAGGGTCGTGAGATCAAACCCTAATTTGGGCTCCACATTGGGCTCCACACTGGGCATGGAGCCTGCTTAAGTTTCTCTCCCTTTCTCCCTCTCCCCCTGACACTCCCCCCCTAAAATTATAATAATCTATTAGTGATAAGTTCCTCTTAGATTTAGAGCAAATTTCTGTACTAAAGTCTCTACAACATAATCACATTTTTAAAAGACAGGCAGATTTGGAAACATTTATAATGAAAGATTTACTTATGACCAATAAGCCTACGAAAAGATGCCCAGCATCACTAGTGATCAGGGGACGTTTTTCCAGGACTAATACTACTAAGCATTGGCAAGAACAACTGGAACACTCGTCCACTGCTGATGGGGGTGCAAAATGCTGTAGAAACTTTGGACAATACTTTGGCAGTTTCCTACACGATTAAACTATACATTCACCTTACAAACCAGCAAACCCACGCCAAAAGAACTGAAAACATACATACTCTAAGGACTTTTATATGAATTCATTTATAGCAGCATTATTCATAATTCATAAATTCATACTTGAATAAGAGCCCAAATGTCTATCAACTGATGAACAGAGAAATAAAATGTGATACAGCTATACAAGGGAATACTACTCAGCAATAAAAAGGAACAGAGGACCAATACATGCTACAACACGGATGAATCTCAAGAACATCATGCTAAATGAAAGAAACCAGACTCAAAAGCTACACGCTGAATGGTTCCATGTACATGACATTTTGAAATCAGATGGGTGGTTATCTGGGGCCAGGAGTGAGGGAGAGGGTTGACTGCAGTTAGGCACAAGGGAATTTGGGGGCGGTGCTGGAAATACCTTGGGTGTGGTGGTGCTTACACAACTGTACACAACAGCTAAAGTCAGGTGTTCAGATAGGTGAACTTTGTTGTATGCGACTTATGCCTTTTTTTTTTTTTTTTAGATTTTATTTATTTATTTGGTAGAGAGAGACACAGCGAGAGAGGGAACACAAGCAGGGGGAGTGGGAGAGGGAGAAGCAGGCTTCCTGCGGAGCAGGGAGCCCGATGCGGGGCTCGATCCCAGGACCCTGGGATCACGACCTGAGCCGAAGGCAGACGCTTAACGACTGAGCCACCCAGGCGCCCCGTGACTTATGCCTTAATAAAGCTGTTACCAAATTTTAAAACATATGGACAGCAAATGACTTTATGCTTATCTCTTGAGATGGGATTTGGGTGCTTTTTATTTTCTTCTCGTTGCGCATCTAAATGTGAAATTTCCACAATGATTATGGAGTGTTTGTGTCGAGAGAGAAAAAACCGACAATAAAATGCCATAAACATAAATAATTGGGTTATTCCACAAGGAACCTATTGTTGATTCAACATTGTTTGCTTGTAATGAAGCCCATTTAGGTTACCTCCTTCTCATCTATCTTTCCTCAGTGGCACTTCTCAGGGGTGAGCTGAGGAAACGGATGCAAAAAGGTACAGAGCTTAATAGCAATGCTTTGTCCACCCAGCTCTTAGTTTGGCTCTCACCTGGGTTTCTGGATGAATACGCAGTAGACTAATGATAGGGGGCTCTCGTCCTCCTTTGCCAGCTCAGCCCTCCATTCCAACCCAAATCAACTCATGCGTCTTCCAGGCCCCAAGAGAAGGTCCTCAGCATAGAGCCGGGCAGATTGTGGTTTGTGGGGTCCAGGCCGGGCACCCGCCTCCAGCTCACGTTGGTCTGTTGAGTGCCGCATGGCCTTGGTGAAGTCAAGAGGCCATTCATCAGTGGAGACCCCCGCTTAGAATGACCGCTCATGCTGCACGTGGCAGGATGGGACACAGAGTCCCTCCAAGAGTCCTCCGAGGTGGGGGTGCTCAGTGTCAACAGGTCTCTGGCCCTTTTCACCCATCACACATCCAATTCGTCTTCAGACTTTCCGCCTGTGAAAGGGCAGTCACCTTAGGAGACCCAACCAGCCTGTAGGCGAAGGACGGCACATCAGGAGAAGTCTGCGTTGCTTACTGTGTGCCTTGGGATAGCCGGGCAAGGCTCCTGACAGGGTCCAGGTGTTGCGACAGAGGATTCCAGTGAGGATAATAAAGCTACAGTTATAAAAATAACTTCATATCATCCCATGGAGGGATCATACAATTTTCTAGCCACTCTAGTGAAGAAGTAAAGCCCAGCGGAAGCTCAGAACAGTGGGGTCGGCACAGGGAAGTGAGAGGAATCACAGCGTTCCTTGACCTCGGCTTCGTCACCCATCAGTGCCGAGTTTGGAGAGATCCTGAGTTTCTAACCTGGGGTCTCTGTCCTTAGGGCCACACAGGCATTATTTTTAGGAACTACTTCCAATATCTTAAAACTCCACACATTATATTCACAATAATCAACATAAGGATACAACCCAAATGTCCACCAATGGATGAATGGCTAAACCAAATGTGACATATAAATACAACGTAATATTATTCACCCTTAAATAGAAGGAAAGCCTGGCATATGCTACAGTACAGATGAACCATGAACACATTCTGCTCAGTGAAATAAGCCAGACACGAAAGAACAAATACTGTTTGATTCCACTTGTGTGAGCTACCTAGAGTAGTCAAGTTCATTGACACAGAAAGGAGAATGGTGGTTACCAGAAGCCTGGAGGAATGGGGAGTTAGTGTTCAGTGGGTATACAGTTGCAGTGTGGGATGTTAAAAAAAATTCTGGAAATCTACAGTGGTGATAGTTACACACCAGTGTGAATGTATTTATGGCCACTGAACCGTACACTTAGAAATGTTAGCAATGGTGAGTTTTATGTTGTGTATATTTTAAAACATGCACAAAAAACAAACATTCTACACATACCCGCAAGGCCTCACCCCTTCATGAAAGCATAAAGTCATGCTTGTTACCATTCAGATCAAATCTCCGAATGGGCAGGCATAGCCTTTGATTGATTTTTAAAAAGAAAAATAACAGCAAAATATATGAATTATGACCTAGTACAGCTTTTTTGGCAGGCCCAATCTTTCAAAGCATGGCACCTTTCGGGGGAAATAAAACAAAGGGGCCTTGGTGGAAAGGTTGGCTGGGGTGAGCACTCTGGTCTCCCCCCCCCCCACTATAAAGGCTGTGACTTTGTGGTTGGGAAGCCACGCTAAGGGAGAAACACACACCGGAGGAGAGACCAGACGGTGTCTCTGGACAGATCCCTCCCACCCCGCCACAGGGACAAGCATTGGGGTTTGAGATGGCCCTTTCTCTGGCCAATTTTTAGAGCCTGGAGACAGAGTTCTTCACAAACCCTCTGGCCTATGTGACACTTAACACAGAGCACCAGAAATGGGGCCCATAGGTGCACTAGCTAATGGGGGACAGGATGGCATACCTCTCCGGAGACCCTCCTTCATCACCCCCAGATACCAGCACCAGGCTCTCGGGCTCAGCACATGGGGTATGGCTGTTGTGCCCAGAACAGCTCAGTCTGGATATTACAAGAGTAGACACAAGAGACTCCCATTTCCCAGACTGACAGCTTGAAGGGATCCTAGCTCATGAGTGTTCTGGTTCACTGTCAGGCAGAAAACCTTTGTAGGAACTTCGGTTTGCTCCCCATTATGCCCAGTCCACTTCCCTGAGGGGCAGGATGCAGTGTGGGAAGAAACCATCAGAAGACAAATTCTAATCCAAACCCTGCCCCTCTGTGGCCTGTGACCTTGGCCCCTTGCAGGCTCCGTTACTCAGTTTGTGGGACAGAAACAACCTCGTTCGCATGGATCTGATGAGACAGTGTCTGGGGACGTTCTCGGAGCATGTGCTGTACAACCATTCAGGAAGTTTCATCTGCTCCTAATTCCAGTACTTTAAAGTGGAGTAAAACAGGGTTAAGTCATTGTGTGTCCCTTATAGAAACCATCAAGCCTCAGAGCTGCGTCGTCTGGCCTGACCCCTGGAAATAGTCATTTGCTATGCACAGAACATTCTAGCAACATTGTGTTTTCTATAGAGAGGAGGGGGGAAATGTCCAGTGAACTTCAGATTATCGGGGCCATGCAGGGATCACTGAGGCAATCCCATTTCCTCCCACCTCACAGAGAGAAGCCTCATTTCTTCAAGGTGATGCAGGTGTACTGGGTGATAGCTAGAGAAAACCAAGGGCCTCCTGGTTCTCCACCCCTTTTCAGAGGACAGGAGCGATCTGTACCAGGGAGGGGTTTCGAGGTTGGCCTCCAGGAGGCCCCCAGGGCACCTGAGCTCTGATTGGCCTACCCCCCTTCCCAGGCCTGCGGGAACAGGGATGCGAGGCCTTGGGAAGGCTTTGTGCTCCCAGCTCCAGGGGGCTGATGTATTTCCAGAGGCGGAAGGTACGTACTGTGCTTTCCTTTCCTCCTGTTCTGGAATAAATAAACGGACGCCTCCACATGGCCTGACCGCCGCCTGTGGCCTAGTAAGTTCTCGCCTGGGCCTGGGTGAGGGCAGTGGGCCCTATGAGGAGAGGAGGGAGGACAGCACCCTTTCTTCTTTCCTCGGGGCTCGGACCCAAAGGGCAAGACCCAGAGCGTCTGCAACGGACACTCCCTGTGCAGCTGCTCGGACGTCGTGATGTCCCGTTGTAGGACCCTGGGAAGAAGAGAATGGCCCAGAACCCCTCTTGGAACAAACCTACAGGGCGTTGGCAGGAGGGGCCCAGCGTGTTCTCCCAGGAGAGGGTGAAGCAGAAGGGACTCGGGTAATACAGAAGGGACTCCAGGACACGAACACAAAGCGTCACACGGACGGAACAGCTTTGCTTGTTGCTCCTTCCCAGCGGCGTCGCTAGGATTTACCCAGTTCCCTGGGCCCCGCCTTAACCGGCCCTTCCGGAGACAGCCGGAGCTGTCCCTGACCCTGGCGTCAGGCTTCCGGGCGATGTCCAGCTGAGAGGCCAGGCGGGTCACACCTCCTCTCCGTCCGCATCTGCAGAAGGGGAGACAAAGAGCACCTACTCCCAAAGCGTTGTGAGGATTCAGCCAGACGGTCCGTGCGGGGTCGGCCACACGAGGAAGGGTTTGGGGGCAAGTCGGCCGCCCCTCTGAGGGGGAAGAGAGTAGAGGGCCTCCCCTCTACTGGGGGGCCACCGCCCTGTAGCGGGGAGGGAGGCATGTGGCACGGCCTTCTCCCACCACACCTGGCTGCTAACCCGTCCCGGCGACCCACGTCCCGTCGGGCCCCCACCCCCACCCCACCCCCAGCGTCCCCCCCGGGGTCAAGGGCCCGCCCTCCCCGTCCCACTCAGCTACCCCACGCCGGTATGGTGAGGGGCAGGGGGCCGCAGCCGGGACCCTCCCCGGCCAAGCCGTGGTGGGCCACCCGGGCCCCGCGCAGCGGAAGGCGGCCGGGCCGGGGCGCCCCGCTGCTCTGGCCGGACTCGGAGGGCAGGCCCGAGTCGCTGGGCTGCCCCTCCACGGAGACCGGGGCGCGCAGGAGCCCGCCGGGCGGCTCGGAGTAGGCCTCCCGGGGCCCGGCCCAGCGCGGCGGGCAGAGCGGCGCGCGGAAGGCGGCCTGGAAGCCGCGGCGGAAGTTCTCGTTGAAGTAGCCGTAGATGATGGGGTTAGCGCTGCTGTTGCAGAAGGCCAGCCAGTGCGCGAGCGGGAAGGCGTAGACGGTGACCAGCCGCAGCTGCGGCTCGCTGAGCTGGCCGTAGTCAGTGAGCAGCAGCAGCGCCCAGAGCGGCAGCCAGGACAGCGTGAAGACCAGCGCCACCATGACCAGCATGTGCACCACTCGGGCCCGCCGCCGCGCCCCCGGCCGGCCCTCCGGCGCCGCGTCCCCGCCGGCCCGCGCGGGCCCCGAGGCCTTGCGGAGCTTGCGGGCGATGCGCGCGTACATGAGCACGATGAGCGCCAGCGGCGCCAGGTAGATGTGCGAGAAGAGCACGGTGGTGTAGACTCTGCGCATGCCCCTCTCGGGCCAGGCCTCCCAGCACGAGTAGAGCGGGTAGGAGCGGTTGCGGGCGTCCACCATGAAGTGGTGCTCCTCGCGCGTGACGGTCAGCGTGACGGCCGAGGGGCACATGATGAGCAGGGCCAGGGCCCAGATGACCGCGATGGTGACCAGCGCCTTGCGCAGGGTCAGCTTCTCGCGGAAAGGGTGCACGATGCAGCGGAACCTGAGGCCGGGGGAGGAAAGAGAAGCGGGCTCGGCCCCGGCCCCGGGGGTCCCTGTCCCCGGGGAGGAGAGCTACCCCTAGGTGGGGGCTGGCGGGGTGTGGGCACCGTGGGCACCTTCCAAGAGCAGCACAGGCGGTTTAGGGTCGCCCGCAAGCAAATCGGTTCTCACCTGCGAGGGCGTCAGTAGCCGAGGAACAAAGGCAAAACCGGGAGGGGGTGTGTGGGGAGAGGAACTGCGGGCAGCGTGGGAAACGTTCGTGTCTGGGCACTTCGGGGGCGTAAACTGATTAGCCGGCAGCTAGCAAAGGGATCAGTCTGCACATTCTGTCCTGGAGTAGGCTGATTAGGAAGGTGTATCAAAGAACATTTTTAGCTGTTTAGGGATTCTCCAGAAAACCCTGGGAGTTCAGGGGCAGACTCGACGTGACAGGCTGCCCCTATGTCATCTTGGCCAGCATCCTTGCCTGCCCGCCATGCTCTGGGGGAGAGTGCCCAAATGAGCCCTTAGTGCAAAAGCTCACTGAGGTGGAGGGGAAGAGGACCTATCGCATGCATTTGGGTTAGTTTTACTGTGTGCAAAGCTTCCTTGGCCCCTGGCTCCATTCCATCTGCCAACTCATGCTTTTATCAGAGAATCTGATGGAATCTGAGGCTGAAAGAGATCTGAAGTAGCTTGAGGTAGGGTGGAGATGGAGAGCTGGTAAGGCCTGGGCTGCCAGAGAACAGCAAGGAGGCTGCAGGCGGGGGTTGGGTGGAGTGGGGAAGGGGGTGGGTAGTGAAGGAGCAGGGCCACACTCTGACCGCCACCCCCCACCCCCCAAACTGGCTTTCCTTGCTCAGACTCATGGATAGCAGGATTCCTACTGGTCAGGAAACAAGGGCTGCCCTCAAGCTCCCATAGAACCCAGGAATCCCTAGTGAACCTTCACAGGAGCTGCCTCCAGGCCTTCTAGCCGAAGGTCGTGGTATTCTCTGCAGGTCCCCCAAGTGTAGAGGGCAGCCAGCCCCACAGCCCTTCCCTTCATGGCTCACGATTCAGCCCCAGCCTTCTGGTCAGTGCAACAGTGGTGATGGCGGCTCTTCCTAGTGCCGAGCCCCTGTCGGCCAAGGAGAACCCAGCCAGCAGCCCTCTCACCTTTCCACGGCAATGGCCACCAGTGTGAACACGGAAGCCGACACGGACATGCCCTGCACCAAGCCGCTCATCTTGCACGTGGCATTGTCAAAGGGCCACCCTGCAATGACAGAGTCCCCCACAGAATGAGTGCCTCGTCCACGAAGAGCCGGAGACCTTGGGCCGTTTAGGCCAGTCCCCTCTGTGGCTCGGATCTTTCCTCCATGTCCTGCTAGGTGGTCATCCTCTGCTTACACACTTCCAGAAATGACGAACTGACCAGTCTACACCACTGGGGTCAGTTCTCACCGTTAGAGAGACAGTCTTTATATTGGCCAAGGATTTCTCTCCAGGACCTTTGTATCCAGCCAGGTCGGCCTGGCTTTCTGCTCCCATAGCCCTGCCTCAAGTTCTAGGCCAACAGTTCTCAACTGGCCCCTCACTAGAATCACCTGAGGGCTTTGAAAAGAGCCAGTGACCTGAGCCATGCCAGATCGATTACAATCAGCATCTCTGCGGGTGGGACCAGACATCAGTACTTTTCAGATCTACCCAGGGGATCTGAGTGGCAGCCAGAGCTGAGAACCACTGGGACAGAGCGAGCCTGACTCCCAGGTCGGGGAGACACAAGCAGCCCTAGCCCCTCCCGTGTCTCGCTCCGATTCCCAGGCTTCTGCTCTGTCCGGAGGCCGGGGCCCCACTTGGCCTCAGGCCTGGTAGCTGGATCCACATCTTGGTTCCTCGAGGCCATGCGCTGGTCACTGACTGGTGTCTCTGCCCCTCTAGGTCTGGGGGGCCCATCTGTTCTCGTCTGTTGTACCTGGCCTCAGGAGCCCTCTCCCAGGGCTGGGCCCCCTCTTCCCCAGCAGGCACCCCCAGTTACCTTTCTGCCTGCACGCTTACTGAGTGCCAGGCACTGTCTCGTTCCATCCTCCCAACAACCCTAATGTGATCTCCTGTTCCCAGATGAGAAAGCTGAGGGGAGATGAGTTGGTTTCCAGTCTCTTTGCCCCTAAATCACAATGGGTGAGTGTGAGAGTTTGGTGTGGGTGCTGGGGAGTTTAAACATCATGGAAAGCCAACATCACCATGGCAAGCAGCCTGATTCTGTTTTGGAAAACTGGGTATGTGCCAATTCCCTGATTCGGCAAGTCCTCTCCCAAGTTCATGTCCCAGAGACATTGCCCCATAGTCCAGTTGTTTGTAGTGCTGGAGAATGGGAGGCAGTGGTGTGCTGGTAAATCAGCTCTTAAAAAAAAAATTTAAAATTAAAAAAACCCTCTGATTTATAGCATTTGCCAAGTCCAATATCTCCCCATATGGCAACGTTCCTACTACCGCCATGACGTCACTGACACAGGCAGGCTGAGCTCTAGCACACCACTGTGTAGAGGCCGCCTGCATGTCCATCCCTGGGGGACCAGAGGGTAAAGTGTGGTGGACGCACCCTGAGGAGCAGAGAGGCAGCACTTAGCGGCCTCAGGTGAGATTTACGCAGGGCGACGTAAATAGAAGCCTCAGTGACAAAGGTCAGGGTCCCAGGGTCCTGGGATCGAGCCCCGCATCGGGCTCCCTGCTCAGTGGGGAGCCTGCTTCTCCCTCTCCCACTCCCCCTGCTTGTGTTCCCTCTCTCGCTGTGTTTCTCTCTGTCAAATAAATAAATAAAATCTTAAAAAAAATAATAAAAAAAAAGAATAGCCAGGAAAACCAACAGATCCACAAGAAAAGCCAGGAAAACCCCGGCCCAGAAAAACAAGGGAGTGTTTGGGGAGGGGATGACATTGTTCTTTAGCTTGATTGTGGTGGTAGCTCCATGACTTGTGTGTGTTCCTCAACATCTGTGGAAGGGTACACTAAAAAAAGGATTTTTGTGCATATTAAATTGTACCTGGCCAAACATATTTAAATGTAAAACATGTTACATATTTGCAATGCACATTTTGTAAGAAGGCATACAAGTAAAAAGACACACGCTATGTTTAGTAGAATGTTTGCCTATTGGGTGGGGAAGGGACTGTGTAGTGGGGTAGGGCTACAGAAGGGAAGGAATAAAAAATAAATGGGGGTCTTTGCAACACAGTGAAGTCACATAGCACCAGGAGCAGCAGATGTAAATAATTCAACCCTCTGCACCTTCATTCAAAAAAAAAAAAAAAGAAAGAAAGAAAGAAAAGAGAAAAGGAAAAGAAAGCTGAATGAAGGTTTGTTCTATTGCAGAAGATTCTGTTAAAAACAACCTAGATACCCATCAGAAAGAGACTGGCTAAATAAATTATAGTACATCCATATAATGGAATGCTAAGCAGTTGCAAAAAAGAATGAAGAAAGCTCCTATTTATTAATATGAAATAACTCCGTGTAAATTAATTTTAACGAATCCTACTTACGTTATACACCCTATATTTTTAAGCCAAAAAAGAAAGTAAAGATGCAGAACTGACTGCTTGGAAAGTCAGCATGTCCTTAATTTGCTTGTTCTTGCATAAAAATACTTTTGGAATGAGACACTAGAAATTGGCAATATTGATTTCCTCCCAGGAGAGAAGCTGGGAGGCCAGAGGACAGGGATGGAAGGGACATTTTTCACTGGAAACCTTTTGGTAGTTTTCGATGATTGCCATGTGAATGTGTTATTCCAACCATTTTTTAAACTTAGGCACGTGAAAAGGGCTGGCAGACACCACCTTAACCAACTAGTGACTTTGCCATGTCAGTGTTAACCGGCGCACGTGTATGCGCGTGCTGCTAGGTGTGTGCCCTTCTGCGTGCGTGCATGTGCGTGCGTGCGTATGTGTGGGTCTAGGTGTGCTGGAAAGGAGAAGGGTGAGCAGTTTATGTCCAGCAGCCCTGGCGGAACCTGAGATCCAGCTGTGAGTGAAGGTCCCACCAGACAGAGCCAGGGCAGCCGAGGGAAAGCTGACCGTCCCGGCCCTACTTCCTGGGTCCTGCAACTTATAGAAACACCCGTCCGCCATTTGTGGGATGAACAGGCAGGAATGTGGAGGTCAGGTGGTCTCGTTCCACTTCCCTTCTACCAAGTCACTGCTAAATGGCCAGCCAGTCCCTACTTAGACACTCCTGGTGACAGGGAGCTCACTACCTGTAGGACAGAACTCTCTCTGGTTGGAGAACAACTCAGATAAGTGGATTATTAGGTCCACGTTCAGAGGAAACCTATGGGTTCTAGCTCTGCCCAGGGGAGCTACCCAGGAGAGCAAGACTGAATGGTGTAGTGGTTAGAAATCTGGGTGTGAGGACATGGGACTTGACACTTTAGCTGTGTAACTACAGACCTGTCCCTCATCACTCTGAGCATCGGTTTCCCCAACCCCCCAAATCAGGATAATAATAACAACGCATAATTCATTGGATTGTTGTAAGGATTGGGTAAGTTAATGCAGGAAGAGTAAGTCATACAATGCCTGGAAGGAAGAGAATAATTAATTCATTGTTTCTATTATTTCTGACCTAATCCCTCAGCCACAAGACTGTCTGGAGAGTTTGAGACAATGGCATCTTGGCCAAGAGACCAGGCCAGCAATGATTTCGGGGGCGTGGGGGTGGGGACTCCCACTGCCTCCATTGCCTCCACTCACCAGTGATGAGGTTGTCCATGAGAGTGGTGGGCATGCAGAAGATGCCCACCAGCAGGTCGCTGACGGCCAGGTTGAGGATGAACATGTTGGTGACAGTGCGCATGTGCCGGTTCTTGAGCACGGTGAAGCAGACCAGGGCATTGCCCACCATGCAGAGGAGGAAGATGAGCACGTAGGCCACAATGAACATGGCTGCCACTGGGGAGGAGTGCTGGTAGTAGGAGGAGAAGGTGAGGTTTACAGCTGGAGTGGCCTTGGCATGACTCCCATTCAGACTTGGGGGCCAGCTGCTGTTAGGAGGCTGGGAGGGCTCCCCTAGAAGCAAAAGAGGATGCAGGTCAGGATTCTAGGCAAAGAAGAGATGACTGAATTCTTGCCACCGGTGAGACCCTTCTGTGCTCCAAATCTTGACCATGCCCTAGCACCCCGATCAGGTGCTCAACTCCAGTGACAATTGGATGCACTTTCAACCCACACAGCATGCAAACCTTGATCTCATACCTTCATCTCGTCTCATCTGGAACTCATTTCCCAGTGTTGGCTCTTCTCCATTCGCATACAGCCCATCCCCGTGCCCCATCTGGACTCCATCCTTCCGAGCCCTGCTGTCTGCCCCAGAGGCTGACCTTTAAGGACTCCATCGGCCAGGTTCCCTTGCCCTCTGGTTTCTGACCAGGTTTAGCCCATGGAAAGCACTGAAGGAGATTGAAGGACTGGAGAAGACAGATGTCAGGGTATTCATCTCCCAACTCCCTCCCTGCCTGGCCCAGTTCTGCCTGTGGGGCTGTCTTTACGGATACAGCTCCTGGTAGGTGACCCTATTCCATGACTCTAGCTCTTTGGGGGGCCAGAGTGACACCGTGTTCTCTCCTTGCCCCAACAGCTTCCTGTGATTGCCAGTCCCATGGCTTATCCATCCCTTGCTGGTTCTCACCCACCCCTCTCCCCTGTAAAGTCCCTCTATTAAACTCTTCAGATAAATGCTTTCTGAGTGCACCACCTGTTTTCTCCTGAAATAGTCTCCTGACTCTTATACCCTCAAAATGCTCATTGTCCCTCCTCATCTCCTCCACAGAACTTTAGCTGGAAAAGGCAAGAAGACAATAGAGGAAGGGACAATTGAAGAGGACTCTGAACCAGGGTGAGGAGCAAAGGCACACATTAAATTTACCAGAAGACCATCCAAAGCCAAGGCTACCATGCATCCATCACTCTCTCCCATCATGATGTCAGCTGCTTCATTTGCCCAGCATTTAACAAAGCACTTGCACATGCATTATTTTATCTAACCCTCCCAATTACCCCTTGAGGCAAACATGTTAGGTATGATCCCTGTTTGAAATGCGAGAACTGGGATCAGAGGGGTTCTGTGACATTCTCCAGGTGGCTCGGGGGTATGCCGCAGAGGTGGTCCTGCTCTGTGTGTCTCTGAATCAGAGCCCAGCTTTAGCGTGTGCTTTCCCAGCCACCTGTGGGAAGGAGCAGTTCCATGTCCAGGCACAGCTCCTCTGGGAAGCCATTAGATATGGTGACTCATGATGTTGTCTCATAAACTCTCCTCCTACCTTCCGCTGGGACTGGATATGGCCTGTTCCAGGCAATGAAGAGTCTTTGGGGAGTCTTCTGTCGCATCCAGAGCTCAGCTACTAGCCTGGAGACCCACCAGAGGTTTGGGATCTGGAGGCTAGAGACGCTCTGGGGCCAAGGAGCTGGCATGACCAGGGCTGGAGGGCCCAGCAGGAGCGGCAGGGGCACTGGGGGCAGGCGGAGGGCCTGCTGGTAGAGGTGGAGACGCTGGGTGTTCTGGTTGAGAGAAAGTGACAGCCGCCTGCTTAGACGCTCCCAGGCATCCAGTTGCCCCCAAACATCTGTACTATGGAAGATGTCAAACATGCACTAGACAGAACGGTATCGTGGACATGTACAAGAGTATGCAGCTTAATGAACTATTACAAGAGAGAAGAGCACAAAGACCTCCCATGCATACAGCCTCCACCTTCAACAATGATCAACCTAAGGCTAACCTGGTTTCACCCATACCCCCACCTCTCTTTGGAATAGCACATCACTTCCTTTCATTCATAAACATTTCAGTTCGGATGGCTAAAAGATAGGACTAAAAAACCCCTCACGTAACCACAGTATCAGTATTACACCTAACAAAATTGACAATTATGTGTAATATTACCAATTACCCAGCATCTGCATTCAAATTCCCTGATCGTTAGATAATTTTTTAAAAGGTTGTTTGTTTATTTATTTATAGTAATCTCCATACCCAACGTGGGGCTCGAACTCATGACCCTGAAATCAAGAGTCCCATGCTCCTCTGATGGAGCCGATCCCATTAGCTGTTCACCAATGCTTTGGGCAGCAGCCCCTAAGGATTACTGCCTAGACCCCTCATTGTCTTCCAAATACAATCAACTCTGTCCTCGGCCTCCCAAGTGCCCTGTGCTCTGATTCCTGCTACCATCTCTGACCTCACCCCCTGCCACATGCCCGTTTGCCCATTCCACTCTGGACAACTTGCACTGGCTCCTGCTTTCTCCAACCCCAAGGATTTTACCTCTTTCTTTCTTTTCTTTCTCTTTCTTTCTTTCTTTCTTTCTTTCTTTCTTTCTTTCTTTCTTTCTTTCTTTCTTTCTTTCTTTCTTTCTTTCTTTTTCTTTCTTTCTTTCTTTCTTTCTTTCTTTCTTTCTTTCCTTTCTTTCTTTCTTCCTTCCTTCCTTCCTTCCTTCCTTCCTTCCTTCCTTTCTTTCTTTCTTTCTTTTTCTTTCTTTTCTTTCTTTCTTTCTTTCTTTCTTTTTTAAGATTTTCTTTATTTATTTGACAGAGAGAGACACAGTGAGAGCTAGGAGACACAAGCAGGGGGAGTGGGAGAGGGAGAAGCAGGCTTCCCGCTGAGCAGAAAGCCCGATAAAGAGCTCCATCCCAGGACCCTGGGATCATGACCTGAGCTGAAGGCAGACGCTTAACGACTGAGCCACCCAGAGGCCTGATTTTACCCCTTTCTATGGCTCCTGTCTCCTCCTCCCCTTTGGCCCTCAGCTTAGAGTAGTAGGCTGTCTTCTCAGAAAGAAGTCTGACCTAGTAGCTCTATTTTGAGTAGGTGCCCTCCTATTTATTATCTCTCACAGCATCTTCTTTCTTTTCCTCCATCTGTCAATATTTTATTTGTTTTCAGGTTGGTTGGGTTTTCTTCCCCACGCTTGAAAGGCAGGTCCTGAAGAGCAGTTGGCAGCCAAATCCCCAGCGTCTCATCAGTGCCAGCCCATAGTCAATGGTTCAATAAATGGTTGGTGGATGGATAAATATTTGTGTGAAGGGAAAAAGGAAGGAGAGGTGGATTCTGACACCAGGGGACAGGGTGACATTGCTGGTGTTGGAAGGCCTTCACAAGCTCCTCTGGAAGGAACCCCACCCCAGGGTCTGTTGGGAGCCTCCCCCGGCAGCTCGCCCCTCCTGAGCCCCAGATCAGCTCTGAATCAGTCCCCATGACTCAAAGAAATCTGTGGGTGTGCATGGGTAGAGGAAATTGCCACAACCTAACCGGCCAGACTCCAGTCTGTCTGTCCTTGCCCTTCACTTGGCCTCAGAGAACTGCTTAGTGAGCTCATATTCAGCAGTCTGTCCTGAGAAGTGCCCAGGTGTGACACTGCCCATCTCTAGACCCTCCGCTAGGCTGGGTGTCTGTCCCCACCCTCAGTGCTGATTCTAGCACTGCAGAATGTTCCTTTCTCGGGGAGGATTCCTGGCAACTCCCCTGGGTTGGGGTGAATTGAGTTGAGAGCAGGCAGGCCTCCCCGCCCCCCCCCCCCCCCCAGCTGAGCCATACCAGCAGCCAGAGACCTCACTAACACCACGGACCTGTTCTTTCTGGACAAATGCCCTTGTGGATACAGTAAAGCCTGTGGAAATCTTATCCACTGAACCCAATTAAGTCATTCCCCTACTCTGGGAGCTTCCTGGAGGCCTCAGGATATAATCATGGTTGCCTCCAAGGTATTCTGATGAACTCAGAGAGCAAGCAAGCCCTGGGCCACGGAAAGCCCAGGGCCAGAGAGAAGATAGGGGTACACTGTTTCTCAGTGTGAGGTCCTGCCCAGCAGCATCAGCATTACAAACTTGTCAGAAATGCACATTCTCAGGACTCACCTCTGATCTAGGGAACCGGAACCCCAGCTATTTTAACACATCCTCCAGGTGATTCTGATGGCACACTCCAGTCTGAGAACCTCAGATTTAAAGGGCTTGGACCAAAGGCTCTGGAAATAGCGGACACACACAGACTGGGAAGTCCCAGCCCTCCTTCCTGCCTCCTCCCTGGTGACTTCAGGCAACAGACTGAGTATCGGTGTCCCCTCAAAATTCACAAATTGAAATCTAGTCTCCAGTGGGATGGTATTTGGAGATGGGGCCTTTGGGGCGAGATTAGATTCCACTGGCGAGCTCTCATGAACGGAATTAGTGCCTTTATGAAAGAGACCCCAGTGAGCTCCCTCGTCCCCTTCCACATGCGGGGACACAGCCGAAAGAGGGCTTTTGTGTGAACCAGGAAGTGGGGCCTCACCAGACGGCAAATCTGCGCCTTGATCGGAGACCTCCCAGCCTCCGGAACTGTGAGAAATAGGTTTCTGTTGTTTCTAAGCCCCCCGCCCCCACCACCATGGTGTTTTGTCATAGCAGACCCAGAGGACTGAAACACCACCTCATCTTAAAAGTGGAAACACGCAATTCCTGGCTAGGACCTAGCATAAGGCATGTCCCCTCTCTGGAGACCAGAGTTTTCACTGGTAAGATGGGGATAAGCTCACACGGACCTAAAGGAGGTGCGGTGAGAGCCAAGGAGATAATGGGCGAGAGGACCTTGGTGCACCATGCGCCTTAGCTCCTAACCAGTGGTACTGACAGTGTTAACGGCACAGAGGATGTGAGGGTGAGATCTTTATGATGTTCTTGGTCTGGGCCTCCCCACCAAGGCTGAAAGACGTGTGAGAGAGAGAACAATACCAAAATGAACGCCCTGAGCACCGAACCAGGCTGGGTATTTGTTTCCCTGAGTTCACGGTAATTCCCACTACTAAAGTCATCGTTGTCGCCACCTGCTGGTCCATCCTGGTACCACGGGGAGCTTCGCCCCCGACTAGAGACCCGGGGTCACCTTTCAACAGCCACGTCCTGAGAGCCTCCTGGGGGAACTCAACCTGGGCGGACAGGCGCTAGGGACCTGCTGAAGAATACAACACAAAACAGCACAAATGGCTGATAAACACACAAGACAAAAAGTTTAAATTCGTTTGTGATCAAAGAAATGCAATTTTAAAGAACAACCTTTTCATCAATTAGGTTGGCAGATAAGAAAAGTGTTCAGCGATGGCCAGGGTGTGGCTGTGCCGTGGGGAGGGATGGAGGAGGGGGAGGGGAGGCCACAAAGCAGCTCAACCCTCACAACTGGGGCATATCCATCCAGCACCCTGACAAGGGACCTGCTCCAGGATCCAGCCGTTCCACCTCTAGGGACTTATCCTAGGCGACAAAAGATCTAATGGTGTGGGAGGAAATACTGACCATGGGTTGTAATAGTTACAAAATAGTATATATTATAAATCTGCATTCTATATAAAAGGGTGTGTGTGTGTGTGTGTGTGTGTGTGCGTGTGTGTGTGTGTGTGTGTGAACAAATGACTCCAAAAATAGTATTTATCCACAGGGATGTTTCAAGTGATTTTTATTTTCCTGTCCACTAACTTGCATTTTGGCCTTTCTAATCAGAAGGAAGCTCTGATAAATGTGATTTTTAAACTGACTACATCAGTGGTTCTGAACTCTGATTCAAATCAAAATCACCTGGCTTTTAACAATACAGCACTCCCTCCAAATGAATCAGAGTCCCTGGGGGTCCAGGCACTGGGATTTTTCTTAAAAGCTCCCCTGGTGATTTTCAAGTGTAGCAGATTTGAGAACCACTGAATTTCCAAGTCCCTGTCTCCAAGGCACTTAACAGTCAGTGCCTCACGTTGTAGGAGTCACCAAACTCTGAGACCCTGATGCATTTGAATTCATTTCACAGATGCTTTCCTAGAGCTTTGTCCCGATATACCAAGAAATGATCCCTGTCCAGAAAGAATTCACAGTCTGAAAGCTTCGGATCCTCTCTCAAAAAGTGCTCTTGGTTATTCACACACTTCTAAGGGAATGGCGGGCATTTGGGGTTGTGGCTCACCTTGCACCCATTACCCCTCCTGGCCTTGGGGAGTAAGCCCTCTCTGTGGGCCCTTTAGAGAGACTATCAGTCAGGAGTCTGCACTGGCCCCTGACCAAAGGATAGCCAATCAGACCTCTTTTGCTTCGGATTTGACTCTGGGTCTCGATAACACAGCTTTTCCTTCCGTTGGATGACCTGCCCATACTCTTCCAATAAATTCCCATTGTTGGTTAAGTTAGCCAGAAACAGTTTCTGAGGCTTGTAGCCTATCGTCTTGGCTAATACAAGGGATCAAAGCTGGTCATTCTTGGGCCTCCTCGGAATCTGTGGAGGAGTCCAGGTTCAAAACCCCAGGGACCGTTGGAAGGGGTATGGATGGGTAGGGAGAGAGCCCCAAGATTCCTGCTCCCCGGATTAGATATCAGCCCTCCCTATGCTTCCTCTAACAGGCCATGTGATCTTCCCTGGAACCTTTGCTGGTGCAGGCAGGAAAGGACACTGACCTAGGAGTCAGAAAACATGGCCTTGAGAGTTGACCCAGTGGTGGTCACTCCAAAACTTGCATATAAGAGGGGCTGGTGGGGGGTAACTTGGTTTGAAGGAAAAGCTTAGCTTAGGAACTTGTCTTAAAGTTGCTTTTGCACAGTTTTTACAGGGAGGTATATTTAGTCTGGGGTGGTTTGGGGACTGCTGATGGGGGAGCTTGATCCTGCATGCCACCCCTCGGTATTCCTCTGCGAACTGGGGAGATCCCCTTCACCTCCCTGTGTTCTCGGCTTTCAAAGGTAGGTGGCCTGGGCTTCTTACATCTCCTCACCTCAAGGGGTTGTTACCAGGCTCAGTAAAATATCAGAGTAAATTATAAAAGGCCTCATCGACCTAAAGGCTGTATCTTGACTGTATTAGCCATCTGCCAGGCAGCTGCAGGGGACCAAGGGGTGACAGTGAGGTTCCAGTTCATTTGGGTTTGTCCCTAAGGAAACCAGCCTGGACAAGCCCTGTGTTGGAGCCCCACAGGTGAGTGAAAAGTGGGTGTGTAGAGAGGTCACTGCTGAGGAGGGAGGTGTCCTGAGACCAGCAACCTCACTTCTCTCCCGCCTGGCAGCTGAGCTAAAACCCACCCCGTCCCAGGCACCCACCACAGCAACACAGATCTTGCAAGCCAGCCCCTGTTGGTGAGTAGGAGTCGGTGGGTCTCCCAAGAATCCTTCAAGTTGACAAAGGTCAAGGCCGATGGCTGAAGAGCTCCTGCAGCAGTCAATGGGAGCCAAACTAGCCTCTTTCTGCACTTTCCCTTCTACTCTAAACCCCTTTCATTTTTCCTCACTTCCTCCTGGAGCTCTCTGGGTTTTCTCTGTTTTACTCATCAAAACCTGGATTCGGGAAAGAAGGTTCTGAGGTTCTGATGCAAATTGTTTACCTCTCAGTAAAAATTGAAGTTACTTATCTGCTCTTTACTTACATCTTAAGCCTATACTCTCAGCACATTTAGAGGAATTCCAGACCTTAGAAAAATAAGGGTAGAGGAGGGGCCTGGGTGGTTCAGTCAGTTAAGCGTCTGCCCTCAGCTCAGGATCCCGGTCCCAGGGTCCTGGGATCGAGCCCCACGTTGGGCTCCCTGCTCAGCGGGAGTCTGCTTCCCCCCTCCCTCTGCCTCTCCCCCTGCTTGTGCTCGCTTGCATTCTCTCTCTCTCTCTCTGTCAAATAAATAAATAAATAAATAAATAAAATCTTTAAAAATTAAAAAAAAAGGAAAAAGAAGGGTAGAAGAGATTTAAGGGGAGAGCAGAAAGGGAAGGACTTTCCTCGCTCCTGCTCTAGGTAAGGCCAAGCATATGCCCAGGAACATCCTTTCTGGGTTCTATGATTGCTTCCTCAGTGTCTGCCTGTAGAACTGGTCACGTTCAGTTTCGTACTTCAGCTATTTATAGAAATGTTTTTTCTTCCACTAAGCTGGAAATGCCTTACGGGCAGAAACTATGACTCTTTCATCTCAGAATAATCCCCAGTATCTGGCACAGGGCATAGAACATGTAGACAATTAATAAGTGGTGGCAATTAATATAGCTCCTGAGGCTATGAATTTTCTTCTAAGCACTGCTTTAGCTGTATTCCAAAAGCTCTGATATATACTGTTTTCATTATTGGGGTGTCTGAGTGGCTCAGTCGGTTGAGCATCTGACTTTGGCTCAGGTCATGATCTCATGAGTTCCGCACCGGGCTCCCTGCTCCATGGAGAGTCCACTTGTCCCTCTCCCCCTGCTCATGCTCTCTCTCTCTCTCCCACTCTCCTTCTCTCTCAAGTAGATAAATAAAATCTTAAAAAAATAAATACTTTTTAGACAGCATCAAGCTATCTCTGACAAGGAAAGGAGAATTATTCATTTCACAAATAGGAAATCAAAGCTCAAGAGCGGAGATATGCTCTTAGAACACAGGAGACCCTTGGCTCCAGGATTCAGGGTCCATCAAGTAAACCGGGTGAGCTAGTCTGAGTTTGAGCCCCCGCTCTGGTTCTGCCACCTCCAATCATTCTCTCATCCTCTCTTGGTATCATGGGATCATCTAATAAAATCTCCAGTGTCCCTTTGCAGCTACTGAGGATCCTTGATTTGAGGGGTCCCTGCCTTCCCGAGGCTCCAGCTGCAAAGCTGATGCCATGAATACTGCCTGGGTCATCTGAAACCTTTCCTGGAGAAGGAGGCACAGTGGCCAGAGGCAGAGCCAGGCTACCTTGGGCTCAACCGAGAAGTAATGGAAGTGCATGCCTAACTCCTTTGGGATCGATCCATTCTTCCCCCACCCAATACTTCCCAACCAGGCATCACTGCCTGGACCCTCAGCATCCCTGTCCCAAGCTACTTATGCACTCTCTCCCCCCAATTCCTAGCATGATCTACTTTCAGGAAAGATTCTGATGAATTTGTTCACACAGATAGGAAATGACTCATAACAGCTTAAAGTGTAGTGTCTCTTTCTGGTGTTTGCATTTCAAAGGGAGCCAAATCTTAAATCAGAAAGAAAAACAAAGCTCCAGTGGTGTAATTTCAGTTATTAAAGAGAGAGTAGCAAAAGGTTTTTGAGAAGGAGAGACTGAATTGAATTCTTTCCTATTTGTATCTTCAGTCAATCTGGTAGAAATTAGCGGTGTTGTCAGTTCCACTCTCTGTGCCTCAGTTTCCTCATTTCTAAAACCACGGTTGAGCACCTGCTTACCCAGGCCTCTCCTGGCTCTAATAACGTGGGGTCTTTGCAATGGAATGGCCACCCAAGGATCGGAGCAGAAATACTTACTGTAAATATTGCCTCAACTCACTGCCAGAAGCAGGACAGACTGCCATCAGACAGACAGATCATGGCTCCAGTGAGAACCAGACAAGCATCTGCCTGGTCTCTGCTTCCCCAGCAGCAGCTGAGACCCCTCCCACTCCCCACTCCTCGTGAGATAGGAAGGTGCTCTAGACGGTCCTCAGGACATAGCTGGGTAGCTGGACTCCATGTGGGTTGCAGCCCTAAGTGTCCCCAGAATCTGGGTCATTTGCACAGAAGCCAGCAGACCTGCTCTAGTTCAAGCCAGGACGAGCTGCACCTCCTAAGCCCCATTTTAACATCTGTTAGATGGAGGTGATGCTGTCTCCCTGCCCACTTCCCAGTCTGGATGAGCAGCTCCAAGGCGGTGAAGTGCTTTGCCCAAAATAACGGGCACAATGCCTCGGGCAGCATCTCCTGGGGCATGGAAAAGCAGGACCCACCTGGACCTCCAAGATGCTTCTGTGTCCTGCACTGGAGGGAGACCGGCTGGCTTGCTCCTCTCCTTCTCCTCTCGCCGGTGACCTTCTTCCCCTGCCTGGGCCGCTGCCCCACAGCATACCCACCTCCAGCCAGTGCGAGCCCGCGTCCTCCCAGTCTCAGAGCTGGGCCTCCCTCAGCCACAGAGCTCCCGGGCCAGGCAGCAGCAGCTAGGGAGGCTGCCCGGGGCTCCTTAGGGGCCGCTAGACTGGGGTGGGGCTGGAAGTGGGGGTGGAGAGTAGATCTGATTTGCTGTGCTCTGCTGACTTAGAGCCTGGCGAACCACGGCCAAGGCCAGTGGGAAGTCCGATGGGGGTTGCTGCCTGGCTGGCCCTGCCAACTCTGCAGGAAGCTCAGCAGACTACAGCGTCCACCTGCAGGTATTGGGAGAAGGCTTTTGGCCCCCAGAGATCCCTCCAGGCCATATTTTTGGTCCAGCCACCCAAGAATTCCCCCTTCAGGCCCCTGCCAGTCCCCCTTGTCCAAGCTGGATAATGAGATCTGGTGAGGAGATAGCTTCTAGGCCAGCTCTGAGTGCTGGAAAGTTCTTCCTGACAGTTGAGTTGCATCGTCTTAGTGTAACTTGCCCCCACCTGTCCTAGCTCTGCTCCCTGGAGCCACATAGAACAAGAGTGAGCCCCCGGCCCCAGGATCGTCCCCTTCTCCCCACCTTTGTCCCACCCGAACAAACAGGGGCTCTTCAGCAAAAGGGGTTCTAGGCTCACCTCGCCGTCAGTCTGCTTTCATCCGCCCAGGATTTTACCTCAGGAATACAAGCCAGAGCTCCCTCCTTGTAAATGTAGGCAATTGACTGGTGGGACCGAAATTAAGGACTCTGCATTCACTTACATTTACATTTCATTTTCTTGGTTTTGATCTGAATGTTGAGACAGCCTCAAATCTTGAATCTGTTGCCATGTGGGTGTTGGGGCTCTTATCCAGAGATCTGATAAGCCTGCCTTTTATTTTCCCTCTGCGTTACTTAATGTCAGGTCAAGGCTGGAGCCCGAGGGACCTCTAGGTTGCACTGAAGCCTCTAATGAAAGCCCTGTTGTCAGTCCTCCAGCGCCTTCCCACATCTTGCCATCACTTTCCGGGGCTCTCACAAAAGATCTTTGCTGTGTCCTGCTGAAATCCTGCAGTTCGTCTCTGTTCCTCTCAGAAACCCAGTCTGAAAGAGGAAATTTGTTGAGTTTGGTCCGACTTGCTTTTAGTGAACACTGCTACTGGGTCCTCACGTGCGCTATGTTCTTTTCTTTCTTTTTGAAAAAAAAAAATTGTTTTTATAAAAAACGATGTGCTCCTTATAAAACAGTTCTGAGCACCACGAAAGAAGGGAATGAACATCGCTGAAATCTCACACGCAGGGTGACTCCCACGGCCAATGTGTTTGTGATGCCTCTTGCCATATCCCCTCGGCCTGAAGATCCCAGCCGTGGTGGACTGTTCCTTGCACTTCCTGTGCCCTGCCAAGCCTGCACTCAGGTGTCTCTCTGCTCTGCTTTCTTTGAAGCCAAGAACAGGAACCTTCTAGGAGTGCAGGAGGGGCAACCCTCAACCAGTGGAGAGTAGCAAGCAGCAGGCACTCCCCTCTGGTGTGGGGCAAAACTTGGGTGCTTTTTGCATGATCCCCAGAGGGTCCCGAGAGGGATAGAGCCCTCAGGTGCCCGTGGCTAAGCCCCAGTTCATTCCTGCACCCATTTTTCTTCCTCTCCCACCTCACTCTCTTGACCTCAGCTTTCAGGCATCAAACTCCTCGGACCCGAGCCCTTGTTTTAGGGTACACTTTCAGAAGCAGGGGAAGCCACACGAAGATATCTCTTCGCATATATTTTACATATATATCCTATAATAAGCCTATGTGATTTTGCATAAAGGGGATCATACTACACATGTGTTCTAAAACCTGCTTTTAAAAAAATCACTCACAGTAGGCAGGGACCATATTTCCGGGCCCGTAAATAAAATCCTAAAAGCAGTTCCTACTGTCTCCATAGTATGTCATTGCAGATGTGTTTCATCATTTAATTTACTTAATTATGGACATGTTGATGGTTTCCAGTTTTGCACCGAGCTGAAGATGCTCATGCACATCCCTTTGCAAGTGTACAGGATGGCATCCTTTGACAAAATTCCGAGACGTTGGATGGCTTTATTATCTCCTAAGTATTCACTACGTGTTTGATGATTTATTCTGGAATCTTAATAGAGGCCAATATGAATCTTAGCAACTTGGTGATTTTTTTTCCTGTTTTAAATCTATCTTTACTTCCTTTTTGAACATCAGGACATTTGCCCATCTTTCATTTTCTGGTTTCCCTTCATTCTTTGTCATTTCCTTTAAGGCCGTGATTATATCTGCAAGACCTCCCCATCCCTGGGATGTCATTTGTCTGGGTGCCTTCTTCCCATCACCTATCTTGGGTTTCAATTTCCTCCTTATGCTCTTTACTCCATCGTTTGGAGTAAAATTGCCTGTGCCCTGCTCTGCCTGCCCTCCCTTGCGTGTTAAGGTTACACCACATATCCCAAGCCCTGAGCAGAGTCTGTCGTGTAGGCCTTCCTTAGACTTTGAAAGCTCTTTGCTCTTTTTTAATTTCCCCTGGCTTCTGTTCACTCGGGCTTTGGTGTTTTGCTAACACTATTCCTACAGATCCTGCCAGTCTTCCAGATTCATCTTGGGTTATGCATTCTTGTTTGCATCTTTGTGTGCGTGCACTTTTCAAACCCGGCAAGTGCGGCCACGCAAGGGGTTCTGTGAAACTCTCTTTTCTTTCTCGCCAGCAGTATTTGCATGTACTCCTTGAAATTTCAGGGTTTTATTATCTCCTGAAGCGCCTCTCTTACACATCTTGTGTTCTTTTACCCTCACACGCCACCCTGTGAATCCAGCTAAATGTAAATTTCTCCATTCGACAGATGGGTAACCAGCGGCACAGAGAGGTTTTGACACGACCCCAAAGACACCCAGCAAGCCAGCCGACCAGGCCTTAGTCTTCCAGTTTCTTAGCCTAAATATGGTTTCCCTTGCCCACCTTGGCTGAGATGGGGGTCTGGACCCGACTTGGTAAGGTTGGAGCAAGCAGCCTTATGTCTGAGACTTATACCTTAGAGTCCTGGAGGTCAGGTCCATAAATCCACCTTTCCCCCAGGGAGAATAATTCTCTCTGCACAGAAGAAATCTTGTCTAGAATTCCATCTCCCCCAGTACCTCCCACTCCCAGCAGGCAAAGTCGGTGGGTGACGATTCCACTGAAGCCAATAGCCGAACTCACCTGGTTTCAAATGATCCCCTGCCCAGGCAGGAGGCAGCCTGCGATGCCCACAGGGACGTAGAAGCACCTGTCTCTCTGTCTGTCTGTCTCTCCGTCTCTGTCTCTGGCACACTCATATACACCACACACAGTACAGAGCACTCTAAGTCTTTCTACCTCTCTCAGTGTCTCTCTGTCCCCCCCCCCCACACACACACTGTCACAGTGTCTGGCTCTGGACAGCCCTCAGTGATCAGGTACCCCAGCCCCTTTGCTCTCCCTTGGCTCACGGCTCCTGAGTCAGTACCCGACCCACACCCACTCTCAGTCCACCCTCAACCCCAGCTCCAGGCTCACTCACCCTCCATGCTGCCCACTCCCGCCGGCTCTGGGGTTGGGCACAGCGGGCCCCTCCGCCCTGGCAGGCGGCGGGGGTCTCCGGGCGCTGGGGTGGCCTGCCCGCGCCCCTACCTCTGCGCTCCAGGGATCGAGTCCGGGGCCGGGCGGAAGCGGGCGGGACGGGGACGGGGGCGTGCGCCCGCAGGGCCCAGCCCTTCGCGGGGTCTCGCTCCCCCTCGGGGCCCAGAGTCAGTCCCGAGGCGGCCCGGCTCCCGCGCAGCGCCGCCGCCTGCCCGGCTCTGAGGCCGCCGGCCCGCTGCCCCGCGCCTCCTCCCGCGGCAGCGAGGGAGGGGGGCTCGCGCCGCGCCGTCGCCACGGCAACCGGCACGCCCGTGCCCGCCGCAGCGCCCCCTGCCCGATGCGCCTCTCTCCGCAGGGACCGACCGAGCGCCCCTCCAAAGGAGGGGACACACCCCACTGCCCACTGCAGCCCTGGCAGCGATGTCCACTAACTCTGTACCTCTCTCCCCGTGCCCCACGTCCCAGCCTCTGTCCCCGCTCCTCCTCCTCGTCCCACCCCAGCCTGACCCCCCAGCCACGCACCCCGGTGTCCAGGACCCTACGGCCCTCCTGAGAAGGAAATGGGAGGCAGCTGTGAATACCCAGGAGCTCCAAAGGAGGGAAGTGGGGGCTCCCCATCAGCTCTGAGCTCTGCGAGGGATGTGGGGACACTGTCCCGTCGATGACCACTGACATTGCAAGCAGCGGGTCCAGGCGTTCAGCGCTTTTCCCCTTGGGCAAGTTTCTAAGACTGCACCTGAGTCTCAGTTTCTGCGTTTGTAAAATGGTTTCCCCGCGAATAAATGAGATGTCAAAGCGTCTGCCCAGCACATAGTAGATGCCCAACAAATGGTCCCTTGAGCTGGATGGGAGTCCCCCACCCCCAGGCCCCGTCAAGCCCCCAACAACCACCACCATAGACTTTTGTCACATGAATGAAGATCCTAGGTTCCAGGCAGATGAAAGAGAGTGACTGGCCCATTCCTTCCTTTATTGGGGGTGGGGTTTTTTATATCCAGAGTCGAGGAAAAGGTTGGAATCCAGCTTCTCCCTAGTCTCCCTCTAGCTGCTCGTCTGCCCCCAGTGGCTGGCAGGGTCTCAGAGCTGGAAGACCTTAGCAGCCACGGAGTCTAACCCCGCCTTGGGGCAGGGGTCTGGATCCTAATGCCCAGCAGTGGGTATTTCTGCCTCACATCACCCTCTCTTTGCCCAGGATAGCCCAGAGAGGGCAGAAGGGACGGAGAGCTCCCTGTCAAGTCTGCCCTTCTGCAGGCCAAACATCTGATTTTCTTTGGGCTTTTTTTCTTCCTGTGGCTTGCCTCAAGATTATCTGTAAAATGGAACTAATAACAGTGTCTATCTCCCGGAGTCGCTGCGAAGATTAAAGGAGTTACTCTATGTAACACACTTGGAACAGTGCCTCGCCTGAGTAAGTGCTCCATAAATCTAGGTTATTCACATCATTACTATCTGGAGTCCACCTACCTATGGAAGTGCTCACAGTTCTTAGAGTCCCTCTGATTGTCAGGACCCAGAACTGTGACAGGTGACATCAAGCCCCCTTGACCAATGCAGAGTTCAGGACCCTGCTGTAAAATCCTTAGAGCCCAGCACTGCCACTTATTGTAGGTGTGACTTTGGGAAAGTTTTATAACCGCTCTGTGCCTCACTTTCCCCTGATCTACAAAATGGGGATAATAGTACCCACCGGAAAGTCACACCCAATAGTGCCTGGCACATAGCAGGTGCTCAATAAATATGAGCTGTATGTATTTGGGCACTAGGCATCGAATAACTCAAGCTCACTGTTTCACTTCCCCCACCCCTTCTTCCCCTTTTTCCTGCCTTTTACTTTTCCTTAGCAGCCACATCATTCTAGGGCATTAACTCAGGCTTGTGGCCAAGTTCCCCCACTCCCCATCCTTTTTATTTGAGTGGTTCTGGATTATGAAGCCTCTTTTTCTTCCTTCTGCCTCCTGTTCTACAGACTCCTTTCTTCCACCTTTGTGCAGGGCCCAAATATAGGAACACGCCCAAGCACCACACAGAACACACTCCGTGGCTCCAGCCTCTGCAGGGCAGGGAGGGCAGTGCCATGGAGAGAAGGACCTGCGTGTGAATTCTTCCTCCACCATTTATCATTGTGTGTGACCCAGGTGATAAGCCCTCTGACTTCATTTTCCCCATCTGTACAATGGGATTCACAATCCTCCTCTCAAGGCTGCTGTGAAGTTTGAAAGTCAAGTGCCCATAATTCAGTGCCCTTCATTATCCACAAAGCTATGGGTAGAAGTCAGATAGACTGGATAAGATCTTTCCATGCAGATAAAAAAAAAAAAAAGTGCCTCCTTTCACTCCCCTCCTTACCCCAAAGGGGCTCCCAGGAAACCGGAGTCACCTCCATGTTCTATTTTAGATCATGCCTTCCTCCTGGGCTCACCTGACCGCAGGACTGGGGTACTTGCCAATACTGATCCGCAGATCGAGAGCCCTTCAGACAAGCAAGGCACCCTTGCTCCTATTTTGCAGGTGAAGCCACTGCGTTCCTCAGTGCCTGACCCAATACTGCACAGCTGGGCAGGGGCGAAAAGAGGAGGAACACTCTTCTAGACTTCTTGGGCATTGGCCCTGCTGCTCCCACCACTCCCTCAGACTGCCCTCAAGGTTCTTGGCCCTCTGGGAGCATCTGAGAAACTATGGGTATAGTCATCCAGGACACAGAAGCCGTCCCTGTCCGTCTTGAGGAGGCCCACCCCCTCCTTGACCTTCAGGGCTTTCAACTCTGCTCATTCTGGCCAAGCTCTTGGCCTGGCCCCTCCTCCTCAGGGGAGCTGCTCCCCATCCCGACCGGCCTCCATCAGCTGTGGCCTAGGGAGTCTTTCCACAGAAAGACTGGAAACTGATTTCCATCCAAAAATTTCAGCTGGGAACCAGGAGGTGGCTTACGGGCAGTGGGATGGCGAAGGTCCGTGACAGGAGAAGAGCCTTCTGTGCTGAAGCAGTGATGTGGGCCCCTGCTTGCAGAAGGGTCTAAAGGGAGCTGGGGAGGAGGTAGAGGGGGATCTTCTTAGAACCAAGCTTTCTGGAGGGCAGTGAGGGGGGTCAAAGGGGCAACAGGATGACTGAAGGACTGCCTTTCTCCTTGGAGGTTTAACCTCCTGGTCACAGGGCTTCGGTGGGTATGGCTGGAATGCCCACGAACGCCTTCTTTTCTCAGCCCGGGCAGAGGTGTGTTCTGAGATGCCTGAGAGAGTTGGTAGGATCCTGAGGGAGGGTTGGCATGAAGCCAGGGAGCGCCCTGTGGGGAAGCTCTCGGGTGGTGGGAAAGCCAAGCATCTCCCATGGGAGACCCAGTCTCTTCCAGGCTGGAAATGGAAATGCACTTGGGCCTGTGGGGCAAGGAAGACCACTGGCATAGCTATCGTTTTGAGAAGCTCAAATCCACAGGGAAGGGGAAGGGGACTCAGCCTGGGGGCCAATAGGGGTTCCCTGGGGAGCGGACCCCGGCACACTGCTGGCATTTTCAGCATCTATTCTGTGGTAGTGGAGGGAGTTGGGGGAAGGGGGACTGTCCCTGGGAAGGGTGAGGCCAGGGGAGCTGTAGAGAGGCTGGGGTCTGGACTGAGTGGGGGCCCTTTCAGGGAGCCAGGAGGTGCCCCTCCGTCTCCCGAGCCAGCCTCGGAGGAGCACTTCCCTCAGAATGCTTTCAAATGCTTATTAGTGAGCTCTCCCCGGAGAAGGAGGCCAGAGTGGTCATCTGCATTTCCAAGGACTGACTCAGTTCCCCGGGCTCAGCTAGGGCAACACAGCCCTGCAGGAGAGGCCAGCCCGGAGGGCGAAGCAGAAGAGCTCCCCAGCGCCAGGACCCTCCCAGGGCCCCAGGAAGGAGCCAGGAAACCTGCCCACTTGTCTGGGCTCTGCCACCTGCTCCGACACGTTCTTGGGCAAGTCACTCCACGTGCCCTTTGGGACACTCCCTCTGGAACTCAGTGTTTCCACCTATAACATAGGGGAGGTTCGGACCAGAACTTTCTTACTCTGACAGTTTACCTTGTCCTCTGGAGAACCCAGGGTAAGAAGTGTCTCTTCTTGAGGAGGGGCTGGGCAGCACCCCAGGGAACCCCAGCTCTCTGGCCGGGGTCCTGCACCCTGGGCGGCAGTGCTGTAGGCTTCTGGATCAAAGTGGGGTTCGGGTCAGGAAGAACACGTGTGTGGGAAAGGTGTTGAAACCTCTTGGGAAAGGTGGGCAGCTTTCTGGGGGCAGCCCAGGGGCCTCCTCCAAGTTAGGTGGGGGCTTGGTAAATCATTTCCCGGGGCCCCGGACACCAATTTTAAGAAACATGGATTCTGCTCACAAGGTCTGGGTTTGGACACCAGTCGCGCTGTCTGACCTTGGCCAGGTTCCCGGTCTCCTCCAGTCCTCAGTGTCCTCGTCCAGAAAATGTAAATACAAGTATTAGCTGGCTCAGACGTTGCTCCGGGGATTAAGTGGGAGAAGAAATGGGAAGTACTCAGCATAGTCACCCACATGGTAAGCTGCTAGTGTCTATTTTTATTTCACTCTCACCTCCTTTGTTTCTTTTTCTGCCCCGCTCTGTTCCTTTTGGCAGCGCTGGTTCTCTCCTTTCCCCTCAAGCTTTGGCTCCTTTAACAGAAACACGGAGCTGGTAATCTGCTTGGTCCCGGGAATATTCACGCCCTCCCAGGGGAATCTGTCATTAGGAAATCTTACCCAAACCTAGAGATGAGGCCAAGATGGCTAAGTGCATGCTCGAAGCGCTGGTTAACAGGCTGGCCCCTGAGAATGTACTGCTGTGGTTTTGTTAGTTACCATCAATCAAGGGCATAGACTCTGAGAAGTACAAGTGAACTTGTGGATTTGTGTCCAGCAGGAAAAACGTCAGCCCCAATGTGACTATTTATTGCACTGGGGGACGCTGACCCGTGTCGTATGTAGCAGCAAACTGACTCCAGTGGTCTTTTTAAATGTATTTTATTTTTTTTAAGGTTTTATTTATTTTTTGATGAGAGAGAGAGAGAGAGAGACAGCGAGAGAGGGAGCACAAGCAGGGGGAGCAGAGGGAGCACAACCCAGGCGCCCCAAGACACGTGTTTTTAGCTTCTGAAAATTACACCTTGGCACCACCTACCACCGGGACTTGGAGAAGGTGAGATGGGGTCTCAGTCGTCGAGAGCTCGGCTCTCAAACTTCATCGTGTCCACAGATCACGCGAGGGTCTTGTTAAAACGCGATTCTGACTCAGAAGTTCTGGGGCAAGGGGCGTCTGGGTGGCTCAGTCGTTGGGCATCTGCCTTCGGCTCGGGTCATGATCCCAGGATCCTGGGATCGAGCCCCACGTTGGGCTCCCTGCTCAGCGGGAAGCCTGCTTCTCCCTCTCCCACTCCCCCTGCATGTGTTCCCTCTCTTGCTGTCTCTCTCTCTGTCAAATAAATACATAAAATCTTAAAAAAAAAAGAAGAAGTTCTGGGGTGGGACCGAGCCTCTGCAGTTCCAACACATCCCCAGGTGCTGTTGATGCTGCCTGCCCGAGGACCACACTTGGAGTGGCAAGGGCCCGAGCAAGCTCTCAGCTTTGTCTCGAGGGAACCCACTTCACCATCCTGAGAGGGGTTGGCATAAGATCACAGGGAGAGCCTAACCAAGAGCAGTGGTCTCATGCTGGTGGGACCTCGGGCATAGTGGCAGGCTTGTGGGGGTACCGGCCCCTGCTCTCTCAGCTTGTGCCTACTAGCTACCGGCCACTCCACTTAGGAAAAGCCCCAGCCATGGTACCATGACTTGTGAGGGATGGGTGTCCTACTGCTTGTCAGTCCTTGGGAAGCAGACTTCCTTGGTGAGATGCAAAGGCCCTGAGGCACGTATGACCTGGAGTATTAGAGGAACCGCAGAAGCCAGTGTGCCTGGAGTGTGGTGAGGGAGCCGGAAGCATGAAACGAGCAATGATGGAGGGAAGAAAACACCAGGCTCGAAACCATTATAAGGACTTGGCTGTTATGTTGAAGTGCCATGGAGAATCCCTGAAGAACTTGGGCAGATGAGTGACTCAGGATTTGAAAGGACCTTCTGGGGGCGCCTGGGTGGCACTGTCGGTTAAGCATCCGACTCTTGGTTTCGGTCCAGGTTGTGATCTCAGGGCCGTGAGATCGAGCCCCACGTGGGGCTCCGTGCTCAGCGCAAAGTCTGCTTGAGATTCTCTCTGCCTTTCCTTCTGCCCCTCCCGCTCATGCTCTAAGATAAATACATAAATCTTTAAAAAAATAAAATTAAATAAAAAATTAAAATTAAAAAAAAATAAAAGGCCCCCCCTGGGTGCAGTACAGGAGAGGTGTGGGTCCTGCTTCAAGGCTGGCGTACCAGGGCTCAAGGTGGGCCTGGGAACCTCCATTCTCTCTGTGGTCGAGACCCAGCACCACGCCTTGCACAACTCCAGGGGCCCCTTCACATTGTTCTCTAGGTGCCTGGTGCCGACTAGCTAGAGTCCGTGGCGGGCGACATCCGCAGGGCAGCCCTGGGTCAGCCCTGCCACATCCACCCTTGAAGACACCCTACTTGAAGCACGTCCAGTCTACAGGAGAGAGGGTGCCCCGGCCCCTAGGCTGTAAGAATTCGGATGTACACACATAGCACATCACGAGCCCCGGCTGGCCCTGAGCCAAGGCCTGCACCAGAGCTTCCGAGATCCCCCAACTGTGAAGGCGGGGTGAGTGGGGGGTCTGTCGGTCTTCTCATGCCCTGTGGGAGTCGGTCTCCCACCAGCGCCCAGATGTGCCCCGGGGGGCTGTGTGACATGCAGCGCGGCCCTGCTCCGACCCACTAGAAGTTCTCGGCAGTGAGGGCTGGGCTCACACGAGGCAGCTGGGCTCGGATGGGAGAGGAAGGTCCCGGGTGTGCGAGATGGATGTGACGCTGTCCCCCGAGGGCTACTTACCCTCACCGTCTGTTGTGAACCCCTCTGACATTAAGGAAGCCAGGCAGGGGTGGCACCCATTTCACAGATGAACAGAATTAAGGCGCAGAGGCCTCTTCACAGGACCGTAATGGGAGAAGAAGCGTGTGAGCTGGAGAAAGCCATTGTTTCTCCTGTCCGAGCTGGCCTCCCAGTTCAAACCCCAGCTCCGCTCCTTCCCAGGCCCATGCTAACCCCCTAACTAAGCCTGTTTCCTCATCGGCACAGCGAGCACCAAGAGGGGGACTCCTAAACGTGAATGAGAAACATCCGCTTGCCTGCCCAGTGCTCATACACAGCAGGAGCTCAATGAATGCTCTTGTCCAGACCTAAAGCAGCTGGGCTTGTGGCCCTTTTCTGAGGGAGGGGTCGGGCCCACTGGCCCTGAGACCCAGGTCCCTAGCGTGGTCTGGCTGCTCCCAGGCCCTGCCCGTCCTGGCCTCGGCATCTCTCCCGGGGCTACGCTCAGGCATTCTGGGGCAGAGCCTTCCAGGAACCGCTCTCCACGCCAGGGTGGGCTTTCTGAGAAGCAACAGGCATGTTTCATGTAAAAGGGCAGCTCCAAAGCAGGGCTCTAGGGTCCCCCGTGGTATTTTGGAGAGACTGAGAATCAGTACCCTCTATGCGTGGTGACGGATGTTACCAGACTTCTGGTGGTGCTCTTTTCACAACGTCTACATACGTTGAATCAGTACCTTGTGCACTTGAAGACTTGAAGCTAATAAAATGTCATACGTCAATTATATCTCAATACTACTTAAAAAACCCGAGTCCCACACAGCTTACTGTCTACATTCATAAGACTTGGTTATACCCCCGCCCTTCTTCAACATAATGGTATTGTTCCAGGAAACTCCTGCCTAAGAAGGGGAAGTTGTAAATAACTTTATTGTTCAGTCCGGGGGCTTCCTGAATCATATAAAGGAACAAACTGCCTGTCTAGTAAATAGCATCAAAACAGAGTTTACATCTTAAGACTCTGTGATTTCCTTGCCTCAAAATGCCCCTTGCTGTGTCTGCTATCCTAAAACAGACCATAATCCTCACCCAGCCTTAGTTAAGGTGTCCATCCCCCACTGCATTGAAAGCCCACCTGAAACCACACTCCGAAATCTAACTACTGTGACTTCTGTCTTCTCCTGGGGACACACTAGTCGGACTCTCTCAAGGCACAGCTTTCTTTGCCATGAGGAATCTGGAGCTTTGTCTGATCCAGGGGCCAATCCAGTGCTATTTTCGGCGAGCCAGGGTTTGACCAGAAGAAATGGAGTCCTCTGTCTGAGCTTTGAGGTGAGGGTGGGCAGCCTGTGTCCAGGCTCATCCACAAGGGACAGACACAGCAGGGCCCCAGAATCGAGAAATAGGGATCAAGTGTTCCAGAGAGGCCTTCGAGGATGTTCTGGTGCAGCCCCCTTATCAACAGGAAACAGCCCGGAGAGGGAACGGGATCTGTCCAACTGAGCACCGGCTAGGGTTGTTACAGGATTAAATGAGTTAAGATCTGCCACATGCTTAGACACTGCCTGGCCCAACTCAAGACAAACTCAGCTGGTCTTTCAGATTTAGAAAACAAAACCCGACTTGAACTCTGAACTCTAACTTGAGCTGGCAGCGGAACCCCCGGAAGGCTTGCTGGAACAGAGTGCCGGCCCCACCCCGTGTCTGATTCTGGAGATCTGGGCTGGGGCCAAGAATTTGCATGTCTAACAAGCTCCCTAGGTGTGCTGGTCCAGAGACCTCTCTCTGAGAACCACAGAACCTGACGAATGAATTGCTAAGGGTGTAATTTCTTGCATCGGTAAGGGAGAAACTGGGGGACGGCAGGTGCCTCCATCCTTTCCCAGGTCTGTGGTCCGCCCCCTGCCCCGCCATCGCCCGGGCTGTGGTCTGGCTGCCCTGCAGTTGCACAATTCTAGGCCATGCATCACCTCTGCCTGGCTGCCTCGGCACCCACCTGTCAACATTCTGAGTATCATCCCAGGGTGGTGCCTTTTGAACCTCAAGCTTTCAACAAGAGGGGCAGCCCCTCAGGTTTGACACCCAGGCTACGGGAGGTCTGTGTGGAAACAATGAACCCAGCACCAAGCAGGCGGATGAAACCAATGCATTCTTTATTGCAGACTGAAGCTAAGGGCTCATTTACACTGTGGGCTTGGATGTGGGGGCTTCTCTCACAGCTCAGGCTTTCCCACACAGGCAAAGGCAAACTCTCCGAGCAGAGGAGAAAACAACTTCCAGAAGCAACAACCCCTTCAAAGGGCCTGACATGAGGACGTGGGGGAGCAGGAGCTGGGTGTGCAGAGGGGTATGCAGAGGGTAACCAGAAAGGCAGTATCCAGAGGGCCAGGCAAACTCTCATCTGGTGACTTCAGGTCATTCCCTTCGCTGCAAGAGTCACGCAGACTCTGAAAAGATCTAAGAGCCCCGGGGTGTCCCAGGGCTGGCTTAGGGAGGGGGGTGAGCACAGGCTCAGAAACCTGGAGAAGCAGGGGGAGGGCTGAGAACCTCCACCCGCCACTCCAAGGACAACCCTAGGGTCACCACTAGACCCTGGCTTCTCAAACGGTAAAGTGCTTATAGGAATCGCCTAGGGATCTTGTTGAAATGCGGGTTCTGATTCTGGAGGCCTCGGGTGGGGCCTGGGATTCTGCATTTCTAATAAGTTCCCAGGGATGCCAGTGCTGCTGGTCCACAGACCACACTCTGAATTGCAAGGCTTTGGCCACACAGTGCCTTTGTGCCTATCAGAAAAGTACACTTCTTCTTTGACTCTGGGACACAGAGTGGGTAGGGCCAGGCCAGCCTGGACCGGGCCACAGTTCCCACTTGTCCACAGCTGAGCCCTGCCGCCCTGAAGATCCACCTGGACCTCCTTGCCCTGCAAACCCCTTTCCCAGAGCTTGAACCAGGCCTTATGACATGAGCGACTAAACACAGCATCTCTTGAGACACTGAGCACTCAGTGATGGGTCAACAATGGTCCCACCCGTCAGTCCTTGCCAGGAGATAGGGGGCCTGGGCAGGAGCAGGCCCCAGGGCTGGGGAGGGGAGAAGGAACACAGCATTCTGAGAATGAGGGTCTGGGCTGAGAGAAGCTTAGCCCTGGGAGTGGAAGAGAGGCTACCGGTGCGTGGGTGTAGGATTGGATGGCCTGGCCTGGCCTGCCCCACGTCCTGGGGTCTCAGGTATCGTCCACAGGCCAAGACAAAGGGCCAGGCCAGGTGCGCTCTGGGCTCTGAGTCGGCTTGCTCCACAGATGAGAAGGTGGGAGGTGGGTACCTAGGGCGTCAGGAGGTCAGGAGTCAGGAGTTCTCCGCACCACAGATACCATCAGAAAGCAAGAGCCCCAGGCCCTTTCCTGGTAGGAAACCAGTTGTCCCTGTTTGCCAGGTACTGTCCCAGTGAGAGCACTGCAGTCCCACGTCCCGGGCAAGCCCTCAGCCCCAGCCCTATGGCTTGGCCACATCCTAGACTCCAGGTGGAGGGCCCAGAAATGACTAGGCCATCAGGGCTTTTGGGTGGAGGCGTGGGAGCTGGGCAGCCACAAATCCAATGGTCCAAAGTGCCTTCTGCCCCCAGGTGGACCAGTGACGAGGCAGCCACAGACTGTGGAGGTAGGCAATTACCTTGTACCAGAGCCACGGACGCAGCTGGCTTTGCTTCTCTTGGGCCACCTCTCCTGTGGCGCAAGGGCTGATGCCAGACACACCTCTCCTTCGTGCTTCCGGCTCCTTCACCACACTCCAGGCACACCTGGTCTGTCCCGAGGCGCACTGGGCACTTCCTACCCCGCTGATGTCTTCATCATGAGGAAGGACTGAGCCGACCTGATTTGCTCCTCTGGTTTCCTGGCCTGATGGGCCTTGGGCTCCTAATAAACGTTCTCAGCCCTGGCTAGAGCACAGGGCCATACTCTCTCCACAGCTTTCCCATGACTCCTGGTTCAGGCTCCCGCCAATCCAGAGACCCACAGGGCTGAGGATGGGGCCGCTTAGAGGGCCTCATGCAGGTCAGCCCTCAAGAAGCAATAAACAGCTGGAGGCTGTCTCCTATTCCTCTCAGGGAAGCGGCTGGCTCGTAACACCAGACCCAAGGCCTCAAACCCACAGTGGCCCAGAAAGCGCTCGGTGATGGCCATCCGTGGGCTCGGAAGGTGCCTGATGATGTGAGGGTAACTTGAAGGCATGTGTTGCCCAAAGAGCCTCCAAGGAGCTCAGAGGAGGCAGACGTCCCCCTTCCCAAATAACAAGGCTCGGAGAGGGTGGGGATGCGCCCCAATGTGCACAGAAGCTGTGAGTGCCCAGCATCCAGGCCCCAGCCCCACCTCACCTCCGCCTCCTGGGCCTTCCAGGGCCCACTACTGCTCTAAGCTATCTATCCTGGACCAGCTGCGCCCCCTCCCACCGCATACTCTTTGGCCCACCCACCCCCCAGCCCCCCAGGCTTGGCCTCCCAGGGGCCTGTGGGACTCCCTCCCCTCAGGGTACCAGCCCAGGTGGCCTCTGTCCCCTGCTGGGTGGGCGTGAGGAGCGAGGCCTAAGGCGGGGGGGCCCGGGCGCCCTCAGGAGACATGAGCATGTCAAACTTGATGAGTGGCGGAGCAATGACGCGCACCTCAGCACTCAGGGGGTTGCAGCGGAGGTTGATGCTGCGCAAGGCAGGCATGGCAGCCAGCTTCTCCACAGGTACATCTGTTGAGGAGAGAAGACAGGTTGGGGGCCGGGGGTAAGCAGGCAGAGAGGGACAGGGGACAGGAAGACGCCATCACCCACTGCGTGTGGGGTTTAGCGGCTGGCGCCCAGCCCCGGGTTGGGGGGGCCCTCGGAGCCCACTGCACCATTACAACCACATTCAGGGAAGCATCCCCCCCAAATACAGTGAAACGTTAGCACTGCCATGTATCCCAGCAAGGCCACTCCTGGGTAGAACTGGAACAAGGGAAAACAGGTGCTCAAACAAGGACTTGGGCACAGATGTCCCCACAGGCGGGCCCTGATCCGCCGAGTGTCCCACCACAGGTAAGCAGACAAACGCAACGTGGTTATATCCAAACCGCAACACAGTATTCAGCCAGGAAAAGCATTGCTACGTGCCCTGAATCTCAAAAATGTGATGCTGAATGAAAGAAGCCAGACACCAAAGTTAACACAGCGTACAATTCCATTTATAGGAAAGGTCCAGAACGTGCACCCCCACGGAGACAGACAGTAGATGAGCGGTTGCCAGGGGCTGGGGGACGGGTGCGGGGTCTCCTCTGGGGTAAGGAAAGCACTTTGCAACTAGGTAAAGTGATGGTTGCAGAACATGGTGGATGTACTAAATACCATTGAACTGTACACTTTAAAATGGTTAATTTTATGTCATATGAGTTTTACCTCAATTAAGAAAAAAAAAAGGAGCAGAACAAGGCAGCCGCTATATTAACTCTTGCTAACCCTCCACAGCGCCTCACACCTAACCTTTAAGATCACTCAGGCTTCGGGTCAAGTCCCTGGAGGCCCCGTTAACAGCTGTGAGCCTAAAACAAATCACTAACCATCATATTACAGGATACACCTCACGGGACCGCTTGAGGATGAACGGGGGAGTGCATGCACTCTGCACAGTACTCAGGGAACATCAGATACGACTATCAGAAGGAACAGAGGGAAATACCACCACCTGTCCAACAGGGCTGTTGAAAGGCTTAGAGAGTTAACACAAGGCACTCAGAACAGGGGCTGGACACAGAGCACGCAGCCAACAATCAGGAGCCAAGGCCCCAACACACAGGCCCAGGGCTGAGCTGTCCTGGATGCAAACATCCCCTCCACCTTGCTCCAACTCTGCGAGCAGCCCACACACCGTGGGACCTCCCACCCCAGCCCAGGACAGGGCCAGGGCCTTACCCCCCTGAGTCCTGCACAACCTCAGGCCATCAGTAATGGTAAGAACCAACTCCTACC
Organism: Eumetopias jubatus; assembly: GCF_037043125.1. Classification (NCBI taxonomy): domain Eukaryota; kingdom Metazoa; phylum Chordata; class Mammalia; order Carnivora; family Otariidae; genus Eumetopias; species Eumetopias jubatus. The sequence goes on along the minus strand of NW_028274823.1, from coordinate 57,607,376 downwards.
TCTTTTGGGCGCCTTGCATTGGGCAGATGAAGGGTTTTCTGTTTTTTGTGGTTGTTTGGTTTTTCATTTTAGACCACTCTGGCATATTATACGCATATTCTTAACATAAGTAAATGGTACTGTGTTACAGATCTCTTTCTGTTTCCGTGTTTTTTTTTTTAATTAAGAACCAATTTTTTTTAAGACATACAGCAAAATGCCTCAAGTGCAGGTAGATGAACACATAGGTAAACTCTCCATCCAGATGAAGCCAGAGCGCATTTCAAGCATCCCCATAGGGCTGTCTTGTGCCTCTTCCCAGTTTATCACCCCCTGGTTTTTCTCACCACTGATTCACTTACGGGATCCTGAACTTAATCCAAGTGGAATCTACTAGTATGTCTCTCTTTAGACCTCCAGCGTAACAATTTTTTACTTGGGGGACATTTTAAATATGATTTTCTCAAGTTACTTTTTACTTTTTTACTTTTGGAAATAATTGCTTATAAAAAGTTGCAAAGGTAGAAACAGTACAGAAAACACCACATAACCTTTCACCAAGATTAACTGGTTGTTAACCTTTTGCCGTTTGCTTTATCATTTGTGCCTGGGCCTTCTCTGCGTGCACACGCACAAACACAATTTTTTTTCTGAATTATCTGAGGGTAATATACACATACCATGGCCCTTCATCCCTACTTCATTGTGTATTTCCTACGAATAAAGACATCCTCTGGGACGCCTGGGTGTCTCAGTCAGCTAAATGTCTGTCTTCGGCTCAGGTCATGATCCCAGGGTCCTGGGATGGAGCCCTGTATTGGGGATCCCTGCTCAGTGGGGAGCCTGCTTCTCCCTCTCCTTCCTGCCCCTTCCCCCTGCTCATGTTCTTTCTCTCTCAAATAAAATCTTGTTTAAAAAAGTAAAAGACCTTTTCTGCCATAACCACGGCTATTGATTTGCTAAGTTTACGTTGATAGAACCCTTCCCTAACATATGGCCCATATTTCAGTTTTCTCAGGTGACCTAATCACGTCCCTTAGATCATCCCCCGCCCTCTCCAGTACAGGATCCAGTGTAGGGGCAGGTGTTGCCTGTCTCTTTGCATTCCTTTCATGTGTCTTTTGTGATATTGACATTTTGGAAGAATATCAGGACCATCATCTCTGTCTTTTTAATAAAGAGTCCTATGTTTTGGGGCACGTGGCTGGCTCAATTGGTACAGCAGGTGACCCATGATCTCAGGGTTGTGAGTTTAAGCCCCAAGCTAGGTGTTGGAGCCTACTTAAAAAAAAAAAAAATCGGAAAAAAAAGAAAAAGAATCCCATGATTTGTGGTTGTCTGGTGCTTCCTCATAGTGAGACTGGGATTATGGGTCCTCAGCTGAAAGAGGTGGTAGGGTCCTGGGCTATCACACAGGAGGCACACTGTATCTGTCCATCTGTCCCTCATACGTGATGTTAACTGTCATCACCCAGGCTGGGCGTTACTTGATTTCTCCACCGTGTAATTACTGTTTTGTTTTTTTTCCTCCCTTGCAACTTATAAGTCTGCAGGGACACACTTTAAGAGCGTGCAAATATCCTGCTCCTCGTCAAAATTAATCCATCACCCCTAGATGTAACACCTGCTGATTCTTGCCTGATCTGATCTTTACGAAGGCTGCAAACTGACTTTCCAACTCCAGCAGCCCCTCGGCATTTTGCTGTAGGCAAGAGCCTTACCTTCTCTCCCATGGATCTATTTATCATCAGTGTGGACTCCTATATTTCTAGCGGTTTACAGTTCCTTGCTGAATTTCATCATTTTGGTGCCCAAACTGCCCCAGATTTGGCCAGTGGGAGGCCCTCTGATCTGGCTCCAGAGTCCTGTAACCAGGACTTTTGAAGGGTAGACAGGATTTCAATGACAGGAAGGGGAATTTGTGGCTGGAGGGAAGTAGGGGCAAAAGAGTGGGGCTAGGATGCCAGACAGAGCTGGGGGCAGCGGGGGGACTGGAAGGTTCTATTGGTGGCATCTAGATGCAGTTCCTAAGTTTGCAGTAAGGCTCATCTCGAGGCTTTTCTGCCCCAGCCCTGGCATCAGCCATCAGGAAGTCCTCTTCCTCTGAGTGGGAAGGGCACCTTGTGCCCAATACTCATGGTGCTGGTGACCAAACCATGTTTTACAAGCCACCCACGAGGCGCTGCGCACATCTGCTTTGGATAGCTGCCTGGAACACCATCCTGAGTCCTTACCACCCTCTAGCTCTCCTCTCTGCCAGTGATGGCCAGCCAGGTGGCCTCTGTCCTTCAGGGTCGGTGGGATAACGTCTTTGGATGGATGCCTGGCAGCAGGACTGATTGCTCCGTCAAAGGATATGTGTGTATTCTTCATCTCATCGCTCTCCAGAAACCGTGCTGAGTCTCCAAGGGGCTCTAGCCACCCTGCCATCCTAAGGCTTTCAAATGGGGCTGCCAGGGCCTGCCGGCCCCAACCTCCAGGCTGAGGGACCCTTGACCTCCAGCGAGGTTCTGTGTGTTCTTCCCTTCCCCTCCCCTGGAGCTGCAGTGAGGGGTGGGCAGCACCTGGGGCTCCATGGTCCAGGAAGAGGGTGAGCGGGGCCCACCCTGGGCTCTGCTGTCCACCCTTCGGAAAGTGCCCCACAATGGAATCCTCTGAAGACATCTATTCTCCTCCCTTCTGGACTTGGTAACTGGGACACAGCTACTCCCTAGCTCTAACAGGAGGAGGGAAGGGGAGGCCACAGGCTCAGGAAAGTTCCTCACAGGTGCCTGTCCCTCAAGTGTATAAAGCGCTTCCATATTTGATCCTTCCCAGAGCCATGGGGTAGAGCACCACAGGTGCTCCTCAACCCACTTTACAGATGAGGACACTGATGGTCAGGGGCTGCCTGCTCATTCACAGTGCCCCCCAGAGTCCAAGCCCGGCCTTGGTGGCCATGGGAAGGGAGAAAGCAACCCAAAGGACTTACACTTACATCAACAGGCGACTCAGTACCCGTGGAGGCCTCTTCCTCCCCCAGGCCGTCAAGCCCAAGATGCTCCCAGCAAAGTGGGAGTTTGTAGCCATTCGGGATCTCTGCCGGTGGTTGTTTTTGTTTAACTCATGAGTGTTGAGTGCTTGGTGACTTCAGCTCTTTAGGTTAAGTTTCTCGATCCTCACAACAGCTCTTTCGCAGAGTACCGTCTTGTCCCCATTTTACAGATGAGAAAAATTGTGGAGAGGTTAGGTAACTTGGCCGCGGTCACACAGGTGGAAAGTGCTGGAGCCAGGATATGAAGCCGGGCCTGCTGGCTTGAGTCTGGGCTCTTCATGCCACCTCCCACTGGGCCCTCCAGCCTGGCCTCTCATTTCCCCCCACCCCCCACCAGCTAGGAAAACCCTCCACAGGTTCCAGTAGTTTAACAGGAGACCGAAAAAAGTCTTCCTGCAGGGCTTCCTGGGACCCAGCAGGAGTTGTGGCTTTCTGACCCGGGCGCTCACAGGTCTCTGGACCACCCAGCTCCCTCCCAAAGTCCAGGGACTTCCCCTCCAAGGGGAAGCCGGGGGGGGGGGGGGGGGGGGGGCACAGAAACTCAGAGCTCTCTAAAGCCCCCTCAGCAGGGCAGGCGAGGCACATTTGCTGACCTGCCCTGAGAGAAGGGGTTTCCTGGAGATTTCTCCGATGCATTCTAGAATCTTCCACGCCTCCTTGTTCTGCTCTGCATCACAATACAGAATAAACCTGTCCCTTCTTCCATGATAAAATTTCTGAAACTTGTAGTCCAAAACGTTCTTTGGGTGAACGCCCCCCTCCCAGATCCTTTACTTTCTGCGATATGTTGGAGGGTGTGGGTAGGTGGTGGTGAGGATGCTGGACAGAGCTTTGGAATCAGAAAGATAAGACTAGCTTTTCCAGTGCCTGACCATTGCCCCAGGCAGGATCTCTGAATCTCAGCTTTCTCGCCTGGGAAATGCAGGGAGAGGTGAAAGCCAGGGGATGACCTCACGCCGTGCTCGGGCCCCTGGCTTCCTCTCACGGGGCTGGAACCTGCACTAAGCACCGCAGCCGAGCACCACCCCCATCCCCGAGGACAAGCACAAGCACCACGGCTATGGAGCACGCTGGCCTCAGTCCCGGAGCTTGGCCAGCTGGGCCAGCAGTAGGTCGTCCCCAGGAGATGACCTGGATGGAAGATCCTGTGCAGGGCAGAGATGCGGAGCCCCAGACTGCCCCTGCGAGGGCCACAGCTCCCCAAGCCCCCTACTGATGTGAAGAACAAAGGCAGAAGGGAATGTACATAAAATTAAAGGTCCATATAAGCTGCAGCCCATGGACAAATACTTGAGGAGGGCAGAGTATGAAGATCCTCCAGGAAGCTCCCACTGTCTTAATGTTAAAGCCTTGCTAGAGGGATAAACCACCTTGGTTTGACAAAAGCAAGGCCTCAGGTGTCGTCCCCCCCCCCCCCCCCCCCCCCCCCCCCGAGCCTTCTTTAGCATATGAAAAGCCTTCTGAAACTCCCTTATCTTTACTCCCCCCAACCACACTCCAAAGTATATCATCAGTCGCTCGCTCCTCACTCATCTTCCCATGGGTCATGTCACTGGGCTTTAATAAAACCACCTTTTTTGCACTGAAGACATCTCAAGAATTCTTCCCTGGTGGTTGGCTCTGGACCTCCCCAATCTCACCAACATTCCAAAACAGCATCACTCACCACCACTCCGAAAAGGTCAGGAGCCCTGGATATGGCCTCCGCTGAGAGGACAAACCTGAACGTGGGTTGCTGGCCAGGGGCTGTACAGATGACGGCAGAGGGACTATGAGAGCTGGGAGGAAGTTGGAAACTGAGGCACAGTGGGAGGAAGCAACTTTTCCCCAGATTGCCAGCCCCTGGGTGGCCAAGCTGAGGCTGACACGGAGGCCTGCTGAGAACATAGAGAAGGCACGCGCAGGAGTCTCAGGGCTGGAGCAGGAGGCCAAATACGCTCCCAGGAACTTGCCCTCCCTTAGCACTTTGGGGGACCAGGCTCAGAGCTCCCTGAGCGCCCAGCTCTCTTTGTTAGCACGTACCCTCCCCCCGCCCTGCATTCCCCCTCTCCTGTGGCACAGGAAACTCAGGAGCTCCTGAAGGCAGGGGCTATTCTTTGGCTTGAATCCCCAGGGCTAGGAGGGTGTGGCTGGTCTTTATCTGTCCGGAGGCAGGCGCCTACGTGTGAAGGAGGCACTGGGAGGGACCCAGAGTCCAAGGCGGACCTGGAGGCTCAGGTAAAGAAGGAAGCAAAGACAAGACTTTACCAGAACGTGGGGTTTGGAGCAGACTTACTCCTGAGAGGGGAGTAAAAGCAAGATGAACGACCCCAGTCCCCACCCACCCAGCGCTTTGTCCCACAACACTGAGGGGCAAGGCCAAGGCCAGAGCTGGTCTCCATCCACCTGTCTCTCAGCCGCTGGAAGGAAATCACCAATGGCAGGTTTCACGGAGCAACTCACTAAGGGCTGGACCCCGGGCTGAGGGTGACATAACCTCAACTGTCAATACGGCTTCAATTCAGGGTGGGGGTTGAGGTTTGAAGCTGCTAAGTCACCCCATCTCCTCACCTGCCACTGGGGACCATTGGTCCTGCCTCAGTTTCTCCAGAGGGGGTCGGACTAGGACGTTTCTCTCTCTGGACTCCTGACTGCCCCGCATCCCTGAGCCAGGGAGGGGGCCAGTGGCCTACAGAGTGGCTGGTGCTCATGAGACAGGGAGGGGGGTCTTCCTGTGACGCCCCTGCCCTTGGTCTGCTGGATGTGACATGAAGACCAGGTGTGGCCCCGCCTTGGAGCAAGTCCCCACGACTCCAGGCCTAGAGAGTTCCCAGCTGTCGTTTCCAAATCCACCACCAGGCCGGCCTTTCCAGGGTCGCAGAGCTCTTGGAACCATTCTGTCACAGACAGGGGCGGGCGCAGAGCCGGGAGCAGGTGGAGCTCCGGGCCCTGACATACGTAACTGCTCAAGTCGTGGAAGTAGCTCCGAGGACGGAGCAAGGGGGCCACCAGACTGTCAAAGCCGGCAGAATCAACCAAGTGGAGCAGCCAAGCTAGCAAGCCAAGAGGCCAACTAGAAGTTTCTGGATAAGGCTTAAAGAAGAAAATTTATATTCATAGCATCCTGACGAGAGAGAGAGAGAGAGAGAGAGAGAGAGATGGCGGGAGGGTGGAGGAGGATATGAAATGATCTGCATCTTGTGGACGGGGAAACTGAGGCTGGAGAGGTTAAGTAAGCTTCCCAAGGCCACAAGACGCACTGGCATCATGGAGGTAACAGAAGCCAGTCTTGGGACTTTGGCACACCTGGAGAGGAAGAGGGCCTCAGTTCTCCCTCTCACCTTCATATTCTAGCCCCAAGGCCACCTCTTCTGTCGTTCCCTGTGGTCCCCAACCAACTCCCATAACACTGTCTACCAGACACGCATTGTGCATTGTGTTCTGTGATCAGGGAATGTGCTTGCTCACCCTGTAAATGCAATGCCTAGCACAGTTCCCACTGGGTGCTCAATGACTATGTTGGATGAATGAATGAATTAATGGATGAATGGATGTTTTGCCTCCTAAACTGGATCATAAGCTCCTTCAGGCTTGGGACCACGCTGGGCTCCGCCATCACCACCACTTGCTTAAGTGGCCCTGACCACAGCACATTCAAGAGCAGGGGCCCTTCCCCTGGCCTGACCCACTCTGTGCACACCTGCCAGTCAAGACCAGGCATCTGTGAAGCAAGGGTGTGTGATAGGTCGCAGGCCCGTTAGCACCAGTCATCCAATTCAGAAAATGAGAAAACACTGATGAGCAAAACCATAATCACCTATGTCCCACCATCTAGAACCAATCACTGGTAATGTGTTGGTATATGGCCTTCCCAACTTACTAATATGCATGTGCATGGTAGGTGCATCTAGATTTCAAAAAAGGCCTCCTAGATCCTATGCCATAACATGCTTTTCTCAATGATGTAAACACCTTTTCAGGTTGCAAGTCAGCGACATTTCTATGACTGCACGGTAGCCCATGGTGTGCAGAGGGACACTCAGCTTGTTTCCAATTTTCACGATTACAGGTAACGAGAGGCGGAGTCCACAAGGCATTCTGGGGTTCCTTCATCTCGCAGCCTGTGACTGCAGAATGTAGGACAGGAGGTTCTAGAATCCTTTTATGAAGCCACAGTCCTGCTCCTCTGACTTTTCCAGGGACCCCAGTGCCTGGTGGTGATAAGGCACTTCCACAGTGAGGCCTAAAGCCCCACAGAGGCCCGTGGCAGAGAAGAAGAAGAAGGCCCCCACCCGGACTGGGCACCACGAAGGCTGTATGGGTGGGGCACGGGTGCACTGCTTCTTCCTGTCACCTCACAAGGCTGCAGCCCAGTGACCCCATGCAGATAGCCATCCAGACTCTTGCCTATGTCTGTGGAAGCCTAAAGTAATCAGTAATAGCAGAATCCGAGTGGGCAGTATTTAGAGGAAATTACTTCCCCGAGGTCAGCTTGACCTTCCCTCACCAGTCATTAGCACCACTGCCCGGGAACCTTGTTTTGTGCCAGTGGGACCTGCTAGAGACAGGCTGATAAAAATGGTCACTCCAGAGCACTATTCTTCATATGTGTGGCACCATACTAAGGGAGACGCCAACACAGAACTCAGCAGAGACCAGCCCTCTGATTTCTGCTTTGGATGCAGCTAGACCCCATGACCTCTAAAGTCCCTTCCGGAATTAGGGTCCGAGGGTCCCCAGCCTGGTGGCCCAGGGTGCAAGCTGTCTGGCTTCCCAGGCAGCTTAGAAACCACAGGGCACCCCACATTTTGCCGCAAGCTGGAGTGCACTAGAGAGTTTACACATGGCTGGCTGGCTCGCCCCTGACCTGGACAAATGCCTCTGGCCAGAATTCCTGGTTTTGCAGGACTCTGGGGAGTGTGGAGTCTGCTTCTTTGGTACACCACCTCACAAAGGTCCCTGAGATCCTGGGTAAAGATACTGGGGCGGCACCCAGCCTAGGGCCTGAGGCCAGCGCCTGGGAAGCCATCTTGGCCTCTGCCGGTGCCTGTGGGCACATTCATGCTCAAGGATCCAGGGATCCTACGCTGGCCTAGCAGCCGGGCCTGTCCCCATTCCTCAGCCTGGATGCAACACTTGGAGGCTGGAAACCTAACCAACTAAATCAAGGATGCAGTGCTAAGCTGAGCAGAGCTTCATGTCCTCACTCAAAATGCCACAAGAGACAAGCAGGTAAACTATGGTAACATAGCAAAACAGAGAATTATGCCTGTAACCAGAAAGCTTCTGGGGCACACTCACATTCACATTCTTCACTCATGGCTGGGTCTGTCCCTCCTGAAGTCTTGGAAGGAGCCAGGCGGGGGCAGTGACTGAGCCTACCCCAGGGCCCTGGCCTGAGCATCCTAGTGGGGGCAGTAGGTGGAGATGTTGGAGCAGGAAGGACACGGAAGTAGCTCCTGCCCTGCTGGGGTACAGAGGACACCGCATGCCCCCGCCAATACCGCAAGCTGAGTGCTACGGCCCTCAGGGAAGACGGTGTGGATCGGGAGCTGGAAGCCCCCTCCTGATAGAGACACCATCTGGGGGAAGGGGATGGGGCAGAGACCCCATCCTTAACCTCGGATCTGCCATTTACAGTCGCGCCACCTCAGGCAAGCCCCTCAACTTCCCTGAACCCCCACCTCTCATCTTTCAAATGGTCCTCTGCCTCCTGAGGTCACAGGGGTTATCATGGGGGGGACCATCATATACACTCCAAGGAGGATGGGGTTACCAAGCTGTGGAGGGTGTGGTGGGCACCCCAGTGAGAGGACAGAAGGCACAGAGTGCTTTAAGAATCCGTGACCGTGGCAGCGCTCATGGGAGCTAGACGGCAGCTGCCCTGGTGTGGGCACCCAGCATAAGGTGTAGACTTGCGGATTCGCTCTGTTGTACAGCTGAAACTCATGTAGCATCGTGTGTCAACGGTACTCAGAAAAAAAAGAGACTCCATTAATGAACCTAGACACACTCCGCCCCGCCCCCCCCCTCCCCCCCCCGTTCACTACAAGCTTCTGGGAAAGCAGAAGGAAGGAGGAGAAAAGTTGGTGCTGTGAGCCCCTGCTCCACCTCCATCCTCAGGTTGGCCAGCAAAGGCGGGCTGACGGGCGTCAACTCCCGCACACTCCCCAGGTCAGGCTCCGGAGAGGACTCGTGACAGTCTTCTGCCGAAGGGACGCAGTCTTAGTGGCTCGTCTGGAGACAGCTGAGGAAGGAAATCAAATTGCCTGGCCCTCATCTTCCCAGTCAGATTTCTGGTCTTTGCTCTCCGTGCCTATCCTTCCTCGCTGCTGATGTCCCTGCTCCCCCCCCACCACCACAACATCCCCCTCACTTGGGCCCCTGGAAGGCGCCTCCAGAGCCCCCACCCCCAACCCGCCCCCACCCCCAGGCTCTTCCGGGCCTTTTTTAGTGCCTCCAAATGCCCAGAGAATGACGGTTGGGTTGTCAGCTCTCAGTAAGCCTCTGCCATGCCCTCCCTCCGGCTGGCAGAGTGCGCGTGGAGGACCAGAACTGTCTACTCTGCTGTGCGTATGCCAAGGGTCTGCGGGCAGGGATGACAGGACATGCAGACGGAAGAGTACTCACCTCCCCTAAAGGTTCTTCTCCCTGCGCGGGGCTGGGGGGCAGAGGTGAAAATGGCTCCTTTGAAAATCCTTCCCATGCTTGCCAAACAAGGTTACTAACATTAACTTTACAAAACTGTCTGCTCCGGTTTAAGACCACTGTCGGAGAACTAAGATTTCCCTGACCATGTGAAAAATAAGAAAAGCCCCTAAGACAACCAGCAGGTAGGAATGAGCTATGTAGCCCCCCCACCCCAACCCCCAGGGAAACCACCTTCTGGGAAACAAAACTTAGGTTGAAGGCAGGAGGCGGGGAGATCTGAGCCAGTGGCGTGCTGGCTCATAGTTCACAATCCACTCCCCGAGGAAGAAAATATCCAATGTGTAGCATCTGCCGATGTTTTGTGGTGCAAATACTCCCACTGTGGCCAATTTCAAGCTGCTTAACCTGATTGAGCACCCCCAGGACACCACGGGGGAGCCACGTTGAGTAGCCCATCCCAGCAGGACTGCAGGCTCCTGCATGAAAGGTGCTGGCGCTCAGGCCAACTCCACACTTAAACTAGGATTCTCTGGCATAAACTTGTACTCTGGGAACCGGCGCACTGTTTTATTACCCATATGTTGTCGGTTGCCTTTGGCTTCTAGATCAAGTTCCTTCAGAAAATGCTAGGTAAGCGTGCTGTGCTACAGGGAGGAGAGAGTATTTTGTGGGCACTGGGGCAGCACAGCACCATGATCAGGGTGGGGGACATGCAGGGGACAGTAGGGTCGGTGTAAAATGGGAACTCCGAGGGAAAGATGCAAGTCCCACAGAGCTCACCCCAGCCACCCTTCCAGCCGAGTGTCAGCTGTCATGGCCAGGCCGTGGTTTTCCTCATCCTGATGTAGCTACAGACACACACAGTGGACAGACACGGGGAGGAGGAGGAGGGTTACAGCTTCTTCAGGATAGAGTGCAGGTGCTGATGGAAGGTCTGGTCCAGCTCAATGGTTCTCTCATGCCTGCACTTTGGACCCAGCTGGGAAGTTTAAAAAATCTTCAAGCCCAAAACCCACCACCAGAGATTCTGATTTAATTGGCACAGAGTGTGGTCTGGACATGAGGGTTTTTAAAAGCTCCCCGGATGATTTGAATGTGTAGCTTAGCTTGAACTCCGCTGGTCTTACCCATGAGGCTTAATGGGAGAATCTGGTGAAAATCCGCACATAGCACTTCCGTCCTGGGACACTGCCCACCTTTCTGCTCTGTGAGAGAGAACTGTCAGGAGTGAGGCTGACAGCCTAAGTGGCCTAGGGAATCCTGCCTCACTACCTTACACCCTTTTCTCCACCCCAAGGGAGTTTCCTTCTGACCAAAATTCTACGTCTCAGCCATGACATTGCTGTGGCTTTCTATCTCCCTACAGCTATGTGCAAAATCTGCTCTCCCTGCACCAAGCACGGTTCTGAATAGCTGGAGTTCTGGGGCAAGACAGTTTGGGCTGGAACCCTGGCTCTGCCTAGGCAGCATGGCCCTGGCCAGGTTACTCAACTTCCCTATGCCTCGGTTTCCTCACCAGGGGAGGACAGTACCTGCCTTACAAGGTTGTCACGAGGATTCAACAAGAGCAAAATGCTTGAAAAATGCTTAGAGAAGATCGGCCATGAATTAAACGGTCATTGAGTACCAGCTAGTGTCACTGACCGTGCCACAATCCCCGGGAGACAGCGGAATGTGCTTTGTTCATCTCTGTCTCCAGCACAGCGCCTGGCACATGGCAAGCTGTTCAATCGAAAAATGACCCCTGGCAAAGGAGTGGACATTTCCAATGCAGCCCTGCAAGCCTCGTTCCCTGAATCAGGCACATGCAAGGCGGAGCTCTGAGGATGGGAGCAAAGGGGTTGCTCTCCAGCACTCTGGACAGGGCCAGGAGGCTGGCCAGAGGCTGGCTGGCTGGCTGGCTAATGGAGCATGCAAGTGTTTTGTTATTTTAACAAACGTCAAACAACTCCTTTCTTGCTGTTTCCCTGCGGGCTACCAACAGAATGCCAAGAGCATCCTGGATAATTGGAGGTTCCGAGTAATCAAGGCTTTACCACACAGTGGCTGGCACAGATAATGCCATTCCATTTGGGCAGAGACCCAGTGTGTAAGAGGTCTTTTGCCCAGAGACCCACTTGCTCGGTCCCTGTGGGCAGACACACATGAGCAGAGGACACGAACAGGAGCTCCCCTGCCCCCATGTAGGAGTGGGGGGCATGCCTAACTTGCACTAATTGCTGTTAGAGCCTGTTTGTTTACTCCCAGCCTCTCCCTCACCCTGGCTCCACGGGCGGCCAGTGCCCCCTGCACTGTGTGGCTGATGATTACCTCCCCAAGCTGCCAGCCAGCTCGAGGGATGCCTGCACCAGCTGCTCGCTGCTCGTGGGCACAGCGTGGTACCCTGTTGTGCTGGATGAGGGCGTGCTGGGAGACAGCAGGAGTCTGCCGTGGTTCTCAGGCAGCCCCCATGGTGAGTGCAAGTCATTGTCCCCTGAGCCCTGTGACAGTGCTTTGGGGAGGGGGCAGAGCAAGGCTCAGACTGCTATCAACTGGCTGGGCTCAAGGACAGCCAAACCCAGTGCCCAGGGAGGGCACTGGCTCCATTTTCCCCAAGACAGGTTTACTGCCCCAGTCCAAACTCAGGAGAAAGTGCCAGGGGTGTGACTTTGTCCTCCCAGACCTTCGAGTCACGTCGAATCCTTGCCCGGCTGACAGGCTACACACAGTGATCACTCCCTCTTCTCAGCTACTAAGTGCCCATCTCAAATCCCCTCTTCACGGAAGCAAGAGAGGTACCAGGAACGAATGACACAGCAGCCTGCTTCAGGGTGTGTATATCTGGTGGGGGTAGGTGAGGTGGGTTTCAAGGGATCTGGGTGGGTGCCATGATTCTGCCAGGGGCTGACCCCTCAGAATCCTCTGGAAGGACAAGTTTGGCAAAACTTTCTTGAGCAGCTGAGCCCTGCCCTGGATGCTGTGGCCCACTAATTAGCCTCTATCTGACCCTTTAGCTATGGCCCCTGTCTCCTCTGTCCTGGTCCCTGGGTAAATGCAAGAAGAGGCCCAGCAGGTTGGAGGGCAAGGAGTGAGGGAAGAAGCTGAGCAGGCAGCGTTTGGTCAGGACTCCAGGCTGGCCGAGTGGCAGGAGGACCAGCAGCTGGTGGGAAGTGACCACAATGAACCCGGACACCAACTCCAAAGTGGGGAACTGTCCTCCCCACTCTGCAGCAGGGACGAAACAGAGGTGTGCAAAGGGGAGGTGACGTGCTCATGCTAATGATTTAAGTGGGGTTTTGGCCCTGTGCCTTTTCAGCTACAAAACTCTCTGCTTTTGTCATCACCATGGAGGGGCTCCCCTTCTGTCCGGAGTGATGACAGGCAGGCAGGCCTGGGGAAACTCTAAGAAGCCTTCCCTGCTGTGGTTCAAGCTGCCTCCTGGGCCCCTGGGGAAGCTCGGAGGGCAACTGGTGCTGACAGATCAAGGCACCTGCCCTGGAAAGCTGCCGAGACGGAAGTGCCCCCACTATGCCACTGCCTGGTTGGCCAGGAGGCAGGGCCTTGGGTCCAGAAACATTTGTTTTGGCCAAGATTCCCTACTCGCTGCTCCCTTTTCCTATGGAGCGTCGGTGGGTCTGCAGGGTGGGCAGCAAGCCTGACTTCTCAAAGCCCTTGAGGCCTGGACACAACCTCTCCCTGGCCTGGCAATTCGGATCGACTAGGACCAGGGCCTGGCTAAATCCCCAGTGGGACAAGGTGGAGAGGAGGAGCTCAAAAGATACAACCAGCTGATTCCACAAGTGACGTTTGCAGCTCTGGGCACAGGCTGCAGACGGAGCAGCGTGTTGGCACTGGAGGACACACAGCACACCACTGACTCATCCGTGTGCAGACCAGACCATTCCTCCCCCCCCATCCCGCAGCAGAGCCCAGCAGCCTGGTGGGGAAGGGAAAGGAGGGTAAGAGGCCAGCTTCTCGGCTTTGACCTGTCTTAGGGGCCAACAGGCCTCTCACAGCAGGCAGCGAGATACAGGAAGTCTGTCTGCTAATCAGCCTCTTGCAAACCACCAGCTAATGAGGCCTCAGAGCGTACCCTCTCCGGGAGAGCTTTCTCCGCAGCTGCGGGCGCTTTCCAGGGCTGAGGCCAGTGGGCGAAAGCCATCCCTTTGTAACCTGCCAACTTGTTTATGAGTGCCTACAAGACACGTGGCATCCTGTACCTGTCCCTTCAGGCAGCTACCCACACTCTCCTCTCCCATCAGGTGAAGACACATGGGCCTGGACCATCAAAGACCTGGCTGAGAATCCTGCCTCTACCATGTCCTTGTGCAGACTGCTTGACCTCTGCGAGCCTTTCTTCTTGGCTGTCAAGTGGTGATCACGCGTCCTATCCAGAAGAGAGGCTTGAGCGCGTGAAAGGAGATCATTGCAGGACACCTGTGCTAGGCACCCACAGCAATTAGGTTTTAAAAAGTCTGTATTATTTCCACTTCTGCTTGTCCAGGGTTTTCTGTTTAAAAAAACATTTTCTGGGCTCCAACGAAAGAACTAGGGAGACTCCCCTCCCATTCCACCAGAGGGACAAAGGGCTGTGCTGTGGAGAAGGACTGTCTGGCTCACTCCGCCTCCTCCAGGAAGTCCTCCGAGTCCCACCTCTATGCACACCACTCCCTCAGCACATGGAACTCAGTGCGTCTGCCTCATCGTCACAGAAGTGAGTTCTGAGAGCAACCAGAGCCTGCAGAACCTCTCACTATGGGGCAGATTGGTAGAGCACCCAAAGTGAAACAAACCACATTCCCTCTGCCCCTGTGACTCTAATCAATTTATTCTGTGGCACAGCATGAGGCTGGAACAGCCATGCGACAGTCAGAGGAGGGCGATCCTGAGGCCCTGGCAGGCATCTGTGCCCCCAGGCCAGGAGGACAGCAGAGGCTGCATTCTGGAGGATCTCTTCTCTTGCTGGAGGCCAGGGTGAAGCTGCAGCTCCCTGGAAGGTTCTGCCCTCCCCTGCCTGCCAGAGAGGGGAGAGGATGCTGTGATCCAGGGCCCAGGCCCCAGGCCCCCTGTGAAACACTGGGCCAGGACAGCGGTGCAGGTGACCCCTTGGCCAGCCATGTTCCCTCCAAGTGCCCACAGTGTCCCCACTCCCATCCTTGTGTTGCAGGGACAAGGGTCCTATCCTTGGGGAAACCTGACATGTGAGGGCAGGTGCCAGGGCCCGGATAAACCACAACAGAAGACTGAAGCCCCAGGGGTAGGGTGGAGTACAGATTCTCAATCAGCACACTGCTGCCCCCTCCTCGGTCACTTGTTAGAAATTGTAGGTTCCTGGGCCCAGTGACAGAGATTCTGAGAGAGGACTTGGGAGCCTTCCTCTCCAGCCAGCACTCCGCGGGGACTGGGGTGTGGGAGCACAGCATCCCAGCCGGTGGCCCAGAGATAGCACCTGGTGCTTTCGGGAAAGGCCCCCCGACCAGCACTTCCCAGGCTGCGGTGTGCACAGAAATCACCTGGGGATCTTGCTCAGGTGCAGATTCTGACCCTGGAGCACAGAGGCAGAGCCCGGGGCTCTGCTTTTCTAACAAGCTCCCAGGTGATGCCCACACTGCGGGTCGGTGGATGACGCTTTCAGAAGCCTTGGCAGGGGCTTCAGCACGCAGCCATATCACGGGCGGGGGGGAGGGGCTTGTTAAAAGAAATCGCCTCCTACCTCCCAATTTCTGACTGAGGAAGTCTGGGGAAGGGCCTGAGAATGTGCATTTCTGTCTTTCTTCTTCTTCTTCCTTTTTTTTTAATAGACTCCACACCCAGCGTGGAGCCCTGAACTCCCGACCCTGAGATCAAGACCTGAGCTGAGATCAAGAGTCGGCCACTTAACCGACTGAGCCACCCACCACCCCGGCGCCCTGTGAGAATATGCGTTTCTAACAAGTTCTCAGGCGCTGCTGCTGAGACCCCCACTTGAAGAAATATGAGCTTCCAGGGTAAGAAGTGAAACAGCACGGCGCAGGATCAAGTACATACAGCCCAAAGCATCTCTATAGGATACACTCTGCTTTTTCAGAGTGCTATTGCTCTATTAAATTCTTAGCAAGAGCTTGTTTTCCTATGATCTCTGGCTCTCTCTGGAACACTGGGAAAAGCCCCAGTGAGTTGAGGGTCATGGAAAATTAATTCTAGATTAACTGAAAGAGCCCCCTGCTTAGCAAAATGAAGTCTCCGAAGTACTTGATTTTCTCCTCACCCCCACATGTTCCAGGAGTCTGGTGAAATGCTACGCGGGATCGAGTTCTAATGCGAACTTCATGTGGCTTCTGCCTCCACCTCCCAGTCACAGGCGGCAGCTGCTGGGATGAGACCCAGCTTCTGGAATTTTCCACAAGACAGGTGATCCATCATGTCCTCTTGTCAGACTAAATGTCACTTCCTCTGAAGCCCCTCCCAGGCTCTCCTGGGAGCCCTACCTCAGAAGGACACCATGGCCTACCAGGACTGTCCTGGTGGCTTGTCCCCAGGACCCAGGAAGCCTCCCAGCCAGATGGGGGCATCGGCTGCTGCGTGTGCCAGGGGACCAGCTGGTGGAGGGGCGAGGCCCCTTGATCTACACTGTTTTACATTCACCTAAACCTGGCCCAGACCTGCAGACTCGGGTTGGGGGTGGGGTTGGCCACAGGCAGAGAAAATGGTAAGACACAGGGAAGGACTTTCAGACTGAGCGTGCAGGCCGGTCGGGCAGGGATAAACAGTCAGGGGCACTGACCTGGCCATCTACCTCACTCCACAGTCAGGTGGGTGGCGAGCTCTTCCCCTCGGCCGAGGCCTCGCTGCCCGTCCTCACTCCACCCCCACCAGTCACCAGGAGGATGCAGAAGGTGGTGACCGTGATGGACAGAGACACGGATGGAGAAGAGAGGAGGGAAGAACGTATTGTGTGGCTGGCAGTGTGTGCTGCGGGGGACACGTAGTGAGGCTGGCCGAGAACAGACCCCACATCTCTGCAGGGCATCTCAAGGGAGCGGCTTTTGATATTTCTTCATTGTGACCCACAGTAAGAATTACGTTCTTACATCACAACCCAGTACATAGATCTGTGCGTGTAGGTAAAACTGAAATGAAAGTCACAAAGCAATGTTACCACGCTAGAGGGGACACACTCCCTCACCCGCTTGCCTCAACCTTCGCATCTGACTTCATGACTCACTAGTGGGGCACCGCCGGCAACCAGACACAGCCTGCCCTCCTGTGTGTCAAGTCATTTCAGAGGGCCTCTGGGCCTTATGAACTCCTGCTTCGCTCAGAGCTCCAAGCAGCCAAGCACCTGTGGTAGGGCAGACGCCATGCTCGGGGCTGGGTGGAGGCAGGGAGCAAGGTGGCTCCCGCGATGAGGACAGGGAGACGGTTGCGCACACAGACCAGAGGACTGTCTGTACCAGCTGCAGCCATGGGGCCACCAGGGCTACCTAGATGCATGACCTGAGTGAGGGTAGTCAACTCCCGGTGAGCCCCAAGGACCGGCACCAGCACCGGCTGGTGATTGGTACCAGAAAGCAGACGCAAGCGTCCCTGTCTCTCCCAGCCTACACACCCTAGTGAGGCCCCCTCCCCTCTCCCCTCCATGAACTGGAGCCCCCATTCTGGCCCAGAGTGGAGGAAGATGGGATAGCAGCACTATTGAGAAAGCAGAAGAGAATGGAGTTGCTTGGGCCTCTTCCCAGGATGCTGCAAGCCTCCTGGTCTCCCTGGGGCCAGGCTGGAGGCATCCTTCGGGGCAGTCCCTTCAGACTGAGTCTCCTTCTGATGCATGTGGGGGCTTGCTTCAGAGCTGCCTGTTTTCTTTCCGCTGAACCACAGCTTTAAGGCAACTCATGCATCTCAGATTTATTTCTCGGGAAAAAAAATGTTTCCAACACCTTCTGTGGGCTCTGAAGGGGAAAAAGAAGCCACTCTTAAGGCATCCTAAGCTCCTACTACAATTTTCCCAATGAGATCCTGCAGGAGATGAGCTACAGCTGGGACAAGGGCAAAGCTATTTCCATAATGAAGGACGGTGCAGCCCTCACCCTCTATGCTGTGATCACGGCCCCCTCCATGCGGCCAGGCCAGGAAGGCGGGCACTGGGTCTGCCATGGCTTTGGGAGTTAGAAGCAATCCGAGTAATGAGCATGGATCAGGGAGAGGCAGAGAATGGAAGCGAGGAGACCCCAGCAAGGGAACAGGATACGCCTCTCTCCATGGGGGGTGTGTGGGAGAACGGCCAAGGCCTCCTGCAGCGGAGTGTGGAGCGGGCCCTGGGAGCAGTCAAGCGCCTCCGGGAGCCTCTGCTGCACAGGGCCAGTCCGCAGCATCTCCACGTCCCCCGTGCCTGGCCAGGCTGGCCTGCACCTCTGCTACAGGTGGACCTGGCGGGAAATAGCCCAGGATTTGACATGTCTCTTTCACCCGTCCAGCTGTAGACAGGCACCTGGCCACAAAGGTGAGGGGAAATCTCTTAGAGCCTAGGTTTCTACGTCTACCAGATGGGCCGTGGGACTGTGCCTGAGCCTTCCTGGTAAACTGTAAGAGGCTCCCACATGTAGTCATTACCTCACTCTACAGAAAGGAAGAGATATCTATAAAGAGAATGAGTCAAAACAGCCCATCTTTGTTGTGGGAACTGTTGCTGCTAAGGGATGTCGTCGGCCTTGTGGGAGGGGGAGGATTGTGGCATCTGTCCCACGCTGTGTGCCCCGCTTCATACAGCAGCCAGCACAGGGGCCCACGTGCCCTGCTCCTTTGCTTGGGGCCCAGCTCCCTCTGGGCTGGGGGTGGGGGAGAACCTCGGTTTAAAAGCTGAGAAGAGGGGCGCCTGGGTGGCTCAGTTGTTAAGCATCTGCCTTCGGCTCAGGTCGTGATCCCGGGGTCCTGGGATCGAGCCCCGCATCGGGCTCCGTGCTCCGCGCTCCGCGGGAAGCCTGCTTCTCCCTCTCCCACTCCCCCTGCTTGTGTTCCCTCTCTTGCTGTGTCTCTCGCTGTGTCAAATAAATAAATAAAATCTTTTAAAAGCTGAGAAGAAGCTGGGGCTCAGAGGGGTGACATGGGCCTTCTAAGGCTGCCGTTGGGAAGTGGGGAGGCCAATGGCCAGCGCTTGTCCCCACCCGCCTGCCTGCAGCTACAGTCCCAGCTCTGGGCTCAGCATCGGCTTGCTGTGGCCCCTGCTTGGGAACTGCCCCATTCAAAGAAGAAGCAGAAGGAAGTGCAGGCACGGGAGAAAAGGCTCAGCAAGGAAGGCCTGGCCGAGAATGAAGGGCTCAGGGCCAGACCCCGGACAGTGACGGCAGCGCAGGAGGGAGGGCCTCATGGTGGAAAGGCACTTCTGGGCATGCTCCTTCCAGCTAAAGACAGCACAAGGGCTCAAGGGACGGGGGGCCAACTCAGGGGCAAGGCGCTCAGGGATCCTGGGCTTGGGAGGGAAAAGACCAAACCAGGCCCACCCACGGGGCCTTCCCAGAGGCCACACAAGGAACCTCATCCTAGGCACAGGGCCGAGTTTGAGAGTCACATATACTCGTCCTGGCACCTCTGCCATCTCCCCGTGTGACTTGACGCGCTCTCGTGACTCCTCTGAGCCTCAGTTTACTCCTCTATAAAGGAATGGATCGCAAACCTCAGAGGTTACCTGGTCCCGCGCCCCCTCAGCCAGGGCCAGCACACAGATGGGACACTCGGCACCCCATGTGGGTGAAAGCAGCCGTCCAACCCAGCCCCAGGCGACAGGTACTCTCCATCCAGCTCCAAGCCGCTGGAGAGCTCTTGCTTTTAGTCAAATGGCATAATGGCTGTGAAAGCAATTACAAACATAACAGCAGCACTGAAGGGGGTTATTACTAACACTGTCAACATCAGAGGCGACTGAGATGGCACCAAACGGGGTTTGAAGATGGGCTTCTGAGGGAGCCAAGGCAGCTGGAGGAGGAAGCCGAGGAGGAGGTGCACAGAGGGGCCCTGGGGGGTGCTGCCTCTGTCTGGGGAGATCAGTCAGCAGCAGGAGAGGATGCTCAGGTGGAAATGCCTCAGAAGGAGGAAAGGGCCACTCTCAGGGCCTGCCGTTTGCAGAAGGCGGAAGGCACTCTGAGCCCGGGACGGGAGACCCTTGGGTTCCTGGAGGGAGCGTGTATGTGCACTGGAAAGCTAGGAGACACTGCTCTGAATACGGCTGCCTAGTGGCCTCAGGGGATTGTACGTGGATAGAGGGTCCCAGCTGGAGAGTCTGGGAGGCAGCCTTCTGGGACCGAGACAGAGCTTGTAGGCCCACGCGGCGTGCTGGGTCAGGGCAAGCCGTGAGGAAGCCAAGGCCTTCGACCTGCCAGGTGAAAGCAGCTGTCCAACCCAGCCCCAGCAGGCGGCAGGGCCTCAGAACGCTTCCCTTTCCAGGCTCAGTGCCCCGTGCTCAGGTGTCTCAGACCAGAAAGCTCACCCTTGCCCTCACGTCTGTGAAGGTCCGACCCCAGAGCCCCATGTCCCCCTCAGAGGGAGGAGCTGCAGACAGAGACAGTGGGAGGTGCAGGGACCACATGGCCGGGGCTGCTCACCCACGATGTCGTTCTCCTCCAGGTTGATGGTCTCTAGTGCTGGCAGGGTGGTGAGCTGCTCGGGGAAGTCACGGAACTGGTTCCGGGAGAGGTCGATGGCCTTGAGGTGCTGCAGGGTGCTGACCTCATTGGGGAGGCGGTGCAAGAAGTTCCCTTCCAGGTGGAGCTCTGTATGTGTGGAAGGAAGAGAAAGAGGGGGTGAAGGGGGGCAACCTACAGATCACAGGGACAGCGGCACCTGGGCCAGGAAGGCAGCGAGGGAACCCCCGCCACAGGCAGCCCCCCGCCCCTTCCAGGGGCTCACTCCATGTGTAGGCAGGAGGAGCGCCTGCCCTGCCCTGTCAGCTGGGCTCCCTGCTTTGGGCTCTGGACCGGAAGGCTTTCCTGACAGAAGCCTGGCCTAGACAAAGGGTCAGGACGGGCCAGCTCTTCCCTCAGACGAGGCATCAACTCTGGGTCTCAATAGGATAGGCCAGGGTGCGCAGGCCCTAGGTGCCCCATACCCACAGCCCAGCGGAGGGACACCACTTTCTAGCATCCCCCCTGCTCAAGGAGCCGCCAGGGGCAGCCAAGTTCCTTCTGTGTCACGTGACCCCGCTCCTCTGCTCAGCCACGGCTGCCCCGATGGTGTGGGCTCCCGCCCTATGGCAGGCAGGCGGCTGCTGGGAAAGCTGAGCAGCAACAGAGCCCAGGTGAGAAGGTGAGCTGGGCCGGCGGGAGTCCCTCTGCTGGGTGTGGTGGAAGCCGGAGAAGCTGAAATGCTGTGTTCCACAGAGAGGAGAGGGGGGAGCCCCGGGGGGTCCATGGGCAGGAAGAGGGATGGGGTGCAGAAACCAAGAGTCAATGGGGAGGTAGGGTAATGCAGGGCTAGAAGAGTGGGGGATCTGGGGCCCCCACTGCCCGGTTCAAGCCCCAGCTATGCTGCCTGAAAGTTGTTCCCTCAGTCACTGAACCACGTTCCATCGTAGTTTCCTCATGTGCAGATGGGGACTAATACTACCACCACCTGCCTCATAGTGTTTGCTGTTGGAGCAGTCCCTCCGTCAGCGTGGGTAAGGCACGTAGCGTGGCGCCCGGCACACGGGGCGCATTCATACGTGCTGCTGTCCCGACCACAGCACGGCGCTCAGTGAAGGTCAGCGGTGTGCCAAGCGCTCAGCATGTGGCTGGCACACAGTAGGTGCTCCCTAAATGCTGGGGAAGAGCCTAAGGAAGCAGAGGAAGCCTGCTGGCAGCAGGAGAACGGGGGAGACAGAGAAGCAGAATCACCACGAGCCCGCGATAAAGAGGCTGGACCAGCAGAGGCCTTGGTCCCCACTGTGCTCCCAGCCCCCGTCCGCATGGGACCTTGCCGTCAGCCCCTCCTTTGTTACCTGATTCAGGCACACCGTTACCTTGTCTGGCCTCAAGGAAACTGAGGCCCAGAAACGCCAAGGGACCTGAACAATGACCTCCACTCTTCTCCCCGGGGCCAGCTTCACGGGCCTGTGACCCATGCAGTCATATGGGATCCTAGGCTCAGAAGCTTGAGAGATTGAATGTTCTATGCTGCCATTCTGAAAGTCTTAATTTTATCCTGGAATCTGTGTTTGATAAATAGGGCTGGAGTCATGGAGAGTCAGGTCTCCCCCTGCCTCCCCAGGACATGTTCTCAGCAGCATGCTCTCTTGCCCCTGACACTCCCAAGACAGGCTGGCCTCCCTGCTCTTCACCCCTGCGCTGCAGCTGTGGCAGCTCTCCATCCCGGTAGGGGCCTGGGCATGAGCATCAGGGGGGCACACGTGCCCATGGCGTCCCCGGTGGAGCAGGGTGCCAGCAGCAACCCCCCGCCCCCTGGTGCTCCCTGCTCCTGGGCTCGTATCACCGAAGTATGTCTAGTGGGTGGCAGCTGGGGGCCGAGGCTAGGCAGGAGGAAGCCTCTCGTCCACCTCGACCCAGGTTCAAGCGCATCCTGGGGTAGAGGTTTAAAGATCTTTGAGGGATGCCTGGGTGGCTCAGTCAGTTAGGCACCCAACTCTTGATTTCAGCCCAGGTCATGGCCTTGGGGTTATGGGATCAAGCCCCATGTCAGGCTCTGTGCTCAGCGGGGAGTCTGCTTGAGGTTCTCTCCCCCTCTCTCTGCCCTTCCCTCCCCGCTCACGCATGCTCTCTCTCTCTCAAATAGACAAATAAATCTTAAAAAAAAAAAAAAAAGATCCTTGCGATGCTGCCTGCCCCTCCCTAGATCCCATCTCTGGCCAGGGCAGAGTGTGGAGGTCCCGCATGCTGTGGGAGCTGTCAGGCCTGAAGGTTCATGGGTGTGTGCCCTGCATCGTGGGGATAGGGAGACCCTAGGCACTTATGAGAGGCTGCCCTTCCTCCCTCCCTCCATCCAAACTTCGCGAGTCTGGCTTGAATTTGTCCGGGCCCACTCAAGGCACCCTCTAGAAATGGGACACAAAATACAAATTGTGTAATTTCTTAATACATACACGTTAAATGCTCTGATACCTGCATCTCAAACTGGCATTGCAAGTATAAAGATGAAAGGTAAAATTCACGCTAATAATTTAAAGTGTTCATTTCTCCTTACTCAGACGGACCTTCAATAGCAAAGGAAAAGTACCAGGACACCCTGAGAGCGACCTCAGGGAAAAGGAGAATGCTTATGTACCTTTAATGGCACCGTTCTCCTGCTTTTTGAATGAGGATCCTGCATTTTCATTTTGCACTGGGCCCACCGATTATGTGGCTGGCCCTGCCCCTCCCTCTGTGCTCCACCCTCCTTCCTCGGACCCTCCAGGACACAGAGCTGTGGGAGATGAGCTGCTCTCAGGTGCCAATGGCCCCTCCCAGGGTTTGGCAGTGAAGGCAGAGCCCTGGACCCTGCCCCCGTGCGCTCCCTGTATCCACACACCTGCGTACCGGCCATACCCAGGCCCCTGCTCCGCCATGCTGGGGCTCAGGCGGACGGGAACTGTATCTGATTCATCTTTGTTCCCTCCATCCAGCCCTCTGAGGGGCACCTTGTGGTCACTCAGCAAATACTGGATGAATGACTCTTCCCAACCCCCACCCAGGGGGCAAACAGACAATGCGGGGGGCCTGGCTGGCTGCCTCTCATCTTCCCACCTTCAGGGACATCCTGAACCAAACCTCCAACAGCAGAACCACAGCTCACCCCCCACAAACCCAGGACCCCCCCAGCAGCCAGTTCTTAGATGGCCATGCCTTAAACCAGAAAACATCCCTATCCAGACCACGCTTATAATGTCACCGTGTTGGAAGGGATGCTGGAGAGCGTCCAGCGCTTCCCAGGCTTGCCTGTGCCAGACACTGCAAGCATGCTGCTGCCTCAGGGTCTTTGCACCTGTAGTTCTCTCTTTCTAGAATGCTCTTGACCAGTATATTTGCAGTGTGCGTCCTTGTCAAACGTCACTGTATCTAAACTAGGGTCCTCTCCCATTGGTTTCTGCCCCCTCCCCTCCCCTGCAGTCCTTCCCTCCCCACAGCATCCATCGTCACCTAACACGCTGACCTGCTGGTGCACTGGCTGTTTCCCCCATGACAGCAGGAGATGCATGACACTGGGGCTTTGCTCCACTATGGAAAGGTGCCCACGGCACGGCGCCCGGTACACGTGGAGGACTCCGTGTTAGACGAGTGTGCAAATGAATAAACAAAGGAATCGGAGCATCACCCTCACAATTTTGCCAAACTTCTGTTCCACGATACGCTGTTTCTCCTTAAATTGAGTCATTCTTTTTTATTACATGAAAATGGGAAAAGTTATTACTCTCCGTAAGAATAATGTTATTCAATTCTCGCTGGCCGCTGCTGCCGGTTGAGGAACCTGGGCGCCAGGCGCATTTACACCAGCGGAGGGGGGTGTGGAGGGTAGGGGGTGGCTGCCTCCCACAGGCTCTCAGAAGCCACTTGCCTGGAACCGGACATTTGTTCTCAGAGCAGAATTGGCCCAATTTCCCTGGCTGTACGGTTCCTGTTTGGTGCATTTCCCTGAGCCCTCATTTTCTGAGAATGTGCCTGCCACACTGTGTGATCTGGCGGCCGCCGCAACCCCAAATCCCCAGTTCACAGGCCATCTGCCAGTGGGGCCGGCCACGGGCCCCTTAGGGAGCCTATCTGGCTTCCACAAGGCAGCTGCTGGTGATGAAGAGGGCAGTTTTGAGGGCACAGCGCCATTTGCTGAGCTCGGTGGCAGGTGCCAGTCGGGGTTATAATGGGGAGGTGGCAGATGTCAACTGTCCCCAGGTTTGTCTTCATTCCCATGGTCAGGAATGCCAACTCTAGGAAGGCCTCCTCACACCTGGGCGCTGGATCCTCCCCTCCTGGAACCTGCCGCGTTCCCCCAGCAGATCTCGCCTGCTGGGTCACACAGATGAGATTGGGGTATGGCCCCACATAGACAGGGGAGGCCATATGGTATGGGTGTAACCAAGCCAGGCTCTGGGGTCTGGTGGTTGTGGGTTCAGAGTCAGACTCTGTCACTTCCTGACTACGTGACCTTGGGCAAATTTTGTATCTTTGCCTCAGTTTCTTCATCTGTAAGATGAAGACAGTATGAGATTCTTCTATAAGACTGCTGTGAATTTAAGTGAATTAATATACAGAAAAGGCTGTGAACATGCTAGGCACACAGTAAGCACTGTGTAACTACGTGAGATAGACAGATGGACAGACAGACAGATTTGGCAAATAATGCCAGGCACCCAGTGAAAGCAGGAATCCAGTTAGCAAGGAGTTACCTGCTAGGCTTGTATTTCTAACCACCCAAACTTGGGCTTAGAAGAGAATGCTCTTTGCCTATAGCCATAGTGAACACAAGACCGTCCTCTGCTGCTTCGGATAGGCTCACAGAGTCCTGAGGCCTTTGGGGTTCAGGTGTCTGCGGCACCGAGCAGTGGCGAGCTGAGAAGCACGGCCCAACATCACTGCTGCATAGCACGTGAGCTTGCAGGGATCCCACCATCTGTTGGCCCTGTCCCTTGACACCCCAGCTCAGGGGTGACCGGGGTAACTGCTGCAGGGGTGGAGAAGAGAATCTCCCCTTTCTTGGTTTTGTTATCCTCAATTTTTGACATGTTCTGAATTGCTATTAAAAAAAAAAAAAAGAGCCTTTTATGAAACCATTTCAGGCCTGAGTCTAATGACAGCCCCAAAGTGGCTTCGAACCGTGAGAAGCATCCCCACTGCAGACAGCTTCTGAGAGCCTTTTAGGAGCTTGCCTCCACAGGCAGCTAGAATAGTCAGGGCCAATGGGGCCATGAAAGCTGATAGGAGGGTGGTCCCTGGGGGGCTCAATGGCCTGACAGAGCACTCTGTCCCCAGCATTCTGCTCCCACTGTAGGGGCCCCGAGGAAGCAGCCCTGACTGGCAGGAGCCTCCCCCGCCTGCTATCTCTGCTGCTCAGGGCTGGTGGAGACAGACCATCTAGTTTGGGAAAGTGGGCTGCAGAAGGCTCTGCCCAGTGCCCTGGACACAAACCCTGAGGGTCATGGCCAGTCTAGCAAGCCCTCAGCATCTTTCACCCCCACTCAGGGTAGCAACTTTGACATCATTCCTGAGGCTGGCTTAGGGGCCACGACATCCTTGAACAGAGATACCCAGAATGACCAGAGGGGCTCTCTTGCCTGCACCTCAAACAGGCTCGCAGGGTGATGGGCACTCGCTGCTTACATCCAGGTTCGGGGGAATCGTGCTGAGGATGGACAGCGGGTACGTATGCGGTCCGGCTCCAAAGTCTCATAGATAGAGCCCAGGCCGAAGAGGCAGTCCTCCTCCACTGGGGGTAACCAGGTACTGCTGGGCCAGGGAGAGAGGGCGGGAGCCAATGGGAAACCAGGCAGAGCTGGCCATGTGAGGTGTGAGAACACCAGGCAAGCAGGTGGGCAATGTTGGCAGGGCCCAGTGAAGAGGACGGCGATGCTCTGGGAAAGGTCCACGAAAGGTGTTAGAATAAGTCGGAGTTGAGCTCCGAGGAAAAAGGCTGAAGCCAAGTTACCAAACTAAGACCCAAGGCCAGACTAGAAGCCCCTTGAGGGCCAGGACCAGTGAGGTTCATCCTCGTAACCTGGGTGTCCAGCACAAGGCCTGAGACAGAGAGGGTGCTCCGGAAAGACTTGACAAATAAGGAACGAGGGTGCCATAGGCTGCCATGACCACAAATATCCCAAATTCTTCCCACTGCTCCCAGCCTGGCACAGGGCTAACCCCGAATCATGGTGCGTGTGAATGTGAGCAATCCATCTGTAATTTGATAGGAATGAGTGCTGCCCTTTCCAGAATGGGGTCCAACCAAATGGAGTCAAAACAGAAAGTCACGAGGGTCAAAAGAGCTTAGGAAGAAGAGCCCGCTGTTCAGAGTGGTTCTTGACAAACCTTTCCGGAGGCAGGAATGCCTTGTTGGGCTTGTACTTTTTAATTAACCATGCTGGGTGACAGAGCAGTCTTGGCCTTCTGATAACCTAGGCCCTCAACATGTAGGGACTTGACATTATGTAAAGCTTGGAAGAGTTAAGTCTTTCATGGGTGTGTCAGGCTCTGAGCCTCTCCAATCTCAGAGCCATCATTCTCTGCATTCAACTCTGCTTATCAAGTCCTTTGCCCACCCTTTTGGAGGCAGTCCATGGGGGTTTTGGAGCTAGACAGATCCAGTGTCAGATTTTAGCTGCCCCACTCCCAAGCCGTGTGATGTTGAGTAAATCACCAAACCTCTCCGAGTCATTTCTTTCATCTCTAAAAGAAAAGAGATGAAGGGCGCCTGGGTGGCTCAGTAGGTTAAGCAGCTGCCTTCGGCTTGGGCTGTGATCCCCGGGTCCTGGGATCGAGCCCCATGTCCGGCTCCCTGCTCAGTGGAGAGCCTGCTTCTCCCTCTCTCTCTGCCTGCCGCTCTGCCTACTTGTGCTTTCTCTCTCTGTGTCAAATAAATAAAATCTTAAAAAAAAAAATAAAAGAGATGATAAAACTCACCTCTGAGGTGCTAGGAAAATTGAAGGAGATGATACGTGTACAGCGCCTGGCATACAGTAGCTGCTCAATACACATTTAACTCTGTCCTTGCCTAAGGTGTAGGAAAGAGAAAGGACATAAATCATTTTACGGTCCAGAACACCCAGACCATAGAAGCGTGGTGGCCCGCTGCCCAGGGTGACCGGGAACTGGAGAGAGCAGGCGTTGGATGAGGGGCAGGTCTTTGCATCTACTGTTCCGTAGGTCCAGGGCCGGCTCAAGAAACATGTACTGAGCATTCCGAGCAGAGCAGGGAGGCTTCCTGTCCCGCCCCTCCCCCAGCCTGAAGAGAAGGGGCGGTGATTCTGCAAAAGCCTCTGGATGATGTTCACTCTAAGAGCATGCGAGGGAAGGAGATACGCAGAGCCCTTGAGTCATAGCGGGGGCGAGATAGAGACGTAGAGAAAAGCCGCTGAACAGCAGGAAAGAGACTTGGCAGGACACACTGAGCATTTATTAAAACAACATCAGTTAGATGAAAAGCTTTCCCACTCCCTGGCTCTGGAGAGGCCCCCGGCTGATCCCAGCACATCTCCTCAGCAGAGTGCGGCTCGCATTGCTCTTCCATCCTGAGCCTGTGCCAGCCAAGCTTCCTGCTTCCCGTGGAAGTGTCGTCAGCCTTCCTGGGACTCTGCTCCCCCCCGGCTCTACCCAGCCCTGACCCCATCTTGGTGTCTGGATGCCTCCCCCTTCCCTGAGGAAAGGGGGTGGTCTTCCATTTCCCCCTTCCCTTATCTGTGAATCTCAAGGAACACGGGGAGCATCTGTACATAGACCCTGTCTGCGCCATCATGATGCTAAGACAAGTCACGGTCCAGCCCTCAATCATCACCGAGGGCGGCAGGTAGCCTAGCACTGGGAGAAGCTGATACCTGTCACAGAAACCAAATGCTATCCCAACCGTAACTACAACATTTTGTTGTTTCAGCCACTGAGATCTGGGATTATTTGTTCCTGATGTGAAGCTGGCCCTTCCTGACTGATACAGTTTGCTGAACTTGAGACGCATTTTCTGCTTACAAAAGCGGTGTGTGCTCATGGTAAAAATATAGACATCACAAAAACATGGAGCAGAGGAAAATGAAAATCCCATGTATTTCCACCCCTAGAGAGTACCGGAGTTGTTTGCTATTCATTCTTCCATATTTTTTTTATGTATATACTAACGGATGGATGGATAGATTTTTTTTTGTTGTTGTTAAACAAAAATGCAGGGGCACCTGAGGCTCTTGGTTTTGACTCTGACTCAGGTCGTGATCTCCTGGGAGATGGAGCCCCATGTCAGCAGGGAGTCTGCCTCTCTTCTCCTTCTGTCTTCCCCCCACCCGAAATAAATCAATCTTTTTTTAAAAAAAAATGCAATCATAGACTATACACTCTTTTGAGATTGGCCTTTTTCACTCAACAGAGCTTAGGCAGCGCTCCAAGTCATTGCTTAGTGCATCCTCTGGAGATCTCGGCACTAAAGAAACTTGTGGAAACACAATCAGCCTGGCCCCAGCCTCCTGCTCCCCAGGGAAGGCTGCTCTCTCAAGTCTGGCCTTCCTTTAGCGGCAGGATCTGAGGAAAGGCTCAGCTGTGAAGAGGAGGGGCTGGATCTGCCTGAACGGTAGCCTCTCTCACAACTCAGAAGCTTTTCTGAAAAGCACGAGGCAACGAGGGAGTGAGGGAGTCGAGGGAGGGAGATCCAG